>NW_027203381.1:38997500-39307500 GCF_024711535.1 Dipodomys merriami | reverse complement strand
CAGCTGCCATGGAATCTGTAGAAGTACAGGAACGGGAAGTCCAGAACGCTGAAGAGGTCACCTGAGGAGCACAGAGGTGGTGACACAATGGCCTGCATAGTTGACAGCCCCCACCCTCCCACCCAACTGCCCCAAGAAGCTAGCAGAGCAGCCTCTGGGCTCACTGAGCAGCCTAGCTATGAATTATCTTCCATATTCCGAGGATTCTGTTATTGGCACTGCCTTATAATAAGAACATGATCTCCCGAAGGGCCCTGTACCCAACACATGATGTCTTTACCTTTTCCTATTTTCCTAATAACTCTGGAAGGGTCTATTGTCCCCATATTTTGCTGGAGCGCTTGAAGTCAGGGCCTGGGTACCATCCCTTAACTTTTTTGCTCAAGGATGGTACACTACTTAAGCCACGGCTCTACTTTGGGCTTTTTGTTGGTTAATTGGAGATAAGAGTCTTACAGGCTTTCCTTCTATGGGCTGGCCTTAAACTTTGATCCTCAGATCTCAGCATCCTGAGTAGCTAGGGATTACAGGCATGAGACTGAGTAATTCTTGAACTATGGAGCCAAAATATATACCCCCTTCAACCTAACCCTTAAGATTTTTTTCACCAGGCAGCTATCTGCACAGGGCAGAGTGAAGGGAAGGGTGTCTTTTTTTTTTTTTTTTTAAGATTCTTTCTGCTTTTTGGGCCTTAAGTCTAAAAAAAGAACATGCATGCATTCCCCTGACATCCCTTTTCATTTTCATGTTTAATTACTACACAAATAGCACAGAGGCCAGACTGATTGCACACACTCATTTAGCTTCAGGTCCAAAGGGTACATTTATTTCTCGTGAAGTAAGTTCATTCTTTTAGTTCCACTTGGTACAAGAGGAAATAATCACACATATTGGCTGCCTCCCTCTCTGGAATTTGAACTTGGTCACAAACAAGAAGTCAGGAGATTAAAAAAGCAGAAAGCCTTCCAAAAATGTCCCAAGAAAAGGAATTAAGTATTTCTACAGCAGATAGCTTAATCCTTCTACATCTAGAATTTCTGAGACTCTGCAGGAGCCATGGTCTGTCTCTTAGTTCTGGGCACACTGGACAAACAGGGTGGCATTTCCTGAACGTTCATCATCTACTAGGAGAGCACAGAACATGCCAGCAGTATTTTCTTCACCTCTACAACTATTAATCAAATATTTCAGAGCAAAAAGTTACAGTGAAACCATGCACAATTCCTCAAGCCTGTAATCTTAGCTACTTGGGAAGCAGAGATCAGAGGACTGCAATTCAAGGTAAGCTTAGGCCAAAAAAAAAAAAAGTCAAGGGAAACACAGTCCTGAATCACAGTCCAGGTCTGCCCAGGCATAAAGTGAAACCCTATCTTAAAAATAATCAATATACAAAAGGAGCTGACAGAGTGGCTCAAGTGGTAGAGTGCCTGCCTAGCAAGCCCAAGACCCTGAGTTCAAATCCCAGTACTGCCAAAATAAACAAAAGACACAATGAGCTTCTAATTTCCTCAGAGACCTAACCAGTCGCAAATGATCCAAACACAGATTGGAAAGAAAGCTCAACATTCTCCTTATCTAAAAGAATGTTTTTCATTTTGAGCGTGATCTTTTCTCTAGGCAGAGCTGAGGCATATCCTGACTTCTATTTCCGTAAAGAAGTGACAGCCAAGATAACCCAGGGACCCAGGACCTCAAGGGGCCAGAGTGCCTGCTCAGGCATGTGGAAGGGACATCCGTGGAGAATTTGCTCTGTATCCTCTGCAGCTGTTGGTTCTTGGCTCTTTCCCAATTTCCCTGTCAGTGTGAGAGAAACTGCAGCAGTCTGTGTGAGAATGGGCAATGGCAGAGAGGGCAATCAGTTCCGTGCAGGACCTTGAGACCTCTCAGGCGGTGCCTCCTCTTTACATCAGAAATGCTGGGGTAAAGGAGGGGACTCAGGGGTGCACTGGCAAATTTTATAGCCCATCCCAGGCTTTGTAGGGGGTCTAATGAACACAGCAGTGGTCAAAGGGAAATTGGAAGAAACACACAAAATCATGCCCCTGTGGAACTTACAATGAAAGATGAGAGAATCACCTGCCATTTCTAATCTTGCATTCCTTTCAGCACCCCAGTGACCTGACCCCTGCCTTACTGCCTAGTACCAGAAGATCCTTGAGAGCAGGAAAGCCATCTTCTCCATCCCAGTATCCGTGGTACATTAGCATTCATTACACCAACATGAAACAAGCACCACTGGATGCAGGGTATTGGAAAGACCTGAGTATTTCTTGCTTGTCCAGGAGAGAATGCTCCATTCAGCTCTGTGGCCCTCAGTTTTCAGCTGAGCCCAAATACTGCTCCTCTAATGCCCTCAACCTGCCTTTTCTTTGGTTAAAGTAGTCATCTTCAACAGAGAGGGGTGCAACAAAAGTCATGACCTCCATAAATTCCCCCAAAAAAGCTGCACATGCTCAATCCAGAAGCCTTTATAAAAATGTGTCAGTGGCTCACATCTATAATCCTAGCTATTCAGGAGGCTGAGATCAGAGGATCATGGGTGGAAGCCAGACTGGGCAGGAAAGCCCATGAGATTCTTACCTCCAATAAACTACTAAAAAGCCAAGACAGGAAGCAACAAAAGGATACTGGCAATTTTTTTCCTGGGCTGACCTCAAATTTACAATCCTCTTACCTTTGCCTTTTGAATAACTGGTATTACAGGTGTGTGCCACTTTGCATGGCTCCTATCTCAATATATTTCTTATTGAGGAATAATTCCAAACTATAAAGTATACCATTTTCAAGTGAACAATCCATGTTTTTAGTATATTCACAGAGTTGGAAACCATCACTACTTCCCATTCCAAACATTTTCTTCACCTTAGAAGGAAACTGACACCTATTTTACATCACTGCCCAGGCAAGTCTACAGCCCCAGACTGCTGACCACTTTGTGTTTCCAGAGGGTACCTTAGTGCCCAGCATGCTGTTGCATTGACCTGAAAGGTTAGCAACAACTCAAAGTAAAATATCAGCCCACTGATCACAATAAACTATTACCAGCAACCACCATGCTTCAAAAGGGGTGGGAGAAGGGCTGGGAATGTGGCTTAGTGGTAGAGTACTTGCCTAGCATGCAAGAAGCCCTGGGTTTGAGTCCTCAATAACACACAAACAGAAAAAGCCAGAAGTGGGTCTGTGGCTCAAGTGGTAGAGTGCTAACCTTGAGCATAAAGAAGCTCAGAGACAGGGTCCAGGCACTGAGTTCAAGGCCCAGAACTGGCAAAAATAAATAAATAAATAAATAACAAAAAAAAAATGGGTGGGAGAAACATCTCCCAAACCAAGCAAAGCTCCCGAAAGCAACTGAGGAATTTCTAAATTCACTTAGAAAGATAGTCATTTGCTTGAGACTCTTTGTAATAAGTGAAGCATCTCTAGAAAAGCAGTTATTAAAAGAAAATCCTGGTAACAGTCAGGCGATCTAAATTGCAGTTTCCCTGTGACACACCTGCTCTGCCTCACCTTAGTTATGTTGCTTAAGTCCTGGGCTTGTTTCCTCACCTGTAAAATTTGGCAGCCACCTAGATAATTGCTAAAATCCCTTTCAGCTCTGATAATCACCACTGGAACAAATGGAATTGCACACCTTTTTGTTGTTTTGTGCTAGTCCTGGGGCTTGACCTCATGGCCTAAGCACTGTCCCTGAGCTTTTTTGCTCAAAGTTAGCACTCTACAACTTGAACCACACCTTCTACTTTGGGCTTTTTGATAGCTAGTTGGAGATAAGAGTCTCACAGTATTCCCTGCCCAGGCTGGCTTCGAACCACGATCCTCAGATCTCAGCCTTCTGAGTAGCCCTGCTAATAAGCATAACTTCTTGGTTGAAAGGCAAAAAGCCTCTCTTTAGATAAAGAAGTATTAATCCAAGTCCACTGAAAACAATTCAGAATGTAAACACACAAATCAGGTGGGTCTACAAATATAACTTTCCAAAGGGCTTTTGACAGCAGAATCTATTAAAAGAGAACCCTTAATCTCTGTTAGCTGACAAACATCTAGCTGCACAAAGGCAAGACTGGAGAATAGCTTAAAGGTAGATAACTAGTGGTAGAGGTGAATCGAAACCTATTGGGGTTGATACAAAGTGGGCACTATTTATAGGGCAGGTGATTGTACTATCAGGGTTGTACCAAAGGAAAACACAGACAACAAAATTCAAGCAGAGATGAGAGAAATATCCCTGGACAATAAATCTACAATAGATTGTTTTCTTATATTAATTTTTTGTGGTGCTAAGGACTGAATCCCTGGCTGTAGTACGCTAGGCAAGTGCTCTACCACCTCGCCATACCTCCAGCCTTATGTACTGGGTTATTAAGAGCAGTTTCAAATAGATGGGCCATTTCAGATCTCTCAGTGTGACATCCTGGAGGCATCCTCCTCATGGATGCCTTCAGTGATAAAAACTAGACTCAGAGAATTGGCTGAACAGGGAATGCAAACAAACCAGTGAGCTCTCGGGAGGATTTACCTGTGGGATGAGATGCAATTGTCAGGAGCGCCACACTGAAAAAGACATAGCAGATATTCAAGAAAGCATCCCCAGCAGCACATTAAACAAGCAAAAACATAAAACTTCTATCCACTTTACTTGAAAATAGCTAACTTTGTGGGAAGAAAATTATCTACACAGACTGGTCTCATTCTGCCCAAGCCAGCTCTTCAGAATGGCAATCTTTTTTTTACACAGAGATTGCTGTGTGAGAACTCTTGAACAAGGGAACTGAATCCACACTTGGGACAATAAGGGTCTTAGGTCCCAGCTGAGGCTCAGTTGGGTCACAGTTCTTGTCCCTGTTGACCCTATCATCATATTTACCTAATTTACTAAGCAGATTTGAAGGCTAAACAAAGCAAACTCCAAATTATAGGCAGGCTGCAATCTAACAGCTAGCTGTTGAGTATATGAAGGTAGCTACATTTTCAACTGGCTCAAGAAATTGATCCACACTTCTACTGCTTGGCTGAAAACTACTAGACCAATAGATGCCAAGGGCCAGGAGGAGAAAAGAGAATGAGAAGGAATATTCCTTTGACGTGAGCCATATTAGACCCTGGCACTTCTCCCTCAAAAGTCTCCATCTCCTCATTTCCCTCTTGGGTGCCTGTGACCTGCCTGAATCACAATATATGAGCCACATCTGCACTTTTCGCTGTCTCTTCTATCAAAACTCCATGCCGCGCAGGCAGCCGATCAAGTTTAAGAATAGGGATAAACCATGCTAAGTATGGGAGGGGGATTTTTCTTTTTAGAAGTGAAGTAAGAAGGTCTACTCTCTTTCTACACCCTGGCTGCACATCAGAAGGGCCCAGCCTCTTGGCTTACATCAGAATCTGAGGGTGGCCTTGGCAGCTGTTGTTTTCTGTTTAGGACCCAGTGACACTGTGGTGCACTGGGACTATGACCCACACTAGGGAATCTCCAATAGAGGCAGACACTGCAGGCATGAGGAGAAACCAGTGTTAGTTCGTCAGCTCTGCCCTGTGCTTGAGATTATTACCCTGAGCCATTTCTGGTTCTCCAAGTTCTCTCTCTATTCGTCCTCTAAAGGGTGGTTCACTGTGCCCCATACTCCACACACCAAAACATCAGCAGTGGCAGAGGCAGGAGAGAATGAAAATTCTGGAGAACGGCAAGGCAGGTGGTCTGTAAACCCTGTCTGTATGACAAGGTTGGTTGTATCTGCAAGAGATACTCAAACAAGATTTGGATTTTATAATGATTAGTCTTTCACATAGGCTTTATGTCTTTTCTTGTCATCTTATCTTTGGAAAACACCTGCTGCATTATTTTAATTCCCTGGATCTTGTTTTGTTATAATATCAGGGACAAGTTATTGTTCTAATGGCAGGATGTGGGACCTCTTTCAATCCCCAAATATCACCCAGGAACAGCCATGGTACCCCAAATCCCATTATAAGAATCACCCTTAGCCGGGCACCGGTAGCTTACACCTGTAATCCTAGCTACTCAGGAGGCTGAGATCTGAGAATCACGGTTCAAAGCCAGCCTGGGCAGGAAAAGTCCGTGAGACTCTTATCCAATAAACCACTAGAAAACCAGAAGTGGCGCTGTGGCTCAAGCGGTAGAGCGCTCACCTTAACTGAAGAGCACAAGGACAGTGCCCAAGCCCAGAGTTCAAGTCCCACAACCAACCAAAAAAAAAAAAAAAAAAAAAAAAAAAAACCCTAAAAGGTGACTCTAAAATATTAGGAGGAAGAAATAAGAGGTAGTAATTAAATGAAAGAGTTGGTTCTCTAATCCCTATTTGTAATTTTGTAAATATATAGTGTTAGAACACTCCTAATTCCTATATCATGATCTTCATAGGGATAGGGGCCAGATTTTTATTCTTATCCAAAGGGATAAGAACTAGATTTTAGTCATTTCTGGATCCCAAGTGCCTAGCAGTGTTAAGACATACAACAGGTGCTCAACATGGGCTCTGAATGTATTTGCAGTAGGAATATTAAAAGTCAGAGCCAAGAACAAATGCATGCTTGAAGAAGTAAGCGTTATCTACAGAGACCCATCCAACTCTCTGCCTCTCTCAAAATTGAGAGCTCAAACCAGTTCCTTGTCCTAACAGTCCATGCTCTGGACCAGTGACAACCGTCTAGCCAGTGATAACCCATAAATCTCAGTAGACTGCAAGTTTCTGAATGCTGATTCCCTCAGCCTCCAGTGTCAGTGGGAAACTGAACAGTGGCCCTCATTCTGAGTCATACATTTTTATCGCTATACTGAAAGCAGAACAGAGTCATAGCTTTAGCAAGGTATGCTGCAGTCCCAGCCAGGATGCCCACAAGTAATAAATATCTTCACACCAGGCAGGGGGAAGTGGATGGATCAAACAGCAGAGGGCCACAAAAACCCACTTTCTGTAGTTGTGTATGTGTGTGTACGTGCGTGTGTGTGTGTGTGTGTGTGTGTGTTGGAATTCCATGCTCCTATCAGAAAGAATGACACTGCCCCATTTGTAAGGAAATGGAAAGACTTGGAAAACATCATATTAAGTGAGGTAAGCCAGGCCCAAAGAAACATAGGTCCCATGGTTTCCCTTATTTGCAATAATTAATATATGTCTAGGATAATCTTAGCAGATGAGCTGAATAGTTCAACAGCTATGCACATATGACCATATAAGATGCATATAAGATGATGCCAAGTGAAATGAATTCTAAAACATGGTCACAATAGGTTTGTCTTTGCTGTGGACTTTAATATAATATTTGATTTCTTGTTTCTTTTGTGTGTTCTTCCCCCTATGGGTTATCCCTTGTCACTGTATTTGATTTTGGTACCCTGGGTATTGTATACGTGCTTATCTGAACTAGGGAAGGGAAGGGGAACAACAGGATGGCGAGACAAAGGACAAGAAGGGACCCAATGCAACATCAATACTCACAAGACACTAGGTTGAAAATGATCTACCACTTGGGGAGTGGTAGAAAAACAAGGAACGGAGTTCGACAAGAAATGTACTTATTACCTTACTTATGTAACTGTAACCCCTCTGTACATCACCTTGGTAATTAAAAAATAAATAATAAAAAAATTAAAATTTAAAAAATTCCTGGTCCCCATTTTCTTGCTGCATCATGTGACTATGAGTACTAGCTCTATATCCTCCCCCCCAGCCCAATGTCTACGAAACACTTACTTATTTTGTCAGTGGTAAGGATCAAATCCGCAGTTTCATGTATGGTAGGCAAGCACTCTGCCATTGAGCTACACCTCTCTCAAGTGGAAACATTTAAAACATCGAGAGCCTTTTGCATTTTTTGAAGTCTCTTACATGACAGATGGTGGTGGTTCTGAGCAGAGTAGAAGTGATGCTTTTTCTGTTCAGTACAAAGGTGGCTCGCAGCTCATGCTTTGGGTGAATCTTGCCTTCAAAGAGCATTTTAATAAATACTGGGGTATTTATGAGCCCTCTTTCTACAAATGGAGACTACAGATCAGGCTAAAGTTTGTAAATCAAATAATCTACAGAAATAAGCAAGACCAAATGCTGGGGACCACCACTGACTTTAGCCCTTTACTGAGAGTCACTGTGGTAGGCTAACTTGGTTTCTCAGCAGCAAACCTCACTGTTTCAATCAGGTCCCTGTGGTACACAGTCTGAGACTACTGAAATCCAAGGATGACTCTCAGCCATTCAATGTGGAAGACCTACCCTATCCTCTGCTTGCCTGGGGTCAGGGTGTAAGTATTTTATTTGTGTATCATTTAAATATTTATAATATTTACAAGTTAGAAATCTACTTGGGAGACGGATATGGGGAAATCAAGGTTTGAGGCCAGAAAAAGAAGTTCATGAGACTCCAGCTCAACCAATGGTGTAGAGCAGTTGTGTGCACCTGCTATTATTCCCATTACAGGAGGCACAATGGCTCAGCCAGTGCCTTTCATTCCCAGTGACACAAGGAAGCATAAGTAGAAGGATCAAAATACAGCGTGGCCTGGGCATTTAAAAAACTGAGACCTTCCCTCAAAAATAATAATACCAAAAGAGGCTGGAGTGGTTCAAGTGTTAGAATGCCTGCCTAGCAAGAAAGAGGCACCGAGTTCAATTTCCAATTATCACAAAAGAAAAAAAATTAATTAAAAGCTACAAATCAAGGCCTGGAATGTGGCTCAGAGGTAGAGTGCTCATCTAGCATGCATGAAGCCCTGGGTTCGATTCCTCAGTACCATATACACAGAAAAAGCCAGAAGTGGCACTGTGGCTTAAGGGGTAGAGTATTAGTCTTGAGGGGGGGGGGGGGAAAGAAGCTCAGAGACAGTGCCCCAGGACTGGCCCCACCCAAAAAAGTTCCAAATCAAGAGCAGGTAATTTTTCTCAGTAGTAAAATGCTGGTATTTTTTGCCTGGTATACACGAAGCCCTGGGTTACATTTCTAGAAACACACACACACATACACACACAAGAGTTACAAATCAACCTTCAAACTTGACCCTACCTTAGCAAATATTCCCTGAATAACCTGAAGTGTAGATTAACACTTAGAATGGCGAGAGGGCTTAGAGCTTCATGGAGAGACGGCAGTGCGTGTGGAACTGGCCTCAGGCTCCCCATGTGCCTCTTTCTCTTTCCACCCCAGGCTCTATCCTGCACCTCACACATGTGTGTGGACACCTCAGCCTCCAAGGCCTCCAGCTGCCTCCCCTCCTTGTTACAGCCTCTCACTGGGCACCCTGTGTCCCAGGAATAACTTGAGAAATAGACTCTGGGAGGGTCTGCAACCCAGCCCCAGGCCACCTGGAAAGGAGATCTGGAGCACAATCTAGAAGAGAAGGTACAGGCTCTGGATGAAATGACCCTCAGCGTCGAGGGAGAAAAGCTGTGGAGTTCAGGGTTAGACTGAAGTCCCTACTGTTTGTTTCCTCAGGTTTAGTCATCTCACAAATTATTTAACTTGTCTGCCTGGCAGGTGTACTTGTTCAAAATATTGTTGGAAAATAAAAAATTCATTGTGAGTTATTCCTTAAAATATAAATTTTACTTTACCTGAATATATAGTTTAAGTACTGCTGGTCAATGTCACTGAGGAATGAGACAGAAAGATAAAACATGTGAAATAACTGAAGTAATTTCTAAATACATAAAATGATCATTATATATACAAGTTACTACTTTTGTAAGTCATCAATAAAAAAGGAACAAGAGTAATTTATATTCAAAGCCAGTTCTTTTTTGTGTTTGCCAGTACTAGGACTTGAACTCAGGACCTGAGCACTGTCCCTTCACTTTTTCACTCAAGGCTAGCTTTTCCACTACTTGAGCTCCTCTTCCAACTGTATGCTGGTTAATTGGAGATAAGAACCTCACAGACTTTTTTGCCCAGACTAGCTTTGAACCATGATCTTCAGATCTCAGCCTCTTAATTAGATAGAATATCAGGCAGGAGATGCTGGTGCCCTGCTGATATCAGTTCTTTTTCTATTATTATTATTAATCTTTAAGTAGTTGTACAAAGGAGTTGCCATTTAACAAAGCAGTTAATGAATACAATTGTTTTTTAATCCTGGTTGGTTTGTTTCTGCTGATCCTGGGGATTAAACTCAGGGCCTGGGTGCTGTCTTTAAGCCTCTTTGTGTTCAAGGCTAGCAGTCTACCACTGGAGCCATGTGCCACTTCTGGCCTTTTCTGAGTGGTTTATTAGAGATAAGAGTCTCACAGACTTTTCTGCCCAGGCTGGCTTCCAACCACGTTCCACAGAACTCAGTCTCCTGAGTAGCTAGGATGACAGACATGAGCCACCAGCGCCCACCTTTAATCCTGCTTTTTGAAGCCACATGTTCTCACATTGCAAAATCTTCTTCCAGCAGCCATTCCTTCAGGCTTTTTCTCTCTAGGCCTGCAGTGGCCCCAGCCCCCAGCAGCCAGGGTGGCCAATCTCAAGCTTCAGCTCTGCTTCAGCCAGAACTCTTGTCTGTTGTCATTTGCATTCACCAAAGCTGCTCTATTGACTGCCTATAACAAAGGCCTCATTTTGCCAGAGAATGGGGCTGGTGTCTCGGGAGACTTCTAAGTATAAATTAAGTTAGGCAGGGGCTGAGAAAACAAAGCTGCTCCTCTAAAGCTAGATGTAGCTAATTGGTGCCCAAACAGGGGCAATGGTGCCAGAAAACACAGGCATTTCATTGACTTCTCACCTCAATGGCTGCCTTTAGCTAGGTGATAGTGGCTCATACCTATAATCCTAGCTACTCAGGAAGCTGAGATCTGAGGATTGTGGTTCAAAGCCAGCCCAGACAGGAAAGTCTAAGAGACTCATGTCAAATTATCCAGCAAAAGGCAAAAGTGGAGCTGTGGTTCAAATTGTAAAGTGCCAGCCTTGAGCAAAAAAGCCAAGTGAGAAGCCCCTGAGTTCAAGCCGCAGTACTGGTACACAAACACAAGGCTGCCCGTGAAAATAGAGACCCCAGATTTCATACCTCTGCACACAACACTGTAGGCTGACCTGTCTCTGGTACCGGTAGGCCCAGCTGGGTAAGTGCCCCTAGCAGCAAGGGGAAAGATGGATGACTTTGAGGTTAACTCCTTTTCCTTTAACCAAGCATTAAGAGCTTACCTTAATGTGTTGGGCTTCAGGGATTTCCGTAGTATTTTATAAGACCCTAGAAACGAAGCAATGTGTGTTGATGGCACATGGCATTCTGCCTCACAGCTGTGGGAACACAACATTCAGAAGACAAAGGCCCCCAAAGGGTGCTCCTGTTGCTCCCATTTTCCCCATGAGGGTCATAGACTGACAAGAGTACAACAGCACTTGAGGGTTTAAGGGATGCAAAATCCATCATTCTCCATTGTGTGGTCTTTCAAGCAGCCTGCCAAGAGTGTTGCACCAGGAAAGTGTCATGACCAACAGAGACACACAATTAACAGGAAGGCTTTAATTCTTTCCCATGATACACATGGCAAGAGAGAGACTAAGGAATTTGAATGTTTCTGAACTGTGCCTAAGTCAGAACACTGTTTCTTCCCTCTAAGACTACAAACAAGAAATACTAATAGTTAAATTGAAATTATGACCAAAAAGAAAAAACAAAAACTGAATAATATGACAAGTTAGGAACCACTGGCTCATGCCTGTAATCCTAGCTACTCAGGAAGCTAAGATCTACATTGCAATTTGAAGACAGCCTGGGAAGATAAATCTCTAAGAGTCCCTTGTCTCCAATTAACCACTAAAAAGCAGAAAGGTGAGGTATGGCTCAAGTGGTAGACTGCCAGCCTTGAGCATAAAAACGAAGAGAGACCCCCCAGACGGAGTCTAAGCTCCAGTGCCAGTATAAAAAAGAAAGTAAAAATAAGAAAAATCAGATGGACCTTTTATTTCACCATTGGGAAGTATTCTACTGAAAGAAAAGGTTTTGACATGACCTTCTGGTTACCTGCCCACCATTCTTAGGTAAGACAGCCAGCATTCCAAGAATGGGCTTGTACTCAGGGCAAAATCTGAGTTGATTAATGTTTGTCAAAAAAAAAATATATTAGCATATTGGAAATGAAAACATTTGAGGAAAACTTCAAAAAGGAAAAACCAATCTGGAAGGCTATTATAATTTTAATTGTTAAGACCATGGATTTAACTTTCCTATGTCCCAGGATCACTAAAAAGTGGACACAGAAGAAGAACTAACAAACCTCAACTATTCAAGTAAATGTTCTTTTAAAACTTACCTACACAGCATGTATGAATTACAGCCCAGAAATATCCATCTGGATCAAACTGTAACACAGTTACAAAAAGAAAATAATGACTATCAGGGGAACACATAAGCAGGATGACGGGAAACCCAGGTCCCATCCGTGAAGAGTACCAAGCAAGGAGGCCTAAGCAACCAACACTCCAGGGTCGCAAGTCAGTTCCTCCTCATTTCTCTCCCGTAGCCTAAACATCTTTTTAGCAGAACTCTGCCTTAGCACTCCATTCCCCTCACAGTTATTAAAAATTTTTGTTTGTTTTTTAACTAAGAACCTGGGTGTTGTCCCTGAGCTTTTCTGATCACTTCTATCACTTGAGCGGGAGCCCCACTTTTGACTTTTTGGTGGTTAATTGGAGGTAAGAGTCTCACAGACTTTTCATCCCATGCTGGTTTCAAACCTCGACCTTCAGATCTCAGCCTCCTAAGTAGCTAGGGTTACAGGCATAAGCCATTAGTGCCCGGCCACCACACTGTTTTAAATTCCAAACTCAGGACCCCAGACAACTTCTCTTGTCTCATCGATAACCCTGTATCCCACAGAACAAGGATGGCTTGCACTTTCCCAAGCATGATGCTTCCCCTCCAACTGAGCCATGGGCACCCTCTCCTCCTCTTCTTCCCTTCTCTGTGATTCTCTTTGAACTTAGCATCATTTGTCACACACTATAGATTCTTTATTCTCCATTTCCCTGTCTCCAGCTCCACCTAGCCTTCTCTACGTTGTAAATTAGAACAGGGCAGACATATAGTAAGTACTCCCTGAAGCTGAATCTCAGACTATTCATGACTCCTCTGGGACTATGCCCTTGCCTGCTTGCTTCTCCTGGATAACTCTTCCTCATTCTTCCAGATTTACCACCAGTAAGCAGAGTCTCACACAAGTACCAGAACGGTCTGGGTTAAATTCTAAAATCTCCACTTACTCTATTGAGGACCTTTTGAATTGTACTATTCTTAACTATGCAATAGAGATATTAGTCCCTATCCTTACAGAATCATGAATTTTTAAATGAGACAGGGCACATAAGATACTGGCACAGAGCCCACACACAGCAGTATCCCTATAATTGGTAGTGTCCTATTTCTGGAGTCCCTGGGCTCTCATAGGAGCTTCAAGGTCTCCAGAGTCTCCAGTCTCCAGAGCCCTGGCCTCCCTGTGATGTAATGATCTGCTATCTCCCCCAACTCCTGCTCTGAACAGAGTCCAAGTTCTGCCAGGACAAAGACTAATCATTTGGGGGGGGAGGGGGGAGGCTGGGAAGGGAGGTGAAGGGTAAACAAAGGAGGAGGTTGCAATGCTTGGTAAGAAATGTATGCATTATCCTGCCCATGTAATTGTAACCCCTCTGTACAGTATGTTCACAAATAAAATTTAAAAAAAAGACTAATCATTGTACCCTCAAGGCCTGGTTCAGTGCCTGACACTTAAGAAAGTTTGGAAAGCCAGGCACTGGTGGCTCATGCCTGTAATCCGAGCTACTCAGGAGGCTGAGATCTGAGGATCATGGTTCTAAGCCAGCCTGGGCAGAAAAAGGAAAGTCTGTGAGACTCTCATCTCCAATTAATCACAGAAAAAGCCAGAAGTGGTGCTGTGGCTCAGTTGGTAGAGCATTCACCTTGAGCAATTTTGGAGCTCAAGGACAGTGCCTAGGCCTAGAGTTTAAGCCCCAAGACCAACAGGAAAAAAATAAACAAGAATGCTAGGAGAGAGGGTAAGAAGAGAGTAAAGAAAGAAAACCTAGTAAACAGATAAAATCTGCAGTTAAGTGAAGTAAACTCAACTTGGGACACAGGATAAAAAGTAAAAATCGCCCCGCAAAAAAACGTCCTAGAGACAAGCAGAAGAGGTCAAAAGCTATGTACATACGACCATATAAGCTGATGCTAAGCGAAATGAACCCCAAGATAGGGACCCAAGAGATTTTATCTCTCTTGTTGTTCTTTTTAATGTACTTATAATGTACTATGTGATTTTTTTTGTTTCTTTGTATGTTTTCCCCCCGCCCCAGTATAACCCCTGTTGTCACTGTATTTGAGTCCAGTGTCCTGCATCTTGTATATACATTTTTCTAATTTGGGGAGGGGAAGGGAAATAACAAAATGCTGAAATGAGGATACAGGATGATCTATTGTAACAATCAGATGTACAAGACACTATGTTGAAAACTTCACAACTTTGGGGGGGGGAAGTTAGAGGGGGGAGGAAAGGTATAGTAGGGGAAAACTAAAGGAGGGTATAACAATGCTGGATAGGAAATGTACTCATTACCTTGTTCCTGTACCTGTAACCCCTCTGCACAGTATATTTACAATAAAAAATATACATTAAGAACAACAAAAAAAAGTCCTGGAGCTGGGTGCTGGTGGCTCATGCCTTAATCCTAGCTACTTAGGAGGCTGAGATCTGAGGATCACAGTCCAAAGCGAGCCTAGGCAGGAAAGGCCGTGAGACTCTTATTTCCAATAAACCACTAGAAAAACGGAAGTGGCACTGTGGCTTAAGAAGTAGAGTGCTTGCCTTGAGCTAAAGAGTGCAGGGATAGCGCCCAAGCCCAGAATTCAAGCCCCACAACTGACCCCCCCCCCAAAAAAAGTCCTTGAATGACAGGAAAACAAAGAGGTGACATAAGTAGAGGAATGTGGGTTTACCAGGCACAAACACAGGGCAGACTGCATGTTCCCAGGGACCAGAGCCCCATAGCCAGGGACAATGGCATAGCTAAGCCAAATGGTAGCCAGCCAGTGAGCTTTTGGATGCCTTTGCTAGGCCAAGCTATCCTGAAAGAAGGACTAGGAAATTTGCCCAGACCTGGGAGGTTCAGAGAGTGAAAGGTTCTTCGAAGGCTCAATGAGTTCACCTGGATTTACCTGGGAGTCATTGAAGGGAAGGCACCCCGCAGCAGCCAGGAGGAAGAGGGCACTGTGGATAGGCAGATAAAACAGGCAGCTTCACCTTTCAACATCAAAGCACTTCCTGAGTGGAGGCTGACACGTATCCACTGGAGTTCAGAGGAGGCAAAAAGCTGTGAGAGTAACCCCGTTCTCCCATCATCCTCTAAGAACCTGACTACCTGTGTCCTTTTCCATTATGCACTCCACAGACAAAGCTTTCCTTCTTGGTGGCTCAGCTGCCTAGTTCCCAGAGCCAGGCATTCCCAGGATAACTGAAAACCAGAGCTGGCTCCCTCAAGAAAAAGTGTGCCTGCCTGTAATCCTAGCTACTCAGGAGGCTGAGATCTGAGGATCGCAGTTCAAAGCCAGCCCGGGCAGGAGAGACTGTGAGACTCCTATCTCCAATAAACCACCAGAAAACCGGAAGTGGCGCTGTAGCTCAAGTGGTAGAGCGCTCGCCTTGAGCTGAAGAGCTGAGGGACAGCGCCCAGGCCCAGAGTTCAAGCCCCACGACCGACAAAAAAAAAAAGAAAAAAGAAAAAGTGTGCCTGTCCAATGTCTGACAAAAGGAAGTTTTCAACTACCAGTCTTCAAGAATATGTGAGTGGTAAAACTGGGGAAACAGATCACAATCATGCCAGTGGAAAGACCTTAACTAAAGGACTGCACTCACTATCCTCCTACAGCAGAACAGACCCACCTCTTGTGCATCGAGTCCATGTACTAAGGACACAACATCACCAAGGTGGTGTTCCTGCCGAACACACAGAAGCTGAACTAGAGCATAAGGAATTGCCAAAAACAAGCTCAAACTGAAGGACAGTCCACAAAATAACAGATTTGTGAAAAATGTGAAAACAGTAGGTGACAGTGGTTAATGCCTGAAATCCTAGCTTCTTTAAGGCTTGAGATCCAGAGTTGAAGTTCAAAGCCAGCCCAAGCAGCAAAGTTCTCCTCCCCCATAAAAACAAATATATATGTATGTATATATGTGTGTGTGTGTGTGTGTGTGTGTGTGTGTGTGTGTGTGTGTGTGTGTGTGTGTGTGTGTGTGTGTGTGTGTGTGTGTGTGTGTATGTACACACACTCACATCTCAGTTCTCTACCTCTAGGACTGAATATAATTATTAAAGAGGTAGTAAGCAGCATTCAGGAAACAAGGCACTGGGGTCAGAATAAGAATGTGGATTGAAAGGACCTACGTGACAGAGCAGCCAAGATCATACTCTACCGAGAAACTGAGGCACTGTTGCCGACAGCATCACTTTTCTGTGGCCCCAGACCACAGTTCAGGGACTCACAGGTTTGTCTTTTACCTCCATGGAAAAAACATACAAGGCCAAAAAACTGCACACATGAATATTTTAAGTAAATATCTAGATTTTCCTTTTTGTTCTCCCTCACACCTGCCAGCTCTTACTGGGATTTGGAGACATCAGTGGTGAAATCTGTTTTATTAGTTTTTCTCTTCAGAAGAAAATATTGCAAAAAAAATTAACTTTTGAAATAAGACATGCTATTGGGAAATACGACTTCTCACAATAAATTTCTCTATCCGCGCCTCATAGTACAACTCTTCACCAGCTTATCAACCCAAGTTAAAATCAGGTTAAATATTCTATTTTAGAGTGCTTTTTCTTTTTAACTTACCTACAGGTCTTTGCAGGAGATGTTTTCTGTATGAAAGAAAAAAAAGACCTAATTAGTCTATAAAAACATTTTCCCCTTTAAAATAAAACCTTTAGATTAAAAGGCAATTAAATTAGGAAGAAATGTATTAGGGGGTTTCAGAGCTTGCTGCTTTTTCGTGTGTGTGTATTTACTGAATCTTTTCTGCTTGGACCAAATGAAGGATGACTCAGTTGAGAGTTGAGTCACTTCGACAAAGCATTTTCACCATTAGAATTATGTTTACCAATGAAAAATAAAATTATGTCAGGGCCAGTCTTCAAAACAGAGAGAAATCAAAGCAGTGTAGGAAAAGAAATTTATGTGCTATCTTAACTTCTGTTCTAGGTTTGTCTCTTTATTTTCACTTATTTTTTTACTTACTTTTGAAATAGGGTCTTGCTATGTTACCTACACTGGCCTTTAACTACAAATGATCCTCCTGCTTCAGCCTCCCTAGTAGGGCAGGATCACAGGCATGTACCACTGTGGCCAGGTCTATCTCTAAATATTCCTTTCATTAACCCAGCTCTGACACTGAGCAGCTTTATAAGTTACCTGCTATAATGTGAAAATTAAGAAACAAGAAAAAGGGATATTATTTTTCGAATGCGTGCCAGTGCTGGGCCCTGAGTGATGTCCCTTAGCTTTTCCACTCAAAGCTGGCACTTTACCACTTGAGCCACAGCTGCACTTCCAGAATTTCCTGATTAATGGATTTATTGGAGATAAGAGTCTCACAGACTTTCCTGCCTGGGCTGGTTTTGTACAGAGATTCTCAGCTCTCAGCTTCCTGAGTAGCTAGGATTACAGGTATGAGCCACCAGCACCTGGCATTAAAAAAAAAGGAATCTTTTATTCCCAAAGTTGGAAAACAGAGAAAGAACAGCATTTGGGGGAATAAAACTTGGCCTTTAAAACTTAAAATGAAGAAATTCTACTTTGAACTTTTCTTCTATCAACTTTTAATTAATCAGTTTAAGGGTACTAATCTTTGCACCAGAGGAAGAAAGTTACAAAAGGGACAAGTATCAATTTTTCTATATTTGATACAAGAAGAAAGATAATATGGCAGGTTCATTCTGGATATTTAAGAAGGGCCATTTTCCTAGTCAAGAATCAACTACCATTTTATCCACTGGTTCAGATAACACACATATTGCTTAGAAGTAAAGAGTTGACCACAAAAACATACAAGGTTTGACATGAAAGCTAGCTTAAGTTTTCATGTGTTATGCAATATCCAAGACTGCATTATTAAATAAATGCATTCTATTTGTGTAAGGCTCTGGCTGTATCTTTAGGATCTTTCATCTCTGATCTTTGACCAAACCCCAATCTAGAGCCTAAGAAGGCAACCACAGTTGTACTGCCCCCTGGTGGCAAGAGTTGCCCCCCTCCCCCCACGGCCGTCCCACCTGCTCCACCCACCACAGGATAATTAATGAGGACAAAGGCACATGGTTGGACTCTTAACTGAATTATTGCATCATTTTTAGCAATGACCACACTTAGCACAATGTGTTTATGAAAGTTTCTGACCCAAATATAACCAAAATTTTGACAGTCAAATAGAAGTAGGAACAGAGAGGGTAGAGATTAAGGGGATGTCCTTTTAAACTCATGATTGTAATCCTGGCAACTCAGGAGGCTGAGATCTTTAAAACATGGTTCAAAGTCAGTGTAGGCAGGAAAGTGTGAGATTCATCTCTAATTAATCACCATACAAGCCAGAAGTGTAGCTGTGGCTCAAGTGGTAGAGTGGTAGCCTTGAGCTTAGAGACAGCACCTAGGCCCTGAATTCAAGCCCCATGACTGGCATGAGCGTGGGCGCGCTCGCGCGCGCGCGCACACACACACACACACACACACACACACACACACAAGAGACCTAAAACTGATGCAATATGGAAACTGCATCACTAGATGGTAAGCAGAATGTGAAAGAAAAGTGCCATCTTCCTTGAGGAGCCAGGGAATTTAATTCCCTAACTGCATGGAGAAATATGAAGAGGCTCCATCTCCATCCCCCCACCCCCACCCCCCACCCCCACCTCACCCCCCCCAACTCCCCCACCCCCTGCCTATGCCATAGGACCGCCTCACCAAAAACAACAAAGCTATACCTAATTGTCCATGGAGCTTAAAGCCCAAGGTCTTACTCCTATGCCTTGCCCAGCTGGCCTTAAGACAAAGCCAGAAAAAAACCCATAGCCTGGACCCCCATAATTCATGCCAGTAATCCTAGCTACTCAGGAGGCTGAGATCTGAGGATTGTAGTTTAAAGCCAGCCTGGGAAGAAAAGTCCATGAGACTCTATCTCCAATTAACCACCAAATGCTGGAAGTAGAGCTATAGTTCAAGTGATAGGATGCTAGCTTTAAGCATAAAAGCTCAGTAACAGCGTCCAGGCCCAGAGTTCAAGCCATAGTATCAGGCAGGGGAAGGGGAGGCAAAAAAAAAAAAAAAAAACTCCCCCAGCAGTGGAAGTAGAGAGCAGGGGCAGATTCTGGAACAGACTGAATGCAGGGGGAGAAAGACTGAGGAATGGCAGGAACCCCACCCCTCAGCTCTACTTTGGGCAATGATCACTGAGCTCTATTTGATCCCTTGGAATTCGGATGCCCCATAGAGACCCAGAAGACAGCAGAAGGGGGGGACTCTGCTGGGGCTCTGGAGAGGGCAGGGCTGCAGGCAACAGTGAAGAGAAGGTTGCTGGTACCATGGATGTTGGCCTTGACTGTCCAGAAAGTGAGTGGCATGAGGATAGAGGCTTCCGAGATGAACCCCCAATAGAACTGAAGATGCATACCAAGGAAAAAGAAAAGGCCAGGAGCTGTGAGGGAGGAATCTGAGTCAGAAAGGAGAACTAGCCTTGGAGATGTCATGAAGCTCAAAGAGACAAGGGACTCCAAAAGAGGAAATGGCATGACACATGGTACAGAACACCAACCAAGAGTTGTGTGGATGGAGCCCTTCGGCCAGAGCAGTGTCAGGATAATGGCTGAGGTAAGAGACACAAGAGGTCAAGGTACAGTGCCAAGCCCGGGGGCTGGGCAGGGGGTAGATGAGATGGGGCATATGGAGGGGATACAGGGGCAAAAGAGACTATCAATCTTCCCATCTGAGGGCTGGTTTTGTAAACACAGCCTTCTGGGTTTAGGTTAATCTCAGACAGTCAGTCTCCTGGAGCTGGCTCCATTCTGAGTGGACTAACAACACAACACGTTTACACACAGACCAACGGACACAAGTGGACACAGCAGACATGGTTTTCGACACAGGACAGAGAAGGGAGACTGGGGGAGCCTCCTGCAAAGATTAAGTGAAGAAACAGAGCTTGGGTGTGGCCCTAGCCGTAGCACTGGGAAGGCCATAGATCTCCTGCACACTTGTAAGATGGATATGGTTGAAGTGACTGTCTGACATCTCTGTAGTTTAAAAGTTCAAAAGCTTAAAGACAGGCACCAAGAGCTCATGCCTGTAATCCTAGCTACTGAGGAGGCTGAGATGTGAGGATGCCAGTTCAAAGCCAGCCCAAGCAGGAAAATCCATGAGATCCCTATCTCCACTTAACCAGTAAAAAACTAGAAGTGAGGCCAGGTGCTAGTGGCTCATACCTATAATCCTACCTACTCAGAAAGCTGAGATCTGAGGATTGTGGTTCAAAGTCAGCCCAGGCAGAAAAGTCCAGGAGACTCTTCTCTCTAATAAACTACTCAGAAAAAGCTAGAAGTGGTGCTGTGGCTCAAGTGGTAGAGCACTAGCCTTAAGCAAAAATTTTTTTTAAAAAAAGAAACAAGCTTAGGGATAGTGCCCAGACCCTGAGTTCAAGCCTTATGACTGGCAAAAAAAAAAAAAAACAGCCAGAAGTAAAGCTGTGGTTCAAGTGACAGGGTATGAGACTTGAGAAAAAAGCCAAGCCAAGGAACAGCACCCAGGCCCTGAGTTGAAAAAAAAAAATTGATAGAAATCCAATGGTCAAATGTCAAGAAAAAGGAAAGTCTTGAAAAAGATGCCAAATCAAAACCATCACTGACCACACTAAGAATCACAGCTGGCACAGAGTGTCTACTATGTGGCAGAATGATTAGAAGCACTTAACTATGCACAGCCTGTGTACTCTTCACACTCCATGTGTTGGATGGTTTTTGTGGCCTTTCACAGTGAGACCCTGAAAGTGAAGGACTTGCTCCAGAGGTTATGAGGTAGAGCTGGGACTGGAAAGAAAAGGGATTCCTCTCGGGTGGGCCAACCACTAGCACCCTGTGGGAAATTCTGCCATGCATTTTCTTGCATTTGGGATGAGCTGGGCCCACAGCTAATTCCTCTTTGTGTCGTAAGAGTCTAAGTCAGCCCTGGGCTGGAGCCTCATTACAGACACATCACATTTGGGCAACTGATTATGGTCAAGGTGGGTTTCTCTGAAATGAGTGACCACTGTCTGCCAGTCCTGACTGGAAATTGATAGCAGGAGAAGATACTCATTAAGCTATCAAAAGAAAAATGTCAGGTGCTGTTGGTTTACACCATAATCCTAGCTACTCAGGAGGCTGAGATCTGAAAACTTTGGTTTGAAACCAGCTAAGGCAGGAAAGTCTGTGAGATTCTCATCTCTAACCACCAAATAAGCCAGAAGTGGAACTGTGGCTCAAGTAGTAGAGTGCTAGCCTTGAGCACAAAAGTCAGGGACACATTTGTTAGGAAATGGAAAGACTTGGAAAAAATTATATTAAGTGAAGTAAGCCAAGCCCAAAGAAACATAGGTCCCATGGTTTCCCTTATTTGCAATATCTAGTATATGTATGAGTCAAGCAGAAAAGGTCAGATAAGGTGATGTTAGGAAAATGAACCCTTAGATATGTATTTAAATGTTTTTTCTTTCATGCATTTGTTTCTAACGCATTTATAAGATTATTTCTTTGTTGCTTTGTATGTCCCTCCCCCACAGTATAACCCCTGTTTTCACTGTATTTGATGTCGGTATAATTTGTGGAGGGGAAGGGGAAAAACAAGTCATTTAAATAAGGACCCGTTGCAACAATGAGAAGTACAAGTTGTCATGTCGAAAACAAACTTTACAACTTTGGTGGGGGGGGGAGAGGTTTGGGTGGGAGGGCGAGGGGAAGCTGGGAAGGATGTGAAGGGTAAACAAAGGAGGAGGCTACAATGCTTGATAAGAAATGTACTCATTCAAGCCCCACGACCTACAAAAAAAAAAAAAAAAAAAAAAAGAAAAGAAATGTACTCATTATCTTGCCCATGTAATTGTAACCCCTCTGTACAGTATGTTCACAATAAAAATAAATAAATAAATAAAAAAGTCAGGGACATTGCCCAGGTCCTGAGTTCAAGCCCCAGGACTGGAACAAAAAAATAGTAAAGTACTTCTTTAAAATTTAAAGTAAGGGAAGCCAAACGAGCATTTTGCATATTTACCTCTTTCCGAAAACACTTCTGGTACCCACAGACGATAACTTCAGCTACATTATGCAAAATGAGAAACACAGGAACAGCCTGCAAGAAAACAGAATAATAAGCATGAAAATATTTTCTTTGATCTCACAGACATGAGTGTTGATTTTTGCTTAAAAATAAAGAACTATAGCTGGGCACTGGTATCTCATGCCTGTAATCCTTGCAATTCAGGAAACTGAGACCTGTGAATTGCGTTTCAAAGCCAAGCCTAGGCAGGAAAGTCATGAGACTTTTAGCTCCACTAAACTACCAAAAAAGCTGAAATTGAGTAGTGGCTGAAATGGTAGAGTGCTAGCCTGGAACAAAATGAAGTCAGGAAAAAAACAAAAACAAAAAGAAAGGCAGGGACAGATCCCAGGTCCTGAGTTTTAGCCCCAGGACTGGCACAAAAATATTTAACAAATAAGTAAATATAAAGATCTGTGGCAACAAAAACTTGTACAGGCAATAGTGCTTTTTTATGGAGTATAGATAGAGGTTCACCCTGATTTTTCAACTTCTATAACTTTATGACTCTTCTCTATTTCAGCAGTTGAATCTGCCTCACTGCTTCATTTTTTTTTTTTTTTTTTGTTTTTTTTTTTTGGGTCCGGTCATGGGGCCTGAACTCTGGGCCTGGGCACTGTCCCTCAGCTCTTCAGCTCAAAGCTAGTGCTCTACCACTTGAGCCATAGCGCCACTTCCGGCTTTTTTCTTTTTGCTTATGTGGTGCTTGGGAATCGAACCCAGGGCCTCATGCATGCAAGGCAAGCACTCTACCACTGAGCCACCTTCCCAGCCCTCACTGCTTCATTTTTGTTCATTCTTGACTTCTCCTTTTTTCTTGGTGTGTGTGAGACAGAGAAAGAGTGTGTGTGGGTGTGTATTATCTTGGTGTGTGTGAGACAGAGAAAGACAGAGTGTGTGAAAGAGAGGGGGGGGAGAGAGAGAGAGAGAGAGAGAGAGAGAGAGAGAGAGAGAGAGAGAGAGAGAGAGAGAGAGAGAGGGGTACTAGGACTTGAATTCCGGGCCTGGATGTTGTCCCCGAGCATCTTTTTTTTGTTGTTGTTGTTCAAGGCTGGTACTCTATCACTGGAGCTGGTTAACTGGAGGTGAATCTCACAGACTTTCTTGTCTGGATTCAAACCAAGATCGTCAGATCTCAGCTTCCTGAGTAGCTAGGTTTGTAGGTATAAGCCAACAATAACTGCTTTCTTCCCTTTTATTTCTTTGTCAATTGTGGGACTTGAACTCAGGCACTGTCCTTGAGCTTTTGTGCTCAAGGCTAGCACTTTACTACTTTGAGCCACAGTGCCACTTACGGTTTTCTGGCAACTAACTGGAGATAAGAGTCTTAATGGACTTTCCTGCTAGCTTTGAAGAGTGGTCCTCAGATCTCAGCTGCCTGAATAGCTAGGATTATAGGCTTCTTTCTTCCCTTTTTTAAAAGAATCTTATACCTTCACTTATCTGTCATTAACAAGTCAACTCATGGTTTTCTCTCCTCTTAAAATCACCTTTCTTCTTTCTTTTTTTTTTTTGTCAATACTAGATTTGAATTCAGGGTCTTGAGCTTACTAGGCTGGCTTGATACCTTTGAACCACACCTCCAGCCCTGTTTTTCACTGATTATTTTTGAGAACAGGGTCTCATTCCTACCTGAAGAACACGCCTGAGGCTTGATCTGCCTGCTTTCAGTATTCCTATTCCTGCTGGGATTATAGACACATGCTACTGGGTCCAGCTTCCCTCCATCGAGACAAAGTCTCTCAGATTTTTCTGGCCAAGCTGACCGAGAACCACAATCTTCCGAATCTCAGCTATGCATTAAGAAGAGGGTCTCACAGATTTTTTTAAAATTATTTTTAGTGTGATTAAGTGATTACATAAATTTCACAAATTTCACAGCATTGTGAGATAGTGATACTTAGTTAAAGTCACAAACACATTCAAACCTTTATGAGGCAAATTGTCATTATCATAGTCTATAAAGTTTGTGAATTCTGGGCTGGGAAGGTGGCTCAGTGGTAGAGCGCTTGCCTTGCATGCTCAAGGCCCTGGGTTCAATTCCTCAGCACCACATAAGCAAAAAGAAAAAAGCGGGAAGTGGCGCTGTGGCTCAAGTGGTAGAGCGCTAGCCTTGAGCTGAAGAACTGAGGGACAGTGCCCAGGCCCAGAGTTCAGGCCCCACGACCGGACCCAAAAAAAAAAAAAAAAAAAAAAAAAAAAAGTTTGTGAATTCTATGAGCTTTGACAACTATTTCTTCTAAATTGGGTAGTATATACATTTCATTTCTTTCCTTTTGCTTCGTGTTAGTTGTTCCCTCTATCCCTCTTATTCCCTCCCTGCTATTGCTGCCCTTGAGTTGCTTAGTTCGTTTTCATCAATGTCCAGTGCAGTTGATGGGCCCTCTGTTGTATGTTTTCTCCTGTTTCCCTTTGATTCTGTGTCCTCCTCCTAGTTTCCCTCAGATGTGCACATATATACCATATATGTGGTCAGCAGCATGGGGTCATTTAGTCGACAAGATGAGTGGAGGTCCTTTGTTTCTCAAGTCCTGTTTGCTTTGTCATATCTCTTTACATTTTGTATTTAACAACCACATCTCAGGGAGACCATGTGCCGTTTGTCTCTTTGCTCTTGGCTTACCTCACTCAAAATGATTTTATTTTTCTAGTTCCATTCATTTCCCTGCAAATGCCATTATTTTGTCCTTTCTAATGGCTGCATAATATTACATTGTATATAGGTATCACAAGTTTTGGATCCATTCATCTGCAGTTGGGTACCTGGGTTGTTTCCATATCTTGGCTGTTGTGAACAGTGCTGCAATGAACATGGAGGTGCATGTGTCCTTGTATCCTGGTATCTGTTGTTCAGGGTAGATGCCTAGGAGCGGTATGGCTGGGTCATAGGCAAGGTCTATATTTAGCTTTCTGACGTACCTCAGAAAGCCTTCCAAAGTGGTTGTATATTCCCACCAGCAATGCAATAGGGTTCCTCTTAATCCGCATACTCTCCAGCATTTGTCGTTGGCTGAATTTGGGATGCAAGCCATTCTGACTGGGGTAAAGTGGTATCTCAGGGTTGTCTTTATATGCATTTTTCTTACAGCCAGGGATGGTGAACATTTCCTCATGTGTTTCATTGCCATTTTTATCTCTTCTTCTGAGAAGTCTCTCTTTAGTTCCCTTGCCCATTTAGTAATTGGTTTGTTGGGTTTGGGAGGGATTAGTTTCTTGAGTTCCCTGTATATACTGGATATTAACCTCTTGTCTGATATATTGCTAGTAAATATTTCTTCCCAATTGGTTGGCTGTCTTTCTAGTTTGGTTGCTATGTCTTTAGCTGTGCAAAAACTTTATTTTAAGGTAGTCCCATTTGTCAACTCTTTCTCCAATTTGTTGTGACCCTTGGACTCTGTTCAAGAAATTCCTGCTTGTGCCTATAAGTTCAAGTGTCTCTCCTACTCTGTCCTACAGTAGTTTCAGAGTTTCAAGTTTGATGTTAAGGTCTTTAATCCATTTTAAATTGATGTTAGTGCATGGTGATAGGCTGGGGTCCACCCAGTTTTCCCAGCACCAGTAGTTGAAGAGGCTGTGCTTCTTCCACTGTATGTCTTTGGCTCCTTTGTCAAATATCAGCTGACTGTAAGCATGTGGATTTATTTCTGGATCTTCTAATCTATTCCATTGGTTCTCGGGTCTGTTTTTGTGCCAGTACCAAGCTGTCTTCGTTATTATGGCTCTATAGTAGAGTTTGAAGTCTGGTATCGTGATCCCTCCATGTTGTTGGGTTTTTTTTGTCTAGAATTGCTTTGGCTACTCTAGGCCTTTTGTTGTTCCATATGAACTTTTGGATTGTTTTCTCTATTTCAGTAAAGTATGTCACTGGGATTTGAATGGGAATTGCATTGAATTTGTGTATCAAATTTTGGCGGTATGGCCATTTCACTATATTAGAACATGGAATATCTCTCCATTTCCTGGTGTCCTCTATGATTTCTTTCTTTAGGCTTTTATTGTTTTCATTAAATAATTCCTTTACATCTTTGGTTAGGTTAATTCCTAACTTTTTTAGGTTATTGTGAATGGGGTTGTTTATTTGATTACCCTTTCTGCTTGTATGGTGTACAAAAAGGCAACATTTTTGTGGGTTAATTTTGTATCCTGCCACTTTGCCAAAGTGGTTTATAAGTTCTAAGAGTTTGGGGGTGGAGTTTTGGGGATCATTGAGGTATAATATCATGTCATCTGCAACAAGGGATAGTTTAACTTCTTCCTTCCCTATGCGGATCCCTTTAATGTCTTTTTCTTGCCTTATGGCTCTGGCTAAGGATTCCAGAACTATATTGAAGAGGAGTGGTGAGAGCGGGCATCCTTGCCTTCTTCCTGTTTTTAGGAGAATTGGTTCATGAATTTTTTTTTTTTTTGGTCCGGTCGTGGGGCCTGAACTCTGGGCCTGGGCGCTTCAGCTCTTCAGCTCAAGGCTAGCGCACTACCACTTGAGCCACAGTGCCACTTCCAGCTTTTTTCTTTTTGCTTATGTGGTGCTGAGGAATCGAACCCAGGACCTCAGGCATGCAAGGCAAGCGCTCTACCACTGAGCCATCTTCCCAGCCCAGTTCATGGATTTTTTAATAAAACATTTTCTTTACCCATTCGTGTGTTGATGGATATCTAGGCTGATTCCCAGAATGGAATATTAAAAACTTGATTATTTGTGCAAGTGGTAGAACTGACTTACAACAGTTTTCCATGGAAAGCTCCAGCCCTGCCCACAGCCAGGGCCGTGGGTCATTCTGCATAGGTATGCATGACCTTTAGGCAACCACAAGTCCTGGCTCAGCTTTTTAACTTTTGTGAAAGAGTATCAATCCCACCTTCTTCTCTTTGGGTAACTTATAAATATGTGAGTCTGTCTGATTTTTATCAGAATTATGAGTGTAAGAAATCATGCATCTAGAGGATTTGGGGGGAGTTATCTCCCTCTACTCCTCAGTGGAGCCAGATAACTAAAAAGCCACCATTCTTACCCCAGCCAAGCTACCTCAAGTCCATGAGTTCAAACACCAGTGCTGGCAAAAACAAACAAACAAATAAACAAAATGAACAAAAACAGAACAGGAAGAGTTAAGTAAAGCCGGTTCTGTGGGAGGTAGGTAATGGGGTGAGGGGCTAACAGAGGGTAAGGATTAATATAACCAAAGACAGACAGGGGCTAAAGGAATATAACGGGGATAAGGTTGATCAGGATACATTACAGACACATATGGAAATATCACACTGAAACTCCCCCTTGTACAGTTAATGTAAGCTAATAAAGATCATTTAAAAAGATTTATCTGGGGCCAGATGTGGTGACACACGCCCATAATCCCAGCTACCCAGGAGATGGAAATAGGGAGTAATGAGGTTCTAGGCCAACCAGGTCAAAAAGTTAGCAAGACTTCATCTCAACAAATAGATCATATTGGTTCACCATGCTCAGGAGATGTAAGTAAGTGGATCTGTCCAAAGCCAGCTCGGGGGGGAAAAAAAAGTACAAGATCTTAACTGAAAAATAACTAAAGCAAAAAAAGGGTCGAGGGCATGACCCCATGATAAGGCCCTTGGCCAGCAAGAATAAGTCTCAGTTCAATCTGCAACACAATCAGAGAAACTAAAGATTGGCAACAGGAAATGCTCAACACATACCTCACAATGGATGGCTGTCCCCATGGTGTCTCTCACTGTTCCTAACCTTTTTAAGTTCTTCAGGAACCAAGTCTTCTTTGTTTTTAAGCTCGCCACACATAGTAGGTCCCTAATAAATATTTGCTGAATGGACAGCTACAAGAATCATCTCCTTTCCCTCAACTCTGCATGCTATTCAATTGAGAGATGGGAAAATCAACAAAGAACTCTTCCCACAGGGCCTTTGCAGAGTTCACTCAGCTTCCTCTCAGGAGCTGCACAGAACAGAACTTCCAGACCTTGTCTCGGTGGAGCACAGCTACCTGGATGAAGTGTTTTACATAGCAACGTATGCACAGATTTTTAACTGAGCCATTTGCCCTCCTTCCTTAAGGATTCATTAACTGATGATTTGGCACCAGCATATTGGTGCCAGTTTTTACCCAACACAAACTGTAGGAGTGCCTCATGTTTATCCACCCTAGGAATGTCTAAGCAGCCACATAGAAACAATTCCAAAAACAAAGAAAAGATGCTGGGTTGAGTTTTTTTACTGAAAATCAATCAGTGTCTCTGACGAGCCCTCCTCCATAACTGAGTACACTGGGTTTAGGTTGTTACCCTTTGTTCAAAGTGTTTGAACTGAGTAGCTTCTCTTTGCCTATTAAGGAAGGCAATGCTCTAGACCAAGTACACTCAACTGCTAGTTCTTGAGATTAAAAGCTCAAATCAGAATGGAAAGCAAATGTTTGCTTAGAGTATAAATCAATATGCTGCTTTCCTTCTTCAAAAAGTCTTGCTGTGAAAATAAAGCCAGGTGAACTAAACTGAGTGTTTAATACTAAAGGCTAAGGTAGATCCTGCTACAAATTTCCCTTTGGCACATCCGGAGATCACACTGAGAAGCATTGTTCTAGTTTACAGAACTCTCCAACTGTCTGACACTCGTGATAGACTCTGGAGAGGTGTCAAATCCCTGCCCCTGCTCTGGGTAAGAAGCTCAGCATTGAGAAACCACAACACTTTCTTCTCAGACTTTGGGATTCATGTAGGGATCCTGTTTGACCAGAGCAGGCCAATCAGTACTCCAAGCCTGTCTACCTACAGTGGATGGGAGTTGCCCAGCAACATGAGCCCAGCCTCCTGCCTAGTTTTCAGATCAGTATAGTCCCTGACCCCAAATGATCCAATTCCAGCAAAGCCTGGGACTCGTACAAGAGCATGAGGAAGACGTCTCCACAAGAAAATTAGGAGGAAATGAGCCCAAAGCCAACTATACCCATGAGGGGCTGACCTGACTATGACACAGGACAAAGACAGAGAACAGAACTATATCATTTTAACTTATGGATTAAATCATGACTGAAGTAGGTCTCTATTCTATACCCTTTAAGTTATATGAACTCCCAAATTTGGCTGAGACTACTTTGTAAGTTTTCTATTACGTGCAGTCAAAAGAATCTAAAGGTTTGAACATGAAATGTTCTCCCACAGGCTCATGGGTTGAGTGCTTGGTCCCAAGCTAGTAGTGCTATTCAGGAAGGTTCTGGAAACTTCCACAAATGGGGGGCCTCACTGAAGGAAATAAGTCATTGGGAAAATGCCACTGAAGGTCATAGCTGGTCTCTAGTTTCTTCCTTACTCTATGGTTCCTGCCCACCATGAAACGAACAGCCTTCACCTCCACAATGGTGTTCGGCCTCACCGTGGACCTGAATCAACAGAACCAATGACGGAGGACTGAAATCTCTGAGACTATGAGCTAAAATAAGTAATGCCTCCCTTAAGTTGTTCTCAGTTCTACAAATAGAACTAATATACAACTATTATACCTTGGGCTCATTCAAAAATCCATATGCATTGGTCCTAAAGAAACCAATCTGAACAGAGGCCAAAGGTAAAGAGTGAAGTTAGGCACTAGCCACTCAGAAGGCTGAGATCTGAGGATTGTAGTTTGAAGCCAGGCTGAGCAGACAAACCTTGAGACTCTTATCTCTAATAAGCCAGCAAACAAACAAACAAACTAGAGTGGAAGTGTGGTTCAAAATGGTACGGTGCCAGCTGTAATGGAAAAAGCCAAGCAAAAGCCTGAGGCCCTCAGTTCAAACCCCAGTTTTGGCACTAGATGCAAGTAAATAAGACTTTCCACACCAGTATACATTTCTGCCTCTGTCTAGTGACTGTCGCCTCCCCCTGACTTGTCCAGTGATTTTGAAAAACACATAAAAGGAAACTTCTGAAAAAGCACTATACAACTAATAAATATTAATATAAGCATAATACATGACTTAGTGAACCTTCAAAATTCTGGTACCCATTAACTCTGCAGAACAAGACTTTGAGCAACACATTGTTTTTTCCACAGTCCTATACTCTGATGCAGGAGAAGGAACGCCCTCAGCTGGCAGAATGGTGTAAAGTGGGACAGCATATTCACCAGCCTGGAGGAACTCAGAAGGGGCAGTAGGGACTAAGCAGAAAGCCAGTGCAAGCCACAAATTGCTGAGCAACAGCATGAGAACTATGGGTCAGTTCGGAAGCCACCCAGGAAGTTTCTCCCCCTTCCAGTACACATCCCATCTTCTCAAGCTTATGAATCATGAAAGAAAAAGGATGATTTAATTTCAAAATACATTCTTGCCCTCTATTTTGCAATCTTGGGAGTTAGCCAGTTTAGGCAGACTGTATTTGTTGGGGGGTTTTTTATTATTATTTTTGTATCTGAGACCTCAGGGACTAATATAACAAACAATATAAGGACTAAATTATTTTGTAATTTCCACATTTTTCTATAAGTCAGAATATAGTACATTTTCTGAGAGAGAAAAATAGTTATCAGTCACAGTATAAAAAGGAGGGGGAAATTAATGCTGTTCTTGATTTTCTTATTTTATTTACTTTTTGTCAGTTGTGGGGCTTGAACTCTGGGCCTGGGTGCTTTTCCTGTGCTCTTCAGCTCAAAGTGAGAGCTCTACTGCTTGAGCCATAGCACCACTTGTGGTTTTCTGGTGATTTATTGGAGATAAGAGTCACAGACTTGGAGCTGGGAAGGTGGCTCAGTGGTAGAGTGCTTACCTTGCATGCATGAGGCCCTGGGTTCGATTCCTTAGCACCACATAAGCAAAAAGAAAAAAAAGCCAGAAGTGGTGTTGTGGCTCAAGTGGTAGAGCACTAGCCTTGAGCTGAAGAGCTGAGGGACAGCGCCCAGGCCCAGAGTTCAGGCCCCACGACTGGACCCCCCCCCAAAAAAACAAAAAAGAGTCATGGACTTTCTTGCCTGGGCTAGCTTTGAACCATGATCCTCAGATCTCAGCCTCCTGAGTAGGTAGGATTACAGGCGTAAGCCACCAGCACCTGGCTGTTCTTGATTTTTTTTAAGTACCTCTGTCAATGGTGGTTTTAATGGATTCCCTTTCTATGGCAAAATAAATTTTTTTCAGCATTACCAGCTTTGAACTCAGCCTTGTTCTCAATGGGCTTGCTTGCTCTGCTGGCATTCTACTACTTCAACCATACATCAGTCCTGCTTTTTGCTAGTTAATTGGCAGTGGAGTGCCATGGGCTTTTCTACACCAAACGGCTCCTCTGAACTGTGATCCTCTGGATCAAAACTTCTTGAGTAACTAGAATTACAAGTGTAACCCACCCAACCCTGGAAATAACTAAGTATTTTTAGCATTCTCAATAATGTAATTATTTGGACTGTCCTAGATTGGCTCAGGCCCCAAACTTGTTCTCTAATGTATTTTCCTTCACTAAAGCTGATTGCCCTCCCCCACCACTTGTCCCACAAAGGGGAAGAAGACAGAGGGATCATTTCTCAAACCCCTAACACTTACCAATCTGGACAAGGCTCTGGACCCAGCATAGATTACACCCACAAACACCACTGAAGCAGGAAGCCACGTGGAAACATCAGATCTGCAAAGAGAAGGAAAAGTCATAATGCCTTTGCAACTGTCTGTTTCAAAAGACCTAGCTGGAAGGGTTGGTCCCTATGAGGTACCTACCTCCACCCCAGAGGCTGGCTGAGTAGGGCAAAGTATCCCTGATGACCCTGAAAGAAGAGTGACAGAGGCTGACAAAGCCATCCAACCTACTAGCCCCACATTGTGCCAACTATCCAATGTAACGGACCCCAGAACTGGAAATGACAGAAACCTTGCAACACCTTAGAGAAAAGAAAAGAAAAGATCTGATTTTCTTCAAAGGTGGTCATTTTACATAGACCAGTAATATTTTACATATCCTATTTACTCTACTATATCAGAGTACAATGAAATCACAAGAAAAAGAGGATGAACCAAACACTTAAAAGTAATAAATTAAAAACAATAAATCCTAGAGCTTCAGCTGGGTGGCCACCTGCTAACTTCAATCATTAACCTGGCATTGCTGGAATTCTGTTCCAGGACTCTTCAAAGACTTCTGAAAGACATATTTCTTTAATTCAACTGTGATCACACCAGGAACTGCTTTTTCTAGAATCATATTCTCTACAAGAAAAGCAAAATCCCTGTCTCACACAGAGTACCTCACACTGTGGTAACTGGCTTTTTCCATCAGTTAGATAGAGAGCCAATCCCCAAGCTACCCTAATAATGAATACAAATAAGTGAATCAAAGGGTGCCTATAATCCTAGCTACTCAGGAGGCTGAGATCTGAAGATTGTGGTTCAAAGCCAACCCTGGCAAATAAGTCTGTGAGACAATTAATCACCAAAACTCCAGAAGTAGAGCTGTGGCTCAAGTGGTAGAGGGCTAGCCTTGAGTAAACAAGCTCAGGACAGTTCAAGCCCCAGGACCTGCTAAAAAGGAAGGAAGGGAGGGAGGGAGGAGAGATAGAAAGAAAAAGAGAGAAAACAAGAAAGAGGGGCTGAGAAGGTGGCCCAGTGGTAGAGTGTTTGCTTTGCATGCATGAGGCCCTAGGTTCGATTCTTCAGCACCACATAAGCAGAAAAAGCTGGAAGTGGTGCTATGGCTAAGCGGTAGAGCGCTAGCCTGGGGGTGAAGAGCTGAGGTACAGTGCCTAGGCCCAGAGTTCAGGCCCACGACCAGCAAAAAAAGAAAAAAGAAAGAAAGAAAAGGAAACAAAGAAAAGTAAATCCATGACATCAGGATAAAAGACAATCATCCCAAGGAGCTTAATGAACTGTGCTCCTAAAATAGTGCCTTCTAAGACATGGCTTTGTTGGTTTTATTGGCAGGGACCAGTGCTCTATCCAAAATCTGACACAGACCTAGCATTTCAAAGTTTTTAGGATGCAATAAGGTCTTCAAACCTTACTCAGTGGATCAAGTTGTTCAACTGATATTTATAGCTCCTTATAAAGTTCTGGGATTTACAATTAGCCTTACAGTGAACGTTTAGTGAGTGCTGACAACAAACCAGGTTCCATGCTTCATCTTTTAAAATCTGTACAAGAAGCCTGATTGTTGATGGTCTGTGACTTCACAACAGTTCAACTAAAGATTTCAAACCTGAAACACGGGCACAGGATGACCTACTGCAACAATGATACCCACAAGACGCTATATTGAAAATGAACTTTACAACTTTGGGGGAGGTGGGGAGGAGTAAGGGAAGTAGGGAAGGGAAGGGATAGTGGGAGAACATCAAAGGAGGGGGTAACAATGCTTGATAAGAAATGTACTCATTGGGCTAGGAAGGTGGCTCAGTGGTAGAGCGCTTGCCTTGCATGCATGAGGCCCTGGGTTTGATTCCTCAGCACCACATAAGCAAAAAAAAAAGAAAAAAGCCGGAAGTGGCACTGTGGCTCAAGTGGTAGAGCGCTAGCCTTGAGCTGAAGAGCTGAGGGACGGCACCCACGCCCAGAATTCAGGCACCACAACCTGACCCCCCCCCAAAAAAAAGAAATATACTCATTACCTTACTCATGTAACTGTAGTCCCTCTGTACAGCATCTTTAAAATAAAATAATTAAAAAAAAAAAAAAAAAAAAAGAGCCGGGCACTGGTGGCTCACACCTGTAATCCTAGCTACTCAGGAGACTGAGATCTGAGGATCACAGTTCAAAGCTAGCCCCGGCAGGAAAGTCCATGAAACCCTCATCTCCAAAAAAAAACACCAGAAAACCAGAAGCTTGCCTTGAGCTGAAGAGCTGAGGGACTGTACCCAGGCATAGAGTTCAATCCCCATGACCAACAAAAAAAAACTTCAGGGGCTGGGAAGTGGCTCAGTGGTAGAGTGCTTGCCTTGCATGCATGAGGCCCTGTGTTTGATTCCTCACCACATAAGCAGAAAAAGCTGGAAGTGGCACTGTGGCTCAAATGGTAGAGCGCTAGCCTTGAGCTGAAGAGCTGAGGGACAGCGCCCAGGCCCAGAGTTCAGGCCCCACAACTGGACCCAAAAACAAAACAAAACAAAAAAAAACTTCAAACTTCAAACTTGAAGATGGTGTGACAGCCATACCCTAATCCATTGTGCTTTTCACTCTCACACAGTATTTTTAAAAATAACACGATATACTCAACACTTGATGATTCTGCTAGACTGTAAGCTAATACATGTATTTTGAGCACATTCCAGATAGGCTTGGACTACCAGGAGCTGATGGCTCATGCCTGTAATCCTAGCAACTCAGCAGGCTGAGATCTGAGGATCAAGGTTTGAAGACAGCTCAAGCAGAAAAGTCCATGAGGCTCTTATCTCCAATTAACCAGCAAAAAAACTAACCTGCAACTATGGCTTAAGTGGTAGAATACCAGCTACAGGTAAAAGTTCTGATCTCAAGAGCTTGAGGTCCTCAGTTCAATCCCTGGTAGCAGCAGGAGCGCGCGCTCGCACACACACACATGCGCTTGCACACACACACACACACACACACACACACACACACACACACAGACACCCCAAAAACAAAAATGCTAAGCCAAGATTTGACCTTCTGTAGACTATGTGCATTTTTTGGGGGGTGGGGGGAGTCCGGTTGTAGGGCCTGAACTCTGGGCCTGGGCACTGTCCCTCAGCTCTTTAGCTCAAAGCTAGCACTCTACCACTTGAGCCACAGCACCACTTTTTTCGTTTTGCTTATGTGGTGCTGAGGAATTGAACCCAGGGCCTCATGCATGCAAGGCCAGTGCTCTACCACTGAGCCACCTTCCCAGCCCCAACTATATGCATTTTTAACTCATGGAGTTTTCAATTTATGATGGGTTCATCAGTACAGAACCCATTGTAACTCAGGAGCACCTGTACTGTTACCCTACTGTGCAAGTAAGCAAATAAAGGTACACAGTGAATATCCTATTAGCAGCTGGTAAATGGCAAAAATAGAATTTGAATTAAGGTCTCTGTGGTGCTAAAGGCCCAGTTTATAATCATTTCTGTACCTTGCTGGCACAAGGCCTCGTGCTCTAGCAGACGTGAGAAACTTTTTTTATGCCAACAGCCACTTGGATATTTATAATAAGGGCCATACAAAATTATGACTACAGGCAGACAGCTGTGGACAGCCAATGAGCCATATAGTGTACAAGTCCGCCCTGTCATGTACCAAATAATTTTGAGGGCTTCATACGACCACAAGGGCCATGCGTCCTCCATACTGCTTTGAATGGGAGACACCGACTATAAATACACAAGCAACAAAACAACAGGGATTTGGTAAACAGATGAAGCAGCTAAGTATCTGAGGAACAGGTTCTGTTACCCATAGCCCTGCTGTAATATTTTAGGCATCTACAAGGTGCACAGGGAAAGAAAGATACCATCCCCCACCCGGATGGGCCAGCAGCAACAGAGCCAATTGCTGCTCCCTGAGGAAAACGCCTTACCATTCACAAGATCAAGCATGACACTAAGCTCATGCAGATCACGGGAGACAGGACAGAGGCCAGCGCCCTGTTGTACACAGGAAGGAATCTAGGGCCTACACTGCAGGCAGAACACTGGTGAGGAAGGAGAGGGCACCCGGGGCGAGATAGCAGCTGGCCCAGCTGCAGCAGGCCCCTAACTTTGGAATGTAAGGACTGTGGGGCTCCAGACATTTTGCTCAAGTCCCTCTTAAATAAACAAAGGAAGCTCCTGCCGAGTTCTGTACTGTAAGAGCCAGAGGTTGTGGCCATGAGGAAAAGAAAACAAACCCCAGAACATCTTGTATTTTAACCCCTCTACCCTAAGATACAAAGAAAGAACTTCCACTAGAAAAAGTGCATGCAAGTCCTGTTTGATCTAATACACTTCTGGCAAATGTGACAGGGTGGCTGTGTGAGCATCTGTTCCAAATGGACCTGGGATACTAAGGATACAGTCAGCTCACTTGGGGTGGGGGTGGGGGGGCAAACTACAGGGTGCTCAGACAACAGGAAGTGTCTGTAATCCCAGCTAACAGGGTGTGAACACTTACTAACAACTTTAGACATCTGCGAGAGAAGTGGTTGGCTGTAGGCCTTTTGGAACACACATCAGTGAGAGGCTGCCCTCCTCCTCCACATGCCAACAGAACACCACAGCTGCTGCTAGTCATAAAAAGGGGCCAGGCACCAACGGTTCATACCTAGCTACTTAGGAGGCTGAGATGGAAAGGATCGCAGTTCAAGGCCAGCCCAGGTGGAAAAGCCCATGAGACTGTTTCCAAAGGAAGGTTAGACATGGTAGAATGAGCCTGTCATCCCAACTCTAATGTAGTGACAGATCACATTGCTGGCATGTATCTAGGCAGGAAGGGAGGCCCTAATCTAAATATAACCTGAAAAAATAAAAGGCTGAAGCCCTGACTCATTGAAACAGTGCCAACTTAATAATCAGGAGGCCCTTAGTTCAAACCCTAGCACCATAAAAAATAAAAAGCTGAACAGGGCACAGGGCTGGGGTAAAGCCATACATAGGATACAAAAATTCTGGAGAGGCCTGGAGGCAAGAGAAAACTGAAGGAAGGTAGGTAGTACAGCTTGAGTAGATTTCTGGACAAACCCAGGAATGGGAAGGTCAAAGCATAATCTGATTTGCATTTTCAAAAGATTTTCTCTGAATGTAATTGGATAATAAATTGGAACTGGGTTAAGGTGTGCTAAGGCAGGGAAAATTAGAATGTGTTTTACTCAGAGAAATCGTGCACTGAATCTTGAAAATTATGAACCTGAGATGCTTTACATCCACATCCCCAAGCAGAGATGTCAAGCAGGGGGTTGAATGTAAGGGAGGTCTCTAATGAACAAAGGTGCTCATTAGGTATGTCTTAAATTGGGTTTCTTGTTTTGTTTTTTTGACTGGTCATGGGGCTTGAACTCAGGGTTCAGGCACTGTCCCTAAGCTTTTTTACTTTCGCTTGACCACTTTAAGCAACAGTTCCACTTCTGGGTTTCTGATGGTTAACTGAAAATAAGAATCTCAAAGGTTTTCCTGCCCAGGCTGGTTTCAAACCGTGATACTCAGATCTCAGCCTCCTGAGCAGTTAGGATTACAGACATGAGCCTTCAGCTTCTAGCTCAGTTACTTCTGTACACTTTTATCCTTAAGTTCTGAGGATAACATTCAAACACATTTTCTTTAAGACAGTTTCCTCCTTTTGTTCATCATTAATAGCAATAAGAATCACTTGTATAGGCCAAGCACCGGGTAGCTCATGCCCATAATCCTAGCTACTTAGGTGGCTGAGATCTTAGCATAAAGGTTCAAAGTCATCCTGGGCAAGAAAGTCCACAAATCTCTGATTTACTACCCAAAGAGTCAGAAGTAGAGATGTAGTTCAATTAGTAAAACAGCAACCTTGATCAAAAAAGCCAAATGAAGAGCATGAGACCCTGAGTTCAAGCCCCAGTACTGGTACCAAAAAAAAAAAAAGTCATCTATAGTTTCATAAGGCTTTTTCACAAAAGCATAAACTTGTGTGCTCCACCAACTGACAGCGTGAAGTCTAATCCCTAAGGTGATAATATTAAAGAAGGGGGTCTCTGGAAGGTGACTAGGTGCTAAGGGCAGAACCTTCATAAAGAGAACTCACATCCTTAGGAAGGCACTCTGAGATGAGTGAGAACACAGATAATCAGAAGTGGCCCACTCTAGATATCCCTGACCTTGAGCTTTCCAGCCCCTAGCACTGTGAGAAGTGAGTATCCATTGTTTATAAGCCGCTCAGTCCACAGTGTTGTGTTATCGTACATCCAGTTCCATTTCACAAATTTACGAGTGAGAAAGTCAGGCGATACACAGATTATAGCAATCAAAAAAGAAAAGGGGGAGAAGAGAGAAAGAGGAAGAAAGAGAACCTGCTGCACAGATCACAGCTTACTAACAGCTATATTTATATAACCAGAAGAGCCTTAACTGTTAACACTTACTACTTCAGGGATATATATTGGGTATCTGTCTACACTGGGGTTTGAACTCAGTGCCCCTTACACTCATTCAACTGTGGCTAGCACTCTACCACTTGAATCATGCCTCCAGCTTAGCTTTTTGCTAGTTAATTGGAGACCACACGTAACACATTCAACAAATGTCCCCTCCTGACTTTACATATAACTGTAAAGACATGTCACTAAGCATGATTGATAGGTCACCTACATAAAAGGCAAGGGCCAAAACACACCAAATTGACAAACCAAGAGAAAGAAATACTGGCAATGTTGAAAACAGTCTGGAGTTTAATATCCTTTAGACTGTATAATGAATATTTACAAATCAATAAGCAAGTCAATTTCCCTAAAGAAAAGCAATGGATGAAAACAGGTCATACTCCCTTTTCATATAATATATATGTATACATACACACACAAATACAATACACATATACACATATATACACACATACAATATACATATACATAAACACACAAATACAAATGGCCACATATAAGAAATTCATAATTAAACAACTATCTCAAAACTAAACGCATCAAGTTTTGTCCAAAAACCTCAATTCTTTCAAAGTTTCTGCCTAAAATGAAAGCAACACCTTTAGGTATGACTGTGAAATACAAATTGCTATCTTTCTGGAAGGTGTTTGTATATTGTTTGGCTCCTCCTATAAAAAGCCTTAAAATTTTTTGCATATCAAGAAAATTCACTAATCTGCTCTTGGAAAAATCATCTTGGATATGGGTAAGAGTATATATAATATTTCTGTCCACAAGTGGAAATAAAAATGAATTTTGGCATCCTCTGAAAGGAACCGTCTCTTTTCAGATTTCACATGGCCCAACTGCATCAATTCAGATCTCTGTTCAAATGTCACCTTACCCATGAGTCCTTCTAGCAACCTTGTGCCATCCACTCATGTGCACAGATGCACATCCATTCCCTACATTCCCTGAACTTCCTGCCATCGAACATACCATTCCTGTGAAGATCCATCATTCTTTGCTGTCTGTCTCCTTCAACTAGAATATCAACTTCAAGTGACCAAGGATTTTGGTCTTTTGTTTACTGCATGTTCTTAGTATCCAGAACAATGTCTACTGTGTGCTTATGCTTACATTTGCTAAGTAAATCACAATGTATCAAGTCATTTCAAAACCTGGTTTTCATGCATGATGATATATATATATATCTGTATCCTAGCACTCAGGAGACTGAAGCAGGAAGATTGTGAGTTCCAAGCTAGCCTGGGCTACATAGCAAGACTCTTTCTCAAAAAAGCAAAAAAAAAAAATCCATTTTCTAGATTAACACAATAGCAACAAAATCTGGTCATAACCATTGCTGGAATTTCTTCTTCTGCTAGTCTCAAGACTTTCAGAGACTGTTCTGAACAGAATTGCTGGGGCTGACAGCTACTTGCTTTTAAAGGACAGGGTTGAGCCAAGCGCCAGTGGCTTACACTTGTAATCTTAGCTACTCAAGAGGCTAAGATCTGAGGTTCAGAGTTCAAGGTTAGTCAAAGCAGGAAAATCCATGAGACTCAAAATCCATGAGACACAAAAAAAGCCAGAAGTAGAGCTGTGGGCTCTGTGATAGAGTGCCAGACTTGAATGAAAAAGCTAAAGGATAGTGCCCAGGCCCTGAGTTCAAGCCCCAGTACTGGTACCAAAAAGGGAAAAAAATAAAGAACAGGATTGAGAGCAAAAACACACACACATTTGTCTCTTTACAAGTGACCCTAGTGGGGAATTCTAACTATTTCAAATTCAATAAACATTTATAAACAATCATGTTGTAATCTACAATTCAAACAACAACAAAAACTAACTTCATTTAAAAGGCAAACACAAGCATTTTCCTTTCATAGATATGAACTTGGAATCATGGAATAGAAATACTTTGTTTTCTGTAATAGCGTTTTCTCTATTAAAGAGCAGAAACTAGTCTTAGTAGAAAATTTGGAAACTACAGATAATCAAGAAAAATATTGTAATTATCATCCCACTATCCACAGACAACCACTGCTAATACCTTGCTATATTCCTTCCAAACAGCATCCAGGTACACAAGTGTGAACATTTCAGCAATAGTGGATCCTGTAGTACATACGGTCTTCCAATCTGTTTAATGTCACATCCTTCCATCCTCAAAGAGTCATGCTCAAAGTTAATAATCAGATTCATAGCTGGGTGCTGGTGGCTCACACCTGTAATCCTCATTACTCTGGAGACAGACCTGAGGATCTTGGTTGGAAGCCAGCCTGGGCAGGAAAGTCCATGAGACTTTTATCTCCAATCACAGAAAAAGCCAGAAGAGGCACTGCAGCTCAAGTGTTAAGTGCTAGCCTTGAGTGAAAGGAGTTCAGGGACTCCAGCACCACAGGCCCAGAGTTCAAGCCCCAGGACTCACAAAAAATAAATTAATAAATAAACAACAACTGAATTAATAACTGTAGTATCACATTGTTACACATTTAAATTAATCCTATTTTTTTACTACTCTCATGCTGTCCGATTATCCTTCAATACATTTTCTTCTCATATTTGTGATATTTTCATGATATTCAGGATAAATCCCCTGCAGTGGAAGTAGTGTTCAGAGATGAATGCAAAATCATAGTTCAGAGCTGGCTGTCGGTGGCTCTCTCCAGTAATCCCAGGTATTCAGGAGGCTGAAATCTGAGGATCATGATTCAAAGCCAGGCTGGGCAGGAAAAGTCTATGAGACTCTTTTTTTTTTTTTTGGGGGGGGGGGGCGGTCATGGAGCTTGAACTCTGGGCCCGGGCACTGTCCCTCAGCTCTTCAGCTCAAGGCGAGAACTCTACCACTTGAGCCACAGCGCCACTTCCAGCTTTTTCTGCTTATGTGGTACTGAGGAATTGAACCCAGGGCCTCATGCATGCAAGGCAAGCACTCTACCACTGAGCCACCTTCCCAGCCCCTGTGAAACTCTTATCTCCAATTAAACACCAGAAAACCAAAAGTAGTGCTGTAGCTCTAGTGGTAGAGCTCCAACCTTAACCAAGAAAGCTAATGGACAGCACAGCAGGCACTGAGTTAAAGCCCCAGTACTGGTACCCGCACACGTGCGTGTACGTGTACACACACTCATACACTCACACACACAAAAATCACCTTCTAGAGAAACCATATACTTCCCTTCTCTCCTTTATGAAATCAACACTGTCTAATTCTAAGACAGCCAAAAGCCCTCTTTTTTCTCTTCTTCTAAGTCATCAGCTAGTGCCATTTGGGTCTCTTGTGTTAACTTCTTTCCTTGACCACAAAGGGTAGAAGATGGAATTAAGCCCTGCAGTGGTCTTGGTTGGATCTCAGGCCTCTGAAGATCTGCTAAGCTAGTTAGTGTGTGCATGTCTGTATGTACATGTGTGTATACAATGTGGATGGGGGGGAGCTAACAACAACTCACAGTTGGATGAATTACAGCTCTAATCATGTTGAAGGACTATCAAGGGTTTGACTTAACTGGTTTGAAACTATGGTGACATGTAACTTTCCTTCAATGATTTCTAAGTACAAATACTTCATCCTGCTCCAATGACAGACTAGTTTTTTACTGGCATACATGTTCTCTCTTCCCTAAGACCCTGATGAATAAAGCATTTTACAAGCAGCTAACAAAAGTCTACTGTTGTTATTGAGATGATGGCTAATTAAATTAAATGATTTGTTTTTCAAATAGAGCATGCATTATTGAGAGAACATCTGCTCACTGAAAACACTCGCTACTTTTCTGTTCCTGGGTGCCATAAGGACTCTGTGCCCTGATTTTTTTTTTTTTTTTTTGAAAACTCTTATGTTCTACTGACATCTAGTGGATCTAGAACACTTTCCAAATGTGAAAATAATACAAGAGCTAGACCAAGGCTCACACTTGACTGCTGTCTACTGGCATTACCTAAAACAGTAATACCTTACAACTATAGTCAACAATTAGCCAGGCACTGATGGCTCACATCTGTAATTCTGGCTACTCAGAAGACTGAGATCTGAGGATCCTGGTTCAAAGCCAGCCCAGGTAGAAAAGTCTGAGAGATTGTTATCTCCAACAAAGCAGGGGGGAAAAAAAGGTTCAAGTGGAGTTATAAGCAAAACTATCCAAAGGAGAGCACTCAGGTCCTGAGTTCAAGCACCAGTACGAGCATGCAGGCACGTACACACACACACACACACACACACACACACACACACACACACACACACACACACACACACACACACACACACACACACACACACACACACACACACACACACACACACACACACACACACACACGGAGCACAAAGTTAATGATTGCTTTGCAGTTAAAAGAACTTCCACATCTATTATCTCCCTCATTCTAAAACAGCTAGATTTTGGGGGGTTTTTGCTCTTCTACATTTCTCAGACCTTTCTCCTGAACTCTTCACTCTTCCAACTCAAGGTTTCAGCCATTCCCTTGATAAAGTCCAGCTCGGACATTACTTGACCCCAAGGGCCTTGTGAAGATCCTGTCCTCAGAGCACAAGTTAAAGCAGGAGTTAGCAAACTGGAGCTCTAAGTGCCGAACTCTTGATTTCTGAAAACAGCACTCTATTGGTGCAATGTTTGGGAATCAGCCATGGATGATTTCCCACTGAAATCATCACAGGAACTGTGCAGACCCCCAGACCTTAAATATTTACTCTCCTGCTTCCCAGCTGGCCTGGCTTAAAATAGAGCAGCTTAGGTCCCAATCTCTGGGACTTATGAGATGCTGCACCCAAGGCTTCAAACACAAGACAGGGCCCCTGGCTAGACACAAGGGACCATGTTATATGGGTTCCATAAAATTCCATTTTATGAAAACTTTTCTTTTTGGCTCCTCTCACCTCTCTAAACATGCTTTACTCTCTGGTCTAAGATCATCAACATATAACTCCAATCCATGCTGAAATGGGATTTCAGCACCTACCATAAGACTCCTAGAATCCCTGACAGACAATAAGAGCCTGAAAGAAACCACTTCTCAGGGCCCAACACCGCCATGTTTGAAAGGCCAGTTTAAGCGCAGCAGGCCTGGGACCCTGCTGTGGTCTCCAGTTTGTCAGGGAAGCCACCCGTGGTGGCTGCTCCATGCATTTCACCCCTCTCTGGAGCTGGGCTAGCTGTGGAGCTGAGTGAGCCTCTGAAACAGCCCCCAGGAATAATGCGCAGTAACATACCAGATGTCAAACTGAGAAATGCAGTCAACAAAAATGAAAACCTTGTAATGTTTCAAAGGTGGAACCAGGGGCTGGGAAGGTGGCTCAGTGGTAGAGTACTTGCCTTGTATGCATGAGACCCTGGATTTGATTCCTCAGCACCACATAAACAGAAAAAGCCAGAAGTGGGCACTGTGGTTCAAGTGGTAGAGTGCTAGTCTTAAGCTGAAGAGCTGAGGGGCAGCACCCAGGCCCAGAGTTCAAGCTCCACAACCAACAAAAAAAAAGTGTAACCTTAACTACTTGGAAGGCAGAGATAGCTCCTTATCTGACATCTCTTGGCAGTTCAAGGGTAGCCCAGAATTAAAAAAAAAAAGAAAAGAAAGAAAGAAAGAGAGAGAGGGAGAGAGAGAGAAAGACAGATTCCATTTCAACCAATGGCCAAGCACAGTGACACATGCCTGTCATCCCAGTGACTAGCGGAACCACAAATAGGAGAATTGTATTCTAGCCAGCTCAAGCAAAAGGCCAGCTATTTTCAAAATAAACCAACACAAAAAAGGCTGGTGGACTGGTATACTGATGCAAGGGGTAGAGCACCTGCCTAAGCAAACATGAGCTCTGAGTTGAACTACCAGTTGAAATACTATCCAAAAATGAAAACAAAAGAAAATGAAAAGCTTAAAAAGTCTTATAAATCCCTGAATAATGAATAATACATGTGTATGATCTAATAGGAGAAAGAAATCTTAGCAGCAAACAGTTGCTAGTGATTGAATATCTAAGCTAAGCACAAGATATACAAATGTGAGCTCCACTCTGGGAGCTTTCTACTTCATACTGTTCACTTGACTTTAGGAAGAGGCCAGAAAGGGGGCTTGTTAAGACAGAGCACAGCTGCCTGAGAAGTGGTCTGTGGCGATTAAAGCAGTTCCGTCCACTCCTGGGCATGTTGCAGGCTCTCCTATACCATAAAGGTCAATACTCCACCCTTTAACCTCTCCTCTCCTCAGCCTCTCTGCCCCCAACTGCTGTAAGCACCATGCCAATACCATGCCAACACCCAGGATTTTTTTTTCCAGTATTATGTCCTCCCAGTGGCTCTCAGTAAGTTTCCAGAGGAATTTCTGAAAGCTACTTTCAGTATCCCCCCACCACAAAATAATCTCTAATAAGTACTTAAAGCATTCCTCCTAAGAGAAGGCAAGAGAAATGTACCATAAACATAAGTAACTCTGCCTTGTGAACAAAGATAGCTTTTCATAAAACTATAACAATCACTCTAAATAACATACTAGCATAGTAAGAAATATTGGGGAAATTCTTTTTTTTTTCTTTTGGACAGTCCTGGAGCTTGAGCTCAGGGCCTGGACACTTTCCCCAATCCTCTTTGTGCTCAACCATTTGAGCTACAGCACCACCTTTTCTCTGAGTGGCTTATTGAAAATAAGTCTCACAAACTTTTTTTGCCTGGGCTAGCTTCACACCATGATCCTCAGATCTCAGACTCCTGAATAGCTAGGATTACAGCCACTGGTGCCTGGCATATTGGGGAAATTCTCTTTTCTCCCCCTTTAGCAACATTGGAGTTTAAACTCAGGGCTACATGCTCATTTGCCAAGTGCTCTACTAGTTAAGCCATACACCCAGGGCCTAGGAAGGTGGCTCAGTGGTAGAGTGCATTCCTTGAGTGCTTGAGGCCCTGGGTTCAATTCCTCAGCACCACATAAGCAGAAAAAAAGCTGGAAGTGGCATGGTGGCTCGAGTGGTAGAGCACTAGCCTTGAGCTGAAGAGCTGAGGGACAGTGGGCAGGCCTAGAGTTCAGGCCCCATGACCAACCAAAAAAAAAATTCAGGCACCCAGCCCTTTTTTTGCTTTAGTTTGATTTTAGATAGGGTCTCCTACTTTCATTGAGGCTGACTAGGGCCTGCAGTTCTCCTGTCTCTATCTCCTGAGTAGCTGAGATTATAGGTATGAACCACCATGCCTGCCCATATTTACCATCAGTAACTTTGATGAAATAAGCCACCTCACTTAAAAACAGTCACTCATTTAAAATAAGCAGGATCTGGACCTAACTGATGGGTAAGCTATTCATTCCATAGTGAACAGTGAGGAGTTGGTTTGAAGATTATCCAAGATGTTTGTTATGGTTCTACAGCAGAACTTCTCAAAGGAAAATTAAAGGGTGGAGGGTTCTTTTTTCGTCTTAGAAGTCTCTTGTCACCAGGCACTGTAGAAGAGAATTTTTAAATGTAGAATTCATACTTGAAAACTTGAGAGCACAAAATTTTCCCTCATTAGAAAGGACCAACAATAGAAAGTAGATTAAAAATTATTTGGAGGCCAGGTGCTGGTGCCCACACCTATAATTCTAGCTACTCAGGAGGCTGAGATCTAAGGATCACAGTTCAAAGTTGGCTCAGGCAGTAAAGTCCATAAGACTCTTTTCTCCAATTTCTTTTCCAAAAGAAAGCCAGAAGTAGAGCTGTTTCTCAAGTGCTAGCCTTGAGCATAAAAACTCAGGAATAGCATCCAGGTCCTGAGTTCAAGCCCCAAGTCTGGCAAACACATATAAAAAAAAAATCATTGATTCTCAAGGTTAGAAGTAACTAAGTGACCAAACAACTCACATACATATCTATGTTTTCCAGTGCAATTCTGTGAAAGGTGAATAATATTAAATGTAAGCAGTATGTGAATCATGAATCAAGAATATAAGGTTATTATACCTTGAACTGCAGTTTATCTCCACCCAGCCCAGTTTCCATGACACATGAAGCAAAAATGCACCAACAAATGTCTGCCACCTGAAAAAGACACAAGGCAAGGTGAATTAATACAGTGCTATAGCCCCTATCAGAACCCAACCATGACAGACCTGTTGATGGATACAAATGTCATAGTCAACTCCTTCCTCCCACTCTTCCAGTTATCTGCCTCTCCTCTCCACCACTACTATGCCCTTGGGACCAACTATCTGGTAAGTGCTGGTATTCAGATTCTTCTCTTTATTCTATGCTTTTCCTGAACGACCTCACCCACAGCCACCAGTTCGGTCAGGATGACCCTCAAATCCCTGCTCTCCTCCAAGTATTACCACCCTGAAATCCCACATGCCTTAACATATTACCTTAGCCTTTCCCCTCCCTACCCTAGGCATCCTCCAACTGTTCTCAATCCACCAACCCAGGTATCCAAGCACTGGAGAATTTCTAGTGAAAGAGGAAGGATAATTCCAGCCTTTGTAGATGTGCATCCCACCTAACCATGGATAAGAAAGGGAAAGGCAATCTAGGTGAAAATATCACTCTTCCTCTCATTCATTCCCTAAATCTCTCTATCTGGAAAGATGAGAAAAAGCAATCATGACCAAACATGCTTCCCAGTCACTTAGAGAGAAGTCATCAGCCCAGATTTGTTGACTAAAATATGCCTGATCATAGAAGATACAGTAAAATAAACTTTCATGGAGGATGGGAATGTAGGTCAGTGGTAGACCACATGCCTAGCATAGAGGAGGCCCTGGGTTCCATACCCAGCACCACAGTAAATTAAATAGATAACTAAACAAATCTTTTCACCATGCAATACTGGAAAGAAACATAATAAAAATTATTCTGAAATTCACTTGAAATATAAAGAACATGTTGAATAAAGGACAGTACTTGGAGAGGATTTTCTCTACTATCTATTTAGATGGCATAATCACTACAACAATCCAGAACTAGCTCTTTTTTCCTAAAAATGAACAACTACCCAACAAGAGACCTTAGAAGAACAATTTTATTTTAATAACTTAAAGGCAAAAGGAAAGATGGGACTAGTATAAATTAACTATTGGAGAGGAGGAGTTCCTCTTACACAAAATAAACTGACAACCATTCACAACTAAATAAAGCTTTATTAAAACACAGATGAGGGCTGGGAAGGTGGCTCAGTGGTAGAGCACTTGTTTTGCATGCCTGAGGCCCTGGGTTCGATTCCTCAGCACCACATAAGCAAAAAGAAAAAAGCTGGAAGTGGTGCTGTGGCTTAAGTGGTAGAGCGCTAGCCTTGAGCTGAAGAGCTGAGGGACAGCGCCCAGACCCAGAGTTCAGGCCCCACGACCAGACCCCCCCCCCCAAAAAAAAAACCCCACACAGATAAATATCTACATAGTATCTACATAGAGAAAACAAACTATCACAAAAGACACAAAACATTGTGGTCCATTGTGGGCTTGAACTCAGGGCCTGGATGCTGTCCCTGAGCAATTCTGCTAAAGACTACTACTGTACAACTTTGAACTACAGCTCCACTTGAGCTTTTCTAATAGCTATTTGGAGATACAAGTCTCACCAACTTTTCTGCCTGGGCTGGCTTTGAACCATGATCCTCAGACCTTAGCCTCCTGAGTAGCTAGGATTACAGTTGTGAGCCACTGGTGCCTGGCTTCAATACATATCTTTCCATATAAAAATAGAACGCTTATGGTGGCTCAGTGGTAGAGTGCTTGCCCTAAATGCTTGAGGCCCTGGGTTCAATTCCTCAGCACCACATAAGCAAAAAAAGCTGGAAGTGGCACTGTAGCTCAAGTGGTAGAGTGCTCACCTTGAGCTGAAAAGCTCAGAGACAGTGCCCAGGCCCAGAGTTCAAGCCCCACAACCAACAAAAAAAAAAAAAAAAATAGAACACATAAATAAATAATCAGAATAACTATAAATTGATGTCCAGGGAAAAAAAGGATTATATAACAATCTTTGACTGTAGGGGAAAAACAAAGGAAGAGATAACAATGCTCAATAGGAAATGTATTACCTTACTCATGTAACTGTAACTCCTCTATACAGTATTTTTACAATAAAAAACATATAAAAAATCTATGATAGACAAGTAATGTCATCCTTAAAACATAAAAATGCTTTAAGTTAGCCAAGAAGGATGGCTCATACCTATAATCCTAGCTAGCTACCCAGGAGACTTTGATGCAAAGAGTCATAATTTGAAGCCACGGCAGGAAAGTCTGAGAGCCACCAAATTAACTAGAAAAAACTCTGGAGGTGTGGCTCAAGCTGAAGAGTACTAGCACAGCAAGCATGCCAAATTAGCCCAAGGCTTTGAGTTCAAACTCTGGTATTAGCAAACACATACACACACACACACACATACACACACACACACACACACACACAAAATGCCCTTTGTGGTGTGTGTGTGTGTGTGTGTGTGTGTGTGTGTGTGTGTGTGTGTGTACCATTTACTGAAAGAAGATAAAAGACAATAATAAGCATATGAAAACTGTGTGACTTTATGAAAATTCTAAAAAAAAAAAAATAAAGTACAATGACTTGCTCATCAAATCAACAAAGAGAAAAGTAACTCATGGCCTAACTACACTATTACAGAAGTTCTCACAGAGGCTGGGTAGCGAGGCAAACCAGTAAAATGCTTTTGGAAACAAATAATATTCAAAGAGAATATTAATAAAGTTCATGTTTTTTAGCGAATTTATTGAGTAGATATCTATCCCCAAGAACCAGTTGGAATTTGGGTAGGTCTGAATACAAAATACCTGATAATATTGTTGCTTCTATGCTCCTAAAATGAGACACATTTAAACACCCACAAACATAATGGCTAAACACATATGTCATTTGACTATTTGATGATAAACTTATGAAATCATTAAAACTATTTCAAAAGACATTTTTTGACAATGACTGGACATTTCCTGCAAATGTGAATAAAAAGCACCCAAGATACTCACCCTTGGAATAAGGTAGGGTAGGTAAATTTCAGGACGGAAAGGACATACTGCAAAACAAACATCAAGTTAAAGACATTTCAAATAAAAAGAATGACAGAATTCCTACAGAGGAAATTCAAGGACTTCAAGTTTCAAGAAAGTCTTTATTCCCCCAAAGTCACGTACAAGATATACTAATGGTTTTCTAAGTTATACTAAAGAGATTGGATTCTTTTTATTGTGAAAATACTGTACAGAGGGGTTACAATTACATGGTCAAGATAATGAGTACATTTCTTATCAAGCATTGTAGCCTCCTCCTTTGTTTCCCCTTCCCATCCCATCCTCCCCCCCCAATGTTGTAAAGTTCGTTTTTGACATAACGACTTGTACATCTCATTGTAGAATGGATTTTTTTTTTCCAGTCCTGAGGATTGAACTCCAGGCCTGGGTGTTGTCCCTAAGCTCCTTTTGCTCAAGGCTAGCACTCTACCACTTTAGCCACAGCATCACTTCTGTCTTTTCCTGTGATTTAATTGGAGATAAGAGTCTCTTAGACATTCCTGCCCAGGCTAGCTTTGAATAGCAATCCTCAGATCTCAGTTTCTGAGTAGCTAGTATTGGTGTCAGTCACTGGTGCCCAACAAGAATGGATTTTTCTTAAAAACTCAGTTAAGATTGGTTTCTTTTCTATTGTCTTTTAATCAATTTATATGAGTGGAGGAATCATGGTGTATTTCTCTTGGTGTGTTTTTCTGTTTTTTTCTATTATGAATATTTCAAGATACAAATACATGTGGTACTAGAATTTGAAAAAGAGCCTTGCTCTGCTAGGAAAGTACTCTATCACTTGAGCCATATCCCTATCCCTCCAGGCCTATTTTTTTATTTGGATCTTGCAGTTTTGCCCAGGTGTTGGTCTCAGACTTTGATCCTCCTATATAGTTATGTCTCCTGCATAGCTAGAATTTCAGACACACACTGTCATGTTGGTTGAGATAGGGGGTTTTACTAACCTTTTCCCCAAGCTGACTTCTAACCATGATCCTCCAGATGTCTACCTCTAGAGAAGCTAGGATTACAGGCATGAGCCACTATGTCCAGCTCAAGACAGTTTTAAATTCTAAAACCATTAAATGACTTAAGGAAAAATCCCTACTAATTCTTCACATGATATAAAAAAACAAAGAGTGAGATTAGTCCACACCTCATCTCCCCTCTATGAGCTCCTGTGTTCTACATCTACAACTGAAGTCTATTTACTCAAGTAGTTTAATATGGTCCTTCTTGCTTTCCCTCCTCCTCAATATTTCTATTCTCAAACAGAAAAGGGAGGATCGTTTGAGCGCCTGGTTATGTTTCATAACATCCTTAACAACCTTCATTACAACACCAAGTATTTCCTCAGTTCTTGTGTGCTTAGCTTTGGCCTAAAAAACGATCAGCCTAGAAACTGCTAAAGCTCAGGGCAGGGTGTGGCTCAGTGTAGAACACTTGCCTGCATGTGTAAGGCCTGGGATGGGTACCATGCCCAGCAATACAAAAAAATTAAATTAACAATATGGTGAACATCTCACCTCACCTTGCTAAGCGACAGTAAAAAAAATAAATAAATAAATCTATGACAAATAGAATCAGTTCTAAAATTTCAGAACTTTCTCATGTCAGTGAGAAGTCTTTCTCAGAACAAAATGTCATTAGAAAGAAAAGCAAGGTCTTTTCAGTAAAATCCTCGAAGAAAGAGAAAAAGCTGGGCATGGTGGTATATGCCTTTAATCCTCACTAGCTGAGAGAAGGAAGGAGGATCTCAATCCAAGGCTGACCTGGGAAGAAGAGAATATGATCCTATATGAAAAAAAAAAAAACTAAACAAAAAGGGCTAGGGGCATGGCTCAAGTGACAGAGTGCTTGGCTAGCAAGAATGAAGCCTGAGTTTAAATCACAGCACCACCAAAAACAAAAAACAAGCCAACAAACCAACAACAACAACAACAAAAAACCCAAGCACATTTGGCCTTCAGGGTATAAGAGGATGACAGGTGTCTGCCTGAGCCCAGGTGACTGTTGGGACTTTCCTCAGGATAGTGGAACATCTTACTCACTCACCTAACCCAGGTCTCCATAACAATTCACTGTAATAATGAAACAGAATGAGTATAGCAATTCACTGTAATAAAAGCCCATTACAACTTACAAACGATTTCTGTGATTTTCAGGTGGAAACTTTGGGGCCCTAATTGAAACCATGGAAAGCAAAAACTTGAAGGAAATGACAGCACTTGGCCTGAGATGACCCACATGACTGCAGGCAGCCTGTCTGTCCTGCTTGAGAAGATGCAACGGCATTCATCAATGATTCAAGCTTGCAGCAATCACAGACTTCCTCTCTGGAATCCTGTTGTGAAAACTACCTGGCCCCAGCCAGCCCTTTCCCTCTCCCACTCTCGACCTCGCCTCCTCCCCCACCCACCTTAAGTCAACTTCCTCAATCTCCCTTCTTTCTGCTGTGACTGTCCTTCTGTTTTCCATCTGGCTCTACCACACCCTGCTTGTTCTTTGTTCATCTCTGAGATAACTTGTTTGCCCAGTAGCAGGGGTTACAGGTGTGAGCCACGGCCCTGCCAAAATCACATCTAAATTCTGAGAGTCCTTGGGAATCTGCAATTTCTATTACTATACTATATACTCATGAAGACACAATAATTTGGTTTAATTTTACCTAACATTTTGAACAAGGAAGTCCTTTTTATATCAACTATAAAATGTGTGGTGCTTCAATAAACAGCAATGCCATAAATACAAATGCATGTCTAGGAGGGTTGTTAATTTCTGAACTAAAAGCTTTTAGTATGCTGGATTTCTTAAATTATTATTATTATTTCTAACCAATGCCAAGGCTTGTAAGCTTTCATAAAAGATGCGTTACTTTGTCCTTTCTCTACAGATAAAGGGAAGGGTCATTTGATTCAAAGTAAAATATTAACAATATATCCAGCAGGTTAGGTTGACAGGTAAGTTCAGTTAAATGGAAAAGGCCAGGATTTCACAAGCAGGTCTCTAACAAAAATCTTCTATGTTGAAACAAAGCTAACAATTATTGTATCACATAGTAAGCAAAAGATTTTAAGCTGGGCATGGTAGTGCAAGACCTGTAATCTCAACTGCTCAGGAAGCAGACATGAGAAGATCAAGGTTAAAAGCCAAGCCAGGGGAAAAGTTATTGAGACTCCAATCTCAAAAAATAAGCTGGGCCAGGCACATGCCTGTAATCCTAGTTACTCAGGAGGCTGAGATCTGAGGATCATGGCTCAAAGCCAGCCCAGGCAGGAAAGTCATTGAGACTCTTATCTCCAATAAACCACCAGAAAACCAGAAGTGGCGCTGTGGCTCAAGTGGTAGAGCACTCTCTTTGAGCTGAAGAGCTGAGAGACAGCATGCAGGCCCAGAGTTCAAGCCCCTTGACCAACAAAAATAAAAATGAAAATGAAAATGAACTGGTCTTGGTAGTACACAATCTACAATTCTAGCTACTAGGACGGCAAAAGTGGGAGGATGCAGTTCTGAGGCCAGCCTGAACAGAAAGGAAGAAACTATATCTGAAAAACAAACTAAAAGCAGACTGAGGCTGTGGCTCATTGATAGAGTGCTTGAGATGAGGGCCTGGGTTCAATCTCCAGTACAGGTAAGAAAGAAAAAAAAATATTTTTCTCTCTTCCTTTCTTTTCTTCCAGAGTAACTGTCACATACCTTATGGAGCATGATGATGGGCCACTAGGGTGACCACCTACAAACAACATTTCAACTAATTCTCACAAAAACCCCACCAAGAGTTCTCTCTCCCATCTCAAAGTTAAATATGTTAGGTTTACAAGTCTAACACAGTGGCTCAAGCCTGTAATACTAGCTGCTTGGGAGGCAGAGAACTGGGGATTTCAGTTCAAGACCAGCTGGGCATAAAAGTTCACAAGACTTCTCAACTAATAGTTGGGCCCTGTGACATGTTTCATTATCCTCACTAACAGGGAAGCAAAATGGTTTTGAGTAGGGGTATGCACCTGTATCATCCCCAGTGACCAGGGGAAACACATGTAGGAAGTTCATAGCCCAGGCCAGGTAGGCATAAAGTGAGACCCTACCTAGAAAATAATCCATGAGACGGGGACAGGAAGTGTGGCTCAAGTGGGAAAGCACCTGCCTGCCAAGTGCAAGGGAACTCGGGTTTACAAAGATTAAGGTCCCAAACACCAAGTAAGAGAAGTCAGGATGCAAACCAATCGCTTCTTCCCAGCCACGCATCTTCAAAGGTAGTCCCCACAACTAAAAAAGTCTTCTGAGAAAGAAAGTTAGAGACATTCTGAGAATATACTGAAAGCAGTCAAGGAGGAGATAGTAGCAAGTAGGGGCCGGTGGGGAGAGAGCCAGGAGAGCCCCCCTCAGTGAGCAAGGAGGTCCTGGGCCCCAGGACCACTTTGGCTCTGACCAGCCTACAATACAGACCAGCACACAATGCCCGGTTCATGCCCATGGATCCATAATGTGTGGCCCACCCCAAAGCCAGTGCCCCCCCACCATCACCAACAACCTCCCATCTTTCTTCCTCATCAAAAGGATTTTCTGGACTGGTAGTGTGGCAGAGCACCAACCTGGAAAGCTGAAGAACTTCGTTCAAAACCCAGAGGATTTCACGACATTATTTCCAACTTGATGTTCTACTTTACAAGTTGCTTGGGTGTAGCAGAAATGCGTGGGGATGGAAATCAGTGGGGTAAAAGATGACAGAATCATCTTTTCTGTAAAGGCTTCTGGAACTTTGGGGTCTGGGACAAAGGCAGGGGCAGGTTGGGGGGGGGGAAGCAGAATGGGTGCGATTTCTCCTGCAACTAACTCCCCCCCCCCAAGAGAACAGGTACATTGCTTTCGGTTCCCTAAAAGAAGTCCTCATGGCCCCAAATTAAGTTCCCAGGAAAGACCCCGGGGGGGGGGGGGAGAGATCCTGTTCTAAGGAGACATTCAGAGCGGTTTTAACCAAAAATTCCTTCTTGGGAAGCGAGGATGGGGATTCCAGTCCTATCAGGGAACAGCCAAGAGGACACCTGGGAGGGCCGGGTTCGAACCCACGACCAATCACGGACGCCCGCGCCGCCCCCTCACCTTGTTCAAGAGGTAAAAAGCCAGGTAGCAGGTACAAAAGGTGAGGCCGACCAGGGTCCTCCGCACGCCCATTGGCCAACCCGCCCCCGACGGCGGGAGACTCGGCCCCCCACACGCCCCCCAGCGCCCCCCAGGAACAGCTCCGCGCCCCGGGCCTCCCGGACACCCGCCCGCGCGGCCACGTGGCGTCCGCTCTGCCAATCAGCGCGCGCAGACCGCCCCGGCGCCGCCTCCTTAAAGCGGCCGCGCCACCTAGAGCTCAGCAGCCTAGCTGCGGACGACGGGGCCTCCACGGTGAGGGGAAGGGCTGGAGAGAGAGACTTAGAAGAGAGAGCAGTTTGGAAACAATTCACAAACCCCTAATAGTGTTGAGGGGAGATGAATTAAAATCAGTTACCTGGCCGGGCGCCGATGGCTCACGCCTGTCATCCTAGCTACTCAGCAGGCTACTCTGAGGATCAGGGTTCAAAGCCAACCAGGGCTGGGAAAGTCCGAGAGACTCTGATCTCTGATTAACCTCTAGGAAACCGGAAGTGGCGCTGTGGCTCAAGTGGTATTTCTCCTTGAGCTGAAGAGCTGAGGGACCTCGTCCAGGCCCAGAGTTCGAGCCCCGCGACTGACAAGAAACAAGTCAGTTACCTATTTGCGGTCCTCCAATACACAAGAAAGCTCCCAGCTCCCCTCTTAACCGCCACTACTCTAATAATCAATGCTATTCCATGTTGTATCCTTCTAAGCCTGTCTCTATGCATCAACGTATCTGTAAGATGTCGCCTTACACAATCAGATCTAACTATAACACAGGTTGTTTTTTTTGTTGTTGTAAAGATACTGTACGGAGGTGTTACAGTTACATGAGTAAGGTAATGAGTACATTTTCTATCTAGCATTGTTACCCCCTCCTTTGTTTTTCCCCTACCATCCCTTCCCTTCCACCTCCCCAATTCCTCCCTTCTCCCCCTCAAGTTGTAAAGTTCGTTTTCAACATAGTGTCTTGTACATCTCATTGTTACAATGAGTCACCCTGTATCCTTGTTTCAGCATTTTGTTATTTCCCTTCTCCTCCCCAAGTTAGAAAAATATATATACAAGATGCAAGTGTTGTCACTGTATTTGATTCTGGTGCCCACCAGGAATAATTTTACAAATAGATTCTTTTATAGAACTTTTTATTCTGTTTAAAAGCTTCAGATATTCCATTTATTTATAGCATGATTTGCTCGATCCTCCTACTGCCGACATACTTATGTTGTCTCTAGACAGTTGGTACAACAATTAAGTTTCTCTCAGTATCCTTTTACATTTGTCTTTTCCTACTGCTGGTTTCATTTGTATTGGGGGGGAGGGTCGATCGATCGTGGGGCTTGAACTATCTAGGCCTGGATGCTGTCCCTGAGCTCTTCAGCTCAAGGCTAGCGCTCTACTACTGGAGCCACAGTGCTTCTTGCACCTTTTCTGTTTATGTGGTGCTGAGGATCAAACCCAGAGCCTCATGCATGCCAGGCAAGCACTCTACCGCTGAGCCACCCTGCCAGACCCTGCTGGTTTCATTTTTGTAGAACAGATTCCTAACAGGGGTTGCAGAATCACAGCATATGGGTATTTCTCAAAATCACGACTTTTCGCTTCCTTTCAATTTCTGCCAGTGGGAAGCCTGCTTAAGGCTTCAAGGTCAAGGTCCAGCTCTTCTCCAGCTTTTCAGGTAGAAATTATTCTCTTTTCCCATAAGACTTTCTTTTTTTCCTTGTGCCAGACTATGGCTTGAGCTCAAGACCTCACACTCTTTTTTCTTTTTTTTCCTATTGTCCTTTAGATTTATTGTCTTTTTTTTCTTGCTAAGTTTTTTTATTGTTATTTAATTAGGGAGTTGGACAAAAGGGGCACAACTTCATAAGTTAGATAATGAGTATAAATCTTGGATAATGATACCCCTTTTGCTTTCTCCCATTTTCCCTCTCCCCATCCCTACCTACAATTTACATAGTTTATTTTTTTAACATGACATATATTGAATACCATGGCTACATTTGTTTACTCTTCCTTCCTCCACTACTGTGCCACTCCTCTTTTGTCCCCTCAAAAGATAACAACAAAAACACTACTAACAATAATTTGAACCCTTAGATATGTATTTGAATTTTTTTCTTTCATGCATTTGTTTCTAACGCATTTATAAGATTATTTCTTTGTTGCTTTGTATGTCCCTCCCCCACAGTATAACCCCTGCTTTCACTATATTTGATGTCGGTATAATTTGTGGAGGAGATCGGGAAAAACAAGTCGTTTAAGGATACAGGTGGACCCGTTGCAACAATGAGAAGTACAAGTTGTCATGTAGAAAACGAACTTTACAACTTTGGTGGGGAGAGGGCTGGGGGGCTGGGGGGAGGCTGGGAAGGGATGTGAAGGGTAAACAAAGGAGGAGGCTGCAATGCTTGATAAGAAATGTACTCATTATCTTGCCCATGTAATTGTAACCCCTCTGTACAGTATGTTCACAAAAAATAAAAATTAACAAAAAAAGCCATGTTTCTATTGCCTGGAATTTGTTTTGCTAAATAATACTTCAGATATTCAGAGATACTCAGAAGAGTTACTCCTCTGGGTTTCACCCCTAAACATATTCTCCTTTAGTCGTCTTGCCTGTGTGTAAATGCATAGAGCCCTATATAAGTTATCAGTTATCCAGTTGGATTTTAGATCTAGCTTCCATGGATGTGAGAAAACGTGCAGTTTATCTTTCTGACCTTCACTTACCTCACTTAATATGATTTGTTCTAGGTCTATCCATTATGCCTGCAAATAACATATCATTCTTTCTAATGGTTAAGTAAAATTCGATTTTGTATATGTATCACATTTTTTTATCCATTCATCTATTGTAGGGCATCTAGGATGTTTCCACAACTTGGCTATTGTGAATAGTACAACAATAAACATAAGATATGCAAGTGTCTTTACCATAACCTTATTTGTAATATTCTGAGTAGATGCCCAAGAGTTGTACGGCTGGGTCATAGGGAAACTCTATTTTAGTTTTCTGAGAAAGCTCCAAACAGCTGTCCAGAGTGGTTGTACTAGTTTACAATTCCCTCTAAGAGTGCAACAGGGTTCCCTTTTCCCAGCATCCCTGCCAGCATTTGGTATTGTTAGAATTCTTGATTTTGTCCAATCTAACAGGAGTGAGATGGAATCTCAATGTTGTTTTGATTTGCATTTCATTTAGGGCCAAAAATGTCATGTGTTTATTTGCCATTTTTCTTCTAAGAATCTCTCTAACTAACTCCTCAGGAACACTCTTGCTTGGCTTTTTAGCTCCAGGCTGGCACTGTACTATTTAAGCCACACCTTTACTTCCTGCTTTTTGTTGGTTAATTAGACATAAGACTCTTACGAACCTTTCTGCCCACGCTAGCTTCCAACTGAGATCTGAAGATCTCAGTCTCCTGAGTAGCTAGGATTGGATTACAGGTGAGCCACCCAAGTCTGGCTCCTACAGAACTTTTTAATACCTGTTAAAATTGTCACCTTAAATCTTTTCCCACATCGTGGTCCACATAGAAAATGTAGTGTTTGGACGAATTGCGGACATGTCACAGTCACCTATTAGAACTACTTGATTTCTTTGATAGTACTATGTAATGATTAAACAATGTGGTATACACAGGGTGTTTGTTTGTTTTGTGTTGGTACTGAGGCATGAACTCAAAGCCTGGGTACTGTCCTTTAGTTTTTTCACTCAAGACTAATTCATTTCCAGCTTTTTTTGTGGTTAATTGGAGATAAGAATCTCACAGAGATGTCAATATAACATGTGGAGGAGATGGGGACAAACAAGTCGTTTAAGGATTCAGGTGGACCTATTCCAACAATGAGAAGTACAAAATGTCATGTCAAGGGCTGGGAAGGTGGCTCAGTGGTAGAGCGCTTGCCTTGCATGCATGAGGCCCTGGGTTCGATTCCTCAGCACCACATAAACAAAAAGAAAAAAGCCGGAAGTGGTGCTGTGGCTCAAGTGGTAGAGTGATAGCCTTGAGCTGAAGAGCTGAGGGATAGCGCCCAGGCCCAGAGTTCAGGCCCCACAACCGGACCCAAAAAAAAAAAAAAATGTCATGTCAAAACCAGCTTTACAATGTCAGTGGGGGGGGGGGGAGGAGGGTATGATTGGGTGGGGGGGAGGGGGAAGGCTGGGAAGGGAGGTGAAGGGTAAACAAAGGAGGAGGCTGCAATGCTTGGTAAGAAATGTATGCATTATCCTGCCCATGTAATTGTAACCCCTCTGTACAGTATGTTCTCAAATAAAATAAAATAAAATAAAATAAAATAAAAAAGAATCTCACAGATGTTCCTGCCCAGGCTGGCTTCAAACCTCAATCCTCAGATCTTAGCCTCCTGAGTAGCTAGGATTACAGGCATGAGCCACTGCTATCAGCAGATATACATAGTCTTAGTTTGATACTGACTTGGCATATTCACGACTTTTCAGGCAGTAAATACTTAGATAAAAATTCAATAATGGTAAAAACAAACCAAGAAGTGCCAAAGACACTGAGTGTCAGGAGGCATTTTCTTGCTCTTTCTGGGTCACACAGTTGAGAAGTTCTGTGTCAAATTCTGAGTGTGCTGTTTTCCTTCTTTTTAGCCACATGGCAGTCCTGGAGAGCATGGGTTCCTCCTTGCTTAGCTTAGTGCCTTATACAAACTAAGCACAGCGAATAACTCCATCAAAAGATGAATGCATATGTGATCTGAAGTATGAATGAAATTAAAATTTTTCAAAGAGAAGGCCAGGTGTGGTGATTCACAGCTATCATCCAGCTATTCTGTAAGCAGAAATAAGAAGATCTCTGTTTAGGCCAAACAGCTATGGGCAAAAACTCAGACCCTATCTCCCAAATACTTAAAGTAAAAAAGGCTGGGGATATGACTTAACGTGGAGAGCATCTACCTAGTAAGCATAAGACCATGAGTTCAAATCTTCATGGGACACATAAATACATAAATGAAGTGATGTACAAATGGAATTTTAAAATGTCACCTAAAACATATTCAATATAAAAAGACCTAGAAGCAGACATATCTATTATAGACATGAACATATAATTATATTTTCATAGAACATGATTCTAACTATGGGACTATCTAGGAAGATCAGGGGAAAGAGAGAAGGAAAAAAAGAGGGTAAATAATTTTGAAATATAGCGTAACTATATACGTAGATGGCCTAAGAAATCTCAGTGAAAGCTGAGCACCAATGGCTCATGCCTATAATCCTAAATACTCAGGAGGCTGAGATCTAAAGGTGGCTGTTCAAAACCATCCCAGGCAGAAAAGTCTGTGAAACTCTAATTTTCAATTAATCACAAAAATGCCAGGGTGAACTTGTGGCTCAAGTGGTAGAACACCAACCTGAGAGAAAAAAAGCTAAGGCACCGTGCCAATGCCCCTCCCCTCCCACACACGTTGCTTAGTAAAGCTGATGATCTGCGAGTAAAGAAGAGAATGCAATATAACTTGGATTATAAGTATACACTTCCACCATGCCTAGTTGTTAGTAATAAATTTTCATGACAACACATGAATAATTCTTGCAAGATAGTGGAAACAACAGCATACTTTTTGAACTATCTGTGTAAAAATCAGACAGAATAGCAATATATCATATGAATATAGATGTAAACATCTTCAAAAAACTTCAGCAGAAGTAGCTGGACATGGTGGCCCATGGCTGTAATCCTAGGTTGCTTAAGAAACAGAGGCAGAAGGATTTCAAGTTCAAAGCCAGACCCAGAAAAATTAGCAAGATGTTCTTTCAAAAACAAACTACAGATGGGCATTGGCTCCTAGCTACTCAGGAGGCTGATGTCTGAGGATCACAGTTCTAAGCCAGGTTGGGCAGGAAAGTCCATGAAATTCTCACTGCTAATTAACTACTAAAAAAAAAATTTAGAAGTGGGGCTGTGGCTCAAGTTAGTAGAGCATCAGTCTTGAGTGAAAAAGCTCAGGGATAGTGCCCAGGCCGTGTTCAAGCCCAGAACTGGCACCAAACAAAACCAAACAACAGAACCCTACAAACACAAGGGCTGGAGTATGGAGCATGGCTTGTGTTAGAGCATTTGCAGTTTCCAGTAAAACACACACACACACACACAGAGTGAGAGAGAGTGGGGGGGGGAGAGAAAAAGGGAGAGAGAGAGAGAGAGAGAACAAGCAAAATAAAAGAGGAATATATACCTTGAGGTATATATCACAAGATAGAAGTCTGATTTAACATGTAAAGCTAATTAATATAATACAAAATATCAACAAAGTAAAAAGTGATCATTTCAATAGACACAAATAAGTAATTTGATAAAATTCAGCATTCCTTCTAGATAAAAGCATTCAGAAAAGCTAGGAACCAATGTCTCACACCTGTAATCCTAGGTACTCCAGAGACTGAGATCTGAGGATAACGATTTGAAGCCAGTCCAGGTAGAAAGTCTGTGAGATTCTAATCACCAACAAACTATTCAAAAAAAAAAACCCAGAAGTAATGCTGTGGTAGTGGCAATGGTAGAATGCTAGAGTGATAGCCTTAAGCAAAAGAAGCTCAGGGACACCACCCAGGCCTTGAGTTCAAGCCCTAGGACTGACAAAAAGAAAAAAAAAAGCATTCAAAAAATCAGGAATAGAAGAAAACTTTCTCAAAATAATAAAAATATTTATGAGAGGAACAGAACATATAACTCATACAGGGCTAAATAGCAAGAATACTGCTTAATGAACCTTCCTTATATTTTTAATGTATGTAATAAAAATAAGAGAGGAAGAGAGAACATTGGTTCATTACTTCTCTAACTGCAATAAGAAAAATCCACGTCACTTCCATTTGACATTGTTACTAGAGGCTGTAGCCAAGACAATATTACAAGAAAGAAAATAAAAGGCACCTAGATTTCAAAAGAAAAAGGGAGACTATATTATAGAATGCCAGAATTTTGTTTATAAAGATCACAAATAAAGAAGTGGCGCTGTGGCTCAGGTGGTAGAGCACTAGTCTTGAGCTGAAGATCACAAATAATATATTAAAATACTAGTAAAACAGGTGAGTCCAATAAGGTTTCAGGATACAATATCAATATATACAATCACAGTGCCATACACTGTCATAAACAATGTGAAGAGGAAATTAAAGAGATAATTACATTAAAAGTAGCATCCAAAAGGACAAAATATTGAGGAATAATTAGAAAAATAAATAGAAAAGTTATCCTCTGATATCTACAAAACATTATATGTGTGTGTACACCCATGTATGGGTGTATGCATACATGTGTGCCAGTCATGTGGCTTGAGCTCAGGTTCCAGGTGCTGCCCCTGAGCTTTTATGCTCAAGGCTAGCATTTTACCACTTCAGCCACAGTTCCATTTCCAGCTTTTTGCTGGTTAATTGGAATAAGAGTCTCATAGACTTTCCTGCCCATGCTGGTTTTGACCTGTCATCCTCAGGTTTCAGCCTCCTGAATAACTAGGATTGTAAGCATAACCACTGGTGCCTGGCTATAAAATATTCTTGAATGACACTTATTTTTTTTTTTTGTGCCAGTCCTTGGGCTTGAACTCAGGGCCTGGATGCTGTCCCTTAACTTTTATGTTCAAGGCTAGCACTCTACCATTTAAAGAGCCATATTTTTATTCTTATTTTGAGATAAAAGAATCTGCTGATCCCATGGGCTTGGGCAGTACAAATTCTCAAATAGTTTTGTTTCTGTTGAGCTCCAGTGAGTTCGAAGCAGAGATGGCAAGGAGTAAAAGATAGAGTCATTTGTACCCACTGAACTTTGTGCTCACTCCACTCCATAGCAAAGTGCTCACACCCAATCCAGGGACTGACTGCTTACCACATAGACCCAAAGGCTGTTTGCTGGTGAAGCATTACCTTTCCTATTGATTATATTTGTAAGTGTAAAAGGTAATATTAGTCAAAGCATTAGCCAAAAACAAATCATTCATATTTTTAAGTAGTTTCTCCGGTATTTTGTCATAGGGATAAAATATTGACTAATGCAGCTCTAAAGTCTGTAGATTTAAAATATCTGGGCACTGGCCTTTCCCTACCTTCTTCAATCTAACTTTTTCCTGTTGTACTCTAGATCTGATCATGCCCGATTCTAACATGCTCTATATATAGCTCCCCTCACTCCACCCTACAACTCTTTTCACAATGCTTGATCATCTTGAAAGCCTGAACTCCAGTGTTATCTCTAAGCAGCCTTTCCTGAACAGCTGTGTGGATCTGACTTTCCCCCTTTACAAATGCAATAGTCCCTGTAATTGCGCCTGTCTTAGCATCTCTGATATTTAGTTGTATTTGTGTTCAGGACCTGAAGGCCCATGTAGGCAGGCACCTATTTTTAATGCATAATTGTCCCTTAATTGTTGGGGATTTAAGCAAACACCCAGTAGAATTTATGGAGTCCATAATCTAAAACAAATATTCAGATTCTTAATTTTACTATCAATTTCCTGTCCTTTTCTGATGTCTCCCAGATGGTCCCGCACCAGCACATTTCATCATGCATTGCATCACAGCCTTTCTGTTTTTCTCTTTTCCTTTTAGCCTTTATAAATTCTTGGTTCACTTAATGGATGCTCCAGTAACTTATATAATCCTCTCTCCTGGCTCTTCTGCTCCTCCTTTTCTTGTTTTGCTTGTTCTTGATGAGGATGATGATGATGATGATATTATGGTAATGGGACCTTTTCACTCAAGACTGGTGCTTTACCACTTGAGATACAGCTCCTCTTCAGCTTTTTAATGGAGATAAGAGTCACATGGATTTCCTGACTAGGCTTCAAATTATGATCTCCAGATTTCTGTCTCCTGAGTAGCTAGAATTACAGGTGTGAGCCACCAGTGCACATCACCTGGTTCTTTCTTACTCAAAATTAAAAAGTCCATTTCATTTCTGGTTACATCCATTTTCCAGTTATAACCTTAACACTAAAGCACAACAGTTTCCACACACATTCATAAATATGGCATGCAGACCAAACATAGGTCTGCATGCTGTTATACACCTATAATTTTGCTTTTTAAAAAAAAATTGGGAGTGTTTGAAAGATTCAGAACCTGTCTGATCTGAATACAAGGAGGCAAGGGCTGTATGAAAACTTTGAGTAATTAAAGTCTACATCCTAGGACTCAGAAGTGAGATTTATGGAAAACTTTTTCAGTATGTCTTTCCAGAATTCTGAAAAGCCATCCTATTTATTATATGTTTATGAACCCAGAGTGGTTGTGTCTACTACTTCTTAACTCTACCATTTGTTAGCTGTTGATCTTCCATTAAGCTTCCATTCCTCTGTGTGTTATAATCAATAAAATTGAGAAATGAGGAGAATTTACCCCTCAGGATCATGTTGAGAAGTAAACAAAATACCTGGAATCGTCCACGGATGCAGTGTTATGTAATGCTTATTTTTAAAACTAAGAATCTCCTTATAAAATAAAAAAGTTAAATATGCAGTCTTGTTTTTGTTCAATAACACATCTTACATTGTCCCCACACGACAATCCTATAATGCAAAAATGATGATCCACTTGTCTCCTTCATTCCCTTTCCTTCTCCAAACCTGCCGTTTTTCTGTCTCCCAATGTAGAATAGTGCTAGGAAATAATGAACAGAAAACGCCTGGTTTGTTTATTTATCGTCCACTTGCCTGGTGTAATCAGACGCAAAGGCTGCTTGCCTGGGAAGAAGGAAAAAGAGGGCGGGGTGGGAACAAGTAGAGCCTAGACCCAGAGGAGCCACACCCAGGGAAGCCACACCCAGCTCCGGATCACCACCAGCTGCTGCGGACAGCGGAACCTTTGGTCCAGCCTCCCACTAGGCAGTGGCCGGAAGTGAGGGCCGTCCTGGAGCTGGCAGCCAATCGGAAGCGAGTAGGGCGGTGCGGGCGGAAGAGAAGAAGTCTAGTTCCGGACGCGGCCGGCGCCATCTGTCACCGTAGGTCCCACACCACCATCCGGTCACCCCCAGCCCCGCGTGTCTCCTCGGAGGAGCCTGCTTCTCGACCTGCCACCTCTCTGCCCTGTTCTTGTCCCTGTCTTCTTCGCTGAATGGATCTGGTCGGCGTCGCATCACCTGAACCCGGGCCGGCTACGCCCTGGGGGCCCAGCAAGGTGAGTGGTGATGCAGTCTACCTGCCTGGGTCACCTGGGCCTGGTCGTCTCCGAACCCCGGGAGGAGTGATTCGGGAAGTTGAAATGTCAGGGCCCCTGGCGAGCCCGACCGGCGTCCAGGCTGCGGGTGGGGGTCGGGGGGAGCGTGTTGGGGAAAGGCGACGGGGCGCAGCTGCCCCCCCTCCCCCAGACGGGCCTGGGTGTGTTAAGGTCCGTCACTCCTTCCGCATCTTGTTTTCTGAGCCCCTCCCTTCGATTTGAGTGGAACTCCTTTTGCGCCATTGACATTTGAGGGAAAAAAAACAAGTACGGTCTTGTTTTTGGCAGGCCGAGTGAATCATCCCAACACACGGAGCGCTCGAGCTAGAAAGTTGCTTTCGGTAGATGCGTCCTTAATTGGACAAGTGTGATTATCCTCGTTCGGTAATTTCTTGTTTTTGAAGTCATAATGATAAAACTCAGACTCTCTCTCCCTCCCCTCTACCCCTCCTTTTCCGCCTCTCTTTCCCCTCCCGACGCTAGCATACTGAAGCGCTCACTACTTACTGTGAAAAGATGAGGAATTTTTATGATCCGTCTGGGATTTAACATTTAAACTTTTTTTTCCCCCCTTAAAATGGAAAACTTAAAGCCTTTAGCTCATATCTGCTTCTAGTTTTCAGGCTGCTCCTTTCCGGGTTATTTTCGGTAGAAGGATGAAAAAGACTTCTGCCATCTTATTGGGAATTTGCTTGAGAGCAAGAGCACTCCATTGGGATTTGTGCTCCTCAAATTAAGGTTTGAAGGAATCCAGTTTTTCTTAGGTTCGGAATTGTTCTTTGCATACTAGCATAGAAAACACGTTTGATTTAAAAGGGTTCCAGTTAATCCTACTGGACTTTGACTTAGACTTAACAGAAAAGGAGCTATTAAGTAAAGTCGGTTTTATAAAAGTTGTACACCTGTATGTAGAATCCATTGGTAAATGTTACAAAATGCCATGTTAGACATGAAATGACAAATGATAGAGACCAATAAAAACATACTCTACACATTAAACTCCTCTACAAGGTTGGCAAAAAAAAAATCAAATGAAGACATGCAACCTTTCTCTTAATTCAGTAAAGTATTTTGCATCAATCTTTGTCATAAATATACATCATTGAAGTAAAATTCCATTTTCATCATTAAACATAAGATACACTTCCAGTGTTCATTAATACTATATTGGGAAGACAGTTTTGACAGGCAAAACTGTTGAAAAAAATCACTTTAATATTTTTTCTAGTTTTGGTATCAGGTTGATCACATAGTCAATTTCTGGAAGTGCTTCTATATAATTGCCTGTGGTATAAATTCTGTATAGCAGTATGTTTCCATTTTTCCCCATCCAAATCTTATTTCTACTTTTGCATATGTTATAAGCCCTATATACAATTGTCTTTATTTTTATTGGAATGGTATTTAGTAAAAATAAACCACATTTTTCTTTGTAAAATATATCTCAGCCCTTTCCTCCTTTAACCTCATGGAAAATCAAACTGTTTACTGAAGCCTGTAGGGAAGTAGAAATTTGAGGAGGGTCTTGAAGAATGGAAGGAATGTTTAAGGGTAGCAATTCTTGGAAGTTTAGAGTTTGGACTTTTTTAGACTCTTAAAAGTTAGCCATGTGCCAGTGGCTTACACCTATAATCCTAGTTACTTAGGAGACTGAGATCTGAAGATTGTAGTTCAAAGCCAGCCTGGGCTTTGAGTCTGGGAGACTCTATCTCCAGTTTACTAAAAAGCCAGAAGTGGAGTTGTGGCTTAAGTGGCAGAGTACTAGCTTTGAACACAAAAGCTCAAGGACAGTGCCCAGGCCCTGACTTTAAGCCCCAGGAAAGACACACACACAGAAACACACAGACACACAGACACAGACATAGAGACACACACACACACACACACACACACACACACACACACAGAAACACACAGACACACAGACATAGACACACACACACACACACACACACACACACACTCCCTTATTAGAAGATAGCTAGATTTTTGCATCTCCTTTGTTTAAACTTCAATTTCTTGTGATATATTGATGTAATGAAAAAAATTCTCACAGATATCTAACTGTAGCAGATATAAGTGATTAAAAGTGAGTAATAAGAACATAGTGGAAATACTAAGAACAAATTGAGTCTCTAAAAATGCACATTTATATGCTAAACTTACTACCATAGAAAGTTTGAGAAAACACAAGTATACATAAGCATAGTGTTCACAAGTACTCATCTCAATAGTCATCAGAGTGATGATGTCATCAAATCCAGTGTAGATACTAGAAAACTCTACAGCTGAAAGAATGAGAGTTAAAAAGACAAAGAATATCTTAGTACTGTTATGAAAACTTCAACTTCACAGACCCTCTGACAGGGGTCCCATGTTGCTAGTTGCAAATGCCAAGCTGCTATTATGAACAAACTGCTATTTTTTAAAATATGTCAGAAGAGAAAATTGGCAAATTATAGGCTAAAGTGAGGAAATGTGTAGTGGTATTCCTCAAAACTGTCATGGCCATCATAAATAAGAGCCAGAGAAACAGCCAAGGGAAGCCTAAGAAGACGTAAGGATTAAATATGTTTCCTGGATAGGATTCTGGAACAGTAAAAGGGCATTAGGAAATAAAGAGGTTTGAAAGTAAGGGCCTTAGTTAACTATATGTTCGCACTGTTCACTAAGGGGGACAAATGTACAGTATTTGTGCAAGATGTTTATGGCAGGGGAAACTCAGTATTTGGGTATTTGGGAACTGTTATCTTTATAGTTTTTCTATAAATACAAAACTAGGTATAATTTATTTTAATTTTATTTTTAGTTTTAATTATTATAAAAGTGATGATCAATGGGATTACAGTTACATAAGTCAGGTAAAGAGTACATTCTTTTTGGACAATTGTACTTTTTCCCTCTATCCAGTTTTTCCCTCCAGTCCCCACCCATAAGTTGTATAGTTCATTTTCAACATAGTATCCAGTGAGTATCACTACTGCATCTGTTCAACCTTTCACCCTCCATTTCTGTGCCCCTGTATCCCTCCCAAAGACAGAAAAACAAATAAGACAAAAAGAAAAGAAAACAGAAACAACAACAACAACAAAAAGCTTCTTGTTTCCATTTCGATAAGTATTGTTTTATATGATCTGAGATACATAGGCATTACACCTTTGTGTTCCTCCCCTGAGTGTCCTCCTTTGGTATCATGGGTTATTTTTTTTTTTTTAATGGATTACTGTCACCTTGTACAACCAGACTTTTTCTAAGGACCCTGTCTAGAGCTATAAAATGACTCAACTATTTCTCCTGGATCATATCTTCCTGCTACATAGCTGGAAAAGGGATCTGTCTTCCTGTGGGTAGCGATTTTCTTGACTGAATGTTTGTTATTTACCTCCTTCTTGTTTGCCTTTTTAAAATTTTTTATCTTACTTGACTCTGTATAGTTGTTTTCAGTAAAATCTTTTTGTAAATTGAGGCAGTGAACTAGAGGTATATTGTTTGGAGTTTGCAGCCAGGTGTGGTAGAGGTGATGAACTGTGAGTTCAGTGGTGGCACTATACCAAAGAGGAAGAAACAGGAATGGTCTCAAGGTTGTTTAGCAAGAGGGAAAGAACTCAGGGAGCTGGTTATGGGATTATTGGGTGTTATATTAGTTACTTTTGTATAGCTGTGACAAAACCTGGGAGAATAACTTAAAAGGGGGAAGCATTACTTTGGCTCATAGTTTTAGAGGGTTCAGTCCATGGTCACTTGCTCATGTTTCTGGGCCAGATGTGAGGCAGGATACCATGGCAGTAAGAGTGTGACCAAGGTTGTTTACTTATGGAGGTCAGTAAGAAGAATGCAGCAGCTCACATCATCGCAGACAGGAAACAGGGGAACCTCCGTGGACTCTGGAAAAGCAGTCACCTCTAGCATGTGCTTTAGTAATCTAGGTGTTTCTTAGAAAGTTCAATATAGTTAACAATCAAGATTATCTATCATTGATGCCCTTAGACTATGTGGCTAATGTCCCATCAGATTTTGATGCAATGGGTGTTTATGGTGTTGAATAGAGTAGATAACAAGGATAGAACTAGACCTCACCTTAGATTTATTATGTGCATGTATGTGTGTGCACGTGTACATGCATATGTGCATGTGCAAGCATGCACGCACATGATAGTACTGGAGCTTTAACTGAGGGCCTAGGCACTGCCCCTTAGCTTTTTTTGCTCAAGGCTGGTCTTCTACTACTTGAACTGCAGCTTCATTTCCAGCTTTTTGCTGAGTAGGTAGGATTGCAGGTGCCCATCTTATTACTTTTTTTTTTTCTTTTAAACACTAAATAGATTGTTTTACTGAACAATTGGGAGATGGTAGTAGGATTCTCTAACATAGACCACCGGTGCCTGTTTGTAGAAGTCAACAGTGAATTTTGTGGGCTTGTTTGAAGAATCAGGATTTGGTTTCACAGAGTGGAAATTGACAGTCTTTCTGAAATCTTTACTTATTATTTACCTAAGCTGAGGAAATTGCCTCAGCATGAGATGGCCTAATTGAGCTGGTTGACAGAGGTACAGGAAGTGTAGCTCTGTAGGAGGTTAGTTGGAGGAAGACATTAGGGTGTCTTGGTGGTGTTTGTAAGACTACAAACATTTCCCTCTCTGTTCCACTCAAATATCTCCCTCAAAATTAACAAAATTACCTCCTGAGAAATTGTTTAATATTTTATGTACTGTCTTAGCAGAATTAGTTACCAGATGACAGAAGACTTAAAGCCTTAGAGCTGGGTGAGCAAGATGGAGGAAAGGACTTCAGAAATGTAGGGCAATCTAGAAGCACTACTCCTCAGTAGCTTAGCCTGGCAGTTCCATGGGCTCTGCAGTTTCCCTCTGGCACATATTCAACAAGTACTTGAGTGCTTGTTCTGGGCTATGAGGTTGAGGACTTCACCCCTCAATGGCTCATGCTACTTAGTGATGGGGCCTGCACTAGCAGTGTTTACATGATAGTGTAGGAATATAAAGGAGAGGATCCAACTCATATGACCTGGAGGTAGCCTTACAGAGGAGATGACATTTAACTGGTGAAAATAGAGAAGGAAGAAAAGCCATTGAGAGAGAAAAAGCATATGTGAAGGCATTGTGGAGTGAGATGTGCCTTATTTGGAAAGATAAATGAGGGCATAGTTGTAAAGGGAATTCCTTACTGAAGATTTGAATTTTCTATTGCAGGCAATAAGGCAGTTTACGTCTTATATTTCAGGGAAGGTGATTAAGGAAGCAATAGAACTGATCCACTAAAAGTTTTGAGTTTTTTGTTTGTTTGTTTGTTTGTTTGCTTTTTGTCTTTGTCAGTTGCAGGGCTTGAACTCAGGGCCTGGATTCTGTCCCTGAGCCTCTTTGTGCTCAAGGCTAGTTCTCTGCTCTACCACTTAAGCCACAGTGCCACTTCCAGTTTTTGACAGGTTAATTGGAGATAAGAGCCTCATGAGAATTTTTCTGCCCAAGTTGTCTTGGAACCACAATCCTCAGATCTCAGCTTCCTGAGTAACTAGGATTACAGGCGTGAGCCACTTGCCCCCAGTTTGAGCTTTGAATATTTAGCCATATGACTCAAACTTAGGGAGTATTGAAATATTGTCTGTTGGACTGGAGTAGCTTAGGTAGACTGCTCGCATGCCATATGGGATTATCCTAGGTTCACTCCCTGGTATTGTTAGAGATTGAAAGGAAAGAAGCAAAGGAGAAAGAGAACAATGAAGACAGTAAATATTACCTGTTATGCTACTATTAATCATAGTCAAATGTGAGTATTGAGTTAGAGAGACTACATCATTTGCCTTTTGAAACCCGGACTTTGATACTTAACCACATCAAAGATTTCTAGGTTAAAGAGCAGAAGGAAGTCAGTAGAGTCACAAGGTTTAAAGATTAGCTATGTTCTGCAGATTATGGAAAGCATCAGTTTTATTGTTGATAAGCCCTGAGTGAGTGAAAGCCACATTAGACTTTCAGAAAGTCTCCCTAGACTCTCTAGGTCTGGTCTGAACTTGTAATGGGCTGGAACAATCTGCAGTGGCTATTGTAAGTATGTGCTAAGGACAGGTACATCTCCTCAGTCTTAGGCTGAGACTGGGAAAATCTTGATTCTGATTCACTGGGACATAAATATTGCTCCCATTGCAGAGCATCCTTACCTACTCCACCTACACAGCTTGAGCCAAGTCAAGTCCTGACCCACAATGCTGTGTTACCTGACCATAGGTCTATGTCCAGTTGCTTCTGAGATCAGCTCAGGCTGTGCTTGCTAACCTTGATTAAATAATTTTGAGGCTATATAACATCCTTTGCTAAATTCTGTATTGGACAATAGAAACAAGTACGACAGGGAACAGAAAGTTTAGTTAGGAATAAGTTTGAAAAAATACTGAAATAAATCTAGAATTTGTGTTTTAGGAAGAGTAAAAACAGCTAGGTGCCAGTGGCTTACTTTATAATGCTAGTTACATGGAAAGGTAAGATTGGCAACATTTCAGTTCAAGACCAGCCCAGGCAGAAAAGTTTGAGACATATCTTCAACCCATACCTGGGCACAAGCCATTGTGTATCTGTCATCCCAAGATCCATTAGGAGGCTGAGACTGGGAGGATTGAGATTCTAGGGCAGCCTGAGAAGAAAAGCTCCTAAGATTTCATTTCCATGGTGGGAAGCTGGATGAAATGACACATGCCTGTGATCTCAGCAACTATGGGAAGCCTAAGAGAGGTGGATCTAAGTCCAAGTGCACATCAAGCTGGAAATGAGACCTTACTTAAGAATAACAGGTGAAAAACAGCACTGGAGGCATGGTTCAGTGGCAGAACATCACCATAGCAAGCATGAGGTCCTGATTGCAAATGCCAATACCACACACACTAAAACATGTCATTGAGGATGGCCAACTGACTTATCAACTGTTCAAAAAGAGCCTCAGGGAGAGAAGATAACTACTACTATCATATTGTTTCAAAAGTCTAGTTTCAAAATTCTAAACTTCAGAAGTATAATTGGTGGTTTTTTTGTTTTGTCAGTCGTGGGGCTTGAACTCTGGCTTGGGTGCTGACCCTGTGCTCTTCAGCTCAAGGTGAGCACTCTACCGCTTGAGCCACAGTGCCACTTCTGGTTTACGAGTTGTTTATTGGAGATGAGAGTCTCACAGACTTTCCTGCCTGGGCTGGCTTTGAACCACAATCCTCAGATCTCAGCCTCCTGAATAGCTAGGATTATAGGCGTGAGCCACCGGCGCCCGGCTTAATTTGTAGTTTGTTATTTGGTTTTGTCTTAGAACATACCAAGATATCTTGAAGGAGGTTTACATAGACTTTTACAGTTAGGTGAAACTTAAGGCTTACATTAGAATGATGTATTATGCTAAATGGTGTAGAATATTCTTGGAAGACAGTCTAGTCGGGACTCTAAATTGTAAGTGGAAGATTGGTTGGTGGGCAAAGTATGAACAAGAGGAGGTAGCTGAACTCTTGGACTAGTGGGATGATGCTTTAATGGCTTGTTACTTCTTTCAAACAAGAACATACCTAACATCCATCTCAGATGGCTCTACTATTTTTGTTTACATTTATCCTTGATGAGATACAAGATGGTAGTTATTTTTCCCTTTACAATGGTTTCTGTAAATAGCTACTCCTTCAATTTGGGTTCAGTTCTCAAAAGACAACCTTATCTATATGGGTAGTTCATTGCTATAAATGGGTATATATAATTTTTTTCTTTATTAAAACAGTGTCCATGGGCCACCCCTCAAAACACAATATCCTGTTCTTTGGCTGATGTGATGAGTGAACAGCTGGCTAAAGAATTGCAGTTAGAAGAAGAAGCTGCTGCTTTTCCTGAAGTTGTGTAAGTCAAATTCACAAAGTATCTGTTTTACCTGTTTTCTGTGAGAAAGTTTTAGGATTTGATTAATAATTGTCCTGACCAATGTTTAGGGCATACATTTAGAAAAGGAAGGCAGTAGAAAGAGCAACTTACTGGTAGTCTACTACTGATATTTGGGTTCTGATTCTATACAGATTGAAAATGCCAAAATGTTTTTAGCACTCAAAAAGCATACAGAAAAATTCAGGTTTGGGGGTATCTGGATTCTTCTTCTTTTTTTTTTGTGGTTGTGTGTGTGAGACCAGGGATGATCAATTGGTAATCTCTGCAAATATTATAAGAAAGCTATCAGCCTTGATAGATCTTGCCTATAATCTTAGCTATTTGGGAGGCAAAAATGCGGGGGATTGTAATTCAAGGTCAGCTCTGGCATATAAATGTTCAAGAGTTTAATCTTAACAATGGCTGAACATAGTGGTGACTGTTACAGCAACACAAACTGGAGGTGTGGCGCAAATGGTAGCGTAACAAGATTGATGCCCAGCTTCAATCCCAGTAACCCCAAAACAAATGAGAAAACTGAAATCTGAAACATTTCTTGTGCCAAACATCTTGGCACATAAAGAATACTCAACCTATATATTATCTTGGACAAAGACTGTGTCTCTAGGTTTTGTTACCTTATATTAATGCAGTAGTTGAACTAGACAAAGTACAATTTTCAAGTGTATGTACTTTGTCTTTTCATAAGGTATATTTTTTGTTTGGCTTTGTGTGAGTGTATGTAGGCTATCTGTCCTTTGACTTGAACACAGAGCAAAGTGTATTCTGTGTCTGTGGATTTTCTGATGGAGTGTTTAGCCTTCTTTCTGCTCCCTTAATCCTGTTGGTGCTCTCATATATTTAGGCCATTGGTTTTGAGTCTCATTGGGCAGGGAAAGGTGAATGGTTTGGTAGAATTGTTGACCATTATTAGTATGATTTTTAATACTATAAAGACCAATCCTATTCTCAAAATTGGTAGACTCTGTTGGCACTAACATGCTATAGTAGTTTATTATCACCTTTTTTTGAATAGTGTTGCTGAAGGACCATTTATTTCTGGAGAAAACATTGATACTTCCAGTGACCTGATGCTGGCTCAGATGCTACAGATGGAATTTGACAGAGAGTATGATGCACAGCTTAGGCGTGAAGAAAAAAAATTTAATGGTGATAGCAAAGGTACTATAATCTTACTGTGATGACTCCATTGGGTGATCAAAATGCTTATTCTATACTGTGTTCCTCAGTCAACCTTCAACTGTTTTGTCTTTCAAGTTTCCATTTCCTTTGAAAATTATCGAAAAGTACATCCTTTTGAAGACAGTGATAGCTCTGAAGATGAAGTAGACTGGCAAGATACTCGTGATGATCCCTATAGACCAGGTATCATCAGCGCTTTTCATGTCAGAGTGGTGGGGATGAGGAATAAGGGTGGCAATAGGAAGATTCTTTTTTTTTCAATGAACCCTTTTATTTCATATTTGTCTATGAATATTATTTGGTGATTTACTCTGTTAGATTCAAATGTGTATTTATACAATATTGAATATAGTGATTTACTCTTTTATATACTTGGCTTATCTTAATCACCTTTAGCAAAACCAGTTCCTACTCCCAAAAAGGGTTTTATTGGAAAAGGAAAAGACATCACTACCAAACATGATGAAGTGGTATGTGGGAGAAAGAATACAGCAAGAATGGAAAATGTAAGTTGAAGAAAATATCTCTCTCTGAATTGATCATTTTATTTGAGTATAATTTTAAATATCTCTTAAAAAATTTTAAATGTGTACAAACACCTTTGCTTCTAAAGATGTTCTGGCTGACAATATAGCAATATGAAAATTTGGACACAGAGTATAAAGTACTTCCGAATAAAACCCTATAATAATATTTTAAAAAATATTTTGGATAAGGTTAGATATAACGGTATGCTCCTGTAATCCCAAGTTTTTTGGAAGGTGAAGCTAGGATCCCAGTTGAATATCAGCCTGGGTAAAAAAGTTATCTGAAAAGTCAGCTCGGTGTAGGGTTTACACCTGTAATCCCAGCTACTGAGAGGTAGAGTTAGGAGGATTATGGTCCAAGCCTGGCCCAGGTAAAGCATGAGATCCTATATGAAAACAAACTAAAGCAAAATAGACTATGAATATGGCTCAAAGGGGAGACCCCTTGCCTCATTTTTTAAATTTATATGACTCTAAAATTAAATCATTTTTATACAGCATTTATTCTTTAGCATATTTCTTTAAATTAAAATAATTATTTTTTGTTATAAAGGAGATGTACAGAGGGTACATACATATAGATACATACGGGTACATAAGTCAGGTAATGAGTACATTTGTTTTGGAGCAGTGTCACTCTCATTCTCTCAGTTTTCCCTCCCATCCCCACCCGCACAACATAGTATTCAGTGAGTACCATGCTGCATTTGTTCACCCTTCGTCCTTCCATTTCTGTGCCTCCCTTTATACTACCAAAGATATATAAAAGAACAAATAGGACAAAAAGAAAACAAAAACAGCAAGAAAGAAAAAACCTCTTGATTTCATTTCCTGTTCATTTTTATAAATATTATTTTGTATGATTAGATGCACATAGGCATTGTGCTTTTCTGTTCCTCTCCTAAGAGTGTCCTCCTTTGGTCTGTCTATGAATAGCTAGAGACCTGTATAATTTATTATTTCCCGATATTTTAGATCTAGCTTCTACATGTGAGAGAAAACATGTGCTATTTGTCTCTCTGAACTTGACTTAGCTTCCTTCACATGATTTATTCTAGGTCCATCCATTGGTCTGTAAATAACATTTTTTAAAAAATTTTATAAAATAACATTCCTAGCCAGGAAATAAATAGTGGTGATTGGGACTAGGAATAGGAGGGATACATACTTTTTACTATTACTATGTACCTTCTTTTTTTTGATTGGTCATGGGGCCTGAACTCTGGGCCTGGGCACTGTCTCTCAGCTCTTCAGCTCAAGGTTATCACTCTACCACTTGAGCCACAGCGCCACTTACAGCTTTTTTTGCTTATGTGGTGCTGAGGAATCAAACCCATGCATACAAGGCAACCACTCTACCACTGAGCCACCTTCCCAGCCCACTATGTACCTTTTAAAACATTTTTTATTTGTTTTTTTTTCTTTTTTTTTGGTAGAGCTAGAGATCAAACCCAGGTCCTCAGGCAAGCACTCTATCAGTGAGCTACATTCCAGCCTCTTGAAAAATTCAAGAAATGAAATTTAAAAAATAATTTAAAAAATATAACTTTTTAAAAAAAGTGCACTCTTTTTAAAAAAAGTGTTACTCTTTTTCTTTTTACTGTGTGTGTGTGTGTGTGTATGCATGCGCATGCATGTGCGTGTGCGCTGGTATTAGGGGTGCTGTTACTGAGCTTTTGTACTCAAGACTGGTGCTATGCTACTTGAGCCACAGCTTCACTTTTCTTTTCTTTTTTTTTGGTAAGAGTTGGTGGTTAATTAGAGATAAGAGTATAAAAGTTTCATGGACTTTCCTGCCCCAGCCAGCTTCAAACCCTGATCCTCAGATCTCAGCCTCCCTCCTGAGTAGGATTACAGGTGTGAGCTACTGGAGTCCAGCTATAGTTCTTTGTTTTTGGTCAGTGGTAGGGCTTGAACTCTGGGCTTGGGCGCTGTTCCTATGCTCTTCAGCTCAAGGCGAGCACTCTACCGCTTGAGCCACAGCGCTACTTCTGGTTTTCTAGTGGTTTATTGGAGATAAGAGTCTCATGGGCTTTCCTCCCCAGGCTGGTTTTGAACTGTGATCCTCAGATCTCAGCCTCCTGAATAGCTAGTATTACAGGTGTGAGCCACCAGCGCCCAGCTCCCGCTGTAGTTCTTTCTACTATGGCAGTTTTCTTTACTATTAAGAGCACTTGAAATTGAGATGATGCAATGAGGGAACTGACTTATGGATTTAATTTTAATTAACTTAAATTTAAATATCCATCTGTGGCCAGTGGCTACTTAAGTTGGACTGTGTTGCTCTGGGATCTTTCCATACTGAACTCATGAACTCAGTCCTCCAAATAATTATGAAGTTGAATTTCTTTGGCTAATGTTACACCTAACAGTGTAACATTATTTTCTTTAGCTGATATGAAGCATATGCTGAAGGAGATTAGTTTTAGATATGATTGGACGGTTTCTTTGCATAGAATAAATTCTGTCCTCTAGGCTGTACTTCTTTTCTTTTCTTTTCTTTTCTTTCTTTTTTTGTCAGTCATGGGGCTTAGACTCTGGGCCTGAACGCTGTCCCTCAGCTCTTCAGTTCAAGGCTAGTGCTCTACCACTTGAGCCACAGCACCATTTCCAGCTTTTTCTGTTTATGTGGTGCTGAGGAATTGAACCCAGGGCCTCATGCATGCAAGGCAACCACTCTACCACTGAGCCACCTTCCTAGCCCCGCTGTACTTCTTTTCATAGTACTGTTTCTCTGTGTGCCTCTGGGTTCTGTGTTCATAGCCTGGCCATCTATGGAATAGAAAATTGATTCCAAGTGAAGACTCCTATTCCCCTGTTCTACTTTTGTTTTGTTTTTATTGTCCTCACTTAAAATTGTTTAACTGCTAATTCTTCTATTTATATCAGTTTGCACCTGGGTTTCAAGTAGGAGATGGAATTGGAATGGATTTAAAACTATCAAACCACGTTTTCAATGCTTTAAAACAACATGCCTACTCAGAAGAACGTCGAAGTGCCCGCCTTCATGAGAAGAAAGAACATTCTACTGCGGTAAGGATTCTTAAGTTTTATGTTTTTTTTTAAAAAAATTGCTTTCCTTTAATGGGAGATATCAGAGTAGAAACTACATGTTTGAGAGTATAAATAAATTTTACAAATGTGTTTGATATTTTTTCATGAGATTTCTCAAATCAATCATTTTTTTCTGTGCTTAATATCCCAAATGGCTTTGCTGTTTTACATTGTAGATTTGGTATTTATATAAAGCTCACATTTTAGTGGCCATAGTACATAGGTTATATTACAGTTGAGTGTACAAGATTTTTAAAAACCTTATTTGCTGGGGCTGGGAATGTGGCTTAATAGTAGAGTGCTTGCCTAGCATGCATGAAGCTCTGGATTTGATTCCTCAGCATCACATAAACAGAAAAGGCCAGAAGTGGCTCTGTGACTCAAGTTGTAGAGTGCTAGCCTTCAGCAAAAGAAGCTCAGGGACAGTTCCCAGGCTCTGAGTTCCAGCTCCTGGACTGGGGCAGGGTGTGGGGAGTGAGGGGGCAGTTACTTGCTAGTCAGTTGCTCACATTTGTAATCCTAGTTATTCAGGAGGCTGCGATCTGAGGATTGCTGTTTGAAGCCAGCCTAGGCAGAAAAGTCTATGAGACTCATTATTATTGGCATATTTTACTTAATGATCTCCATTGTTTTACCTTAATGAAGATGATAAACTATTTTGAGTATAACCTTTCAGGGCTCAAGCCTGTAATCCTTATTACTCAAGAGGCCAAGATCTCAGGATTGATTCAAAGCCAGCCTGGGCAAGAAACTCAGAGAGATTCTTGTCTTCAACTAACTACCAAAAAGCCAGAAATAAAGTTGTGGCTCAAGTGATAAAGTGCTAGCCTTAAACGCCAGGCACACACACACACACACACAAAGGACCTAATTTATAAGAATAATAGGAAAGCTGTTTTAAGTTTTGGTGATACAGTAAGATTTTGATTAAGCTAATTACAGTAAGATTTTGATTAAGCTAACGAGATTGGTTTTAGTTTTGGTTTTGGGTTTTTTTTGGCCGTGGGTTTTGAACTCTTGGCTTGGGTGCTGTCCTTCAGCACATCAGCTCAAGGAGAGCGCTGTACCGCTTGAGCCACAGCACTGCTTCCAGTTTTCTGGTGGTTAATTGTAGATAAGAGTCTCATGGACTTTGCTGCCTGGGCTGACTTTGAACCGTGATCTTCAGATCTCATCCTCCTGAGTAGCTAGGATTATAGGCATGAGCTACCAGAGACTGGCTCTGCTTTGGTTTTTAATTTCTATTTTTTAGATTAAGGGCAGAATGAAAAAGTTAAGAGCACACCTCTTGAAAGGAAAGGTTCTAGGAGTTTGATTCTTGCTAAGGACTGGGAGAAGTGTTGTCTCCTGATTTCTAAAAGTGTCCCTGTGCTACACAGCAGTGGCCCTGATGAACAGGCCTACCCTAGTAGTCTATCTACATAGGTAGACTTAGTCTAAAGCTGAAACTTTTTGGTCGATCGTGGGGCTTGAACTCTGGGCTTGGGTACTGCCCTGCGCTCTTCAGCTCAAGGCGAGCGCTCAACCACTTGAGCCACAGCGCCACTTGCAGTTTTCTAGTGGTTTATTGGAGATAAGAGTCTCACGGGCTGGCTGTGAACCTCGATCCTCAGATCTCAGCCTCCTAAGTAGCTAGGATTATAGGCGTGAGCCACCGGCGCCTGGCTTTTTGTCTGTATATGAAATTGAGAGATACAGCATTTGTACAAACTTAACTAACCCTAGTGCCTATCCCTTACCATCTGTAACTGCTTTTTCTTGGTCTTGGAGTATGAATGTAAAATGTAAAATGGGAGTTGGTGGGGACATGTTCATTGCTTTCACAGGGGAAAGAGGAAGCAGATGATGCCACCCTTTGCCCTCTAGTCCTCTTCCCATGTGTTCTGTGCTGGAGAAAGGGATGGCAGCACCTCCTGTGCTTCAGTTTAGTCTTTCTGGAGCAAAATGTTCTCTATAGTGGATGAAGTGGAAGGGAACCAGAAGTCAGGGGAAAGGTATTATGGTCAGTGAATCCTGAGTACTGATTGCCCTTTGTAGTCTTTGGCTTTGGTGCCACACAAGGTACCTGTGACTGTCTCAGTACCTGGTCCACTTCTGTGCCTACCTGGGAGGGGCAGAATGGGTGGGCACAAATATGTGATGCAGGTCTCATGGCTAGGCTTTCCTTGAAGAATATGTGGCCAGGGGTTCCTGCTTAGGACTGGTTCTGCTGATGCTCTTAAGCTTGAGCACCAGAAGTTCTCTCCCTCAGAGTCTTGCACATGCATCTTCACATTGGGGCCATAGTGAACTAGAGGGACTAGAGGTGGGCTTTTCCCAGAGTGCACTATAGAGACACAGAAGATAAACTGCTCCTCAGATGCTTCCAGTACTGGGTGTGGGTGGGTGTAGCCAGAGAGGTGATTGGGCCCCATGATGCTCTCATTAGATTTCTGCCCTTTGTCCCCACTTAGAAACTCTCCTTCTCACCCACCCATGCTATCCTCCTTGGGTAGTCTCCTTCACTAGTAGCTTGCATACTCTTCCCACGCTGATCATTGTAACTCTGCTGTCAGCCTTAGAAGTTCTGCAAGAAACCTGATATCCCTGGGGATGTACTTTTCAGAAATGGTGATTCTAGCCTAAACTAGAGACTGTCACCAGACCTGCCTCTTAACCTCCTGGGGCTGTCTAAGCTGAAACCCAGAGGCGCTTGCTTGGTCCCAATATCTTGTCCCAGGTATTTACTTTTAAGACATTAGAGTTACATTTATAAGAGAGTTGGATCTTGACAGCACTCTTTTTCAGAGTCTGTTTTATATACATCTAAGTAAATTCAATAATCAAAGAGTTTTAAAAAGGAATATTCTAAATGTTAGATGCTTATTGGAAATGGCTCACAAATATTTTGTGCTTATAGTACTTTATCTTTTGCAGGAAAAAGCAGTTGATCCTAAGACACGTTTACTTATGTATAAAATGGTCAACTCTGGAATGTTGGAGACAATCACTGGCTGTATTAGTACAGGAAAAGAATCTGTTGTCTTTCATGCATACGGAGGGAGGTAAATGAGCAAATACTGTAACATCACATGAACACAAAGTCCCAGGATTGGTGGGTTCACACAAAAGTCAAAGCTAATGACACATAGCAAGTAGGGTAATTAAAAAAATGTTATTGTTGACCAAGGGTGTGGTAATCCTCTACTTGGATTGGAAAGGTTGCAGTTTGATGGGCAGAGAGGTTGAGATCCCATCTTAATAGAAAAAGCTCAGTGTGGTGACCAACGTATATGATTCAGTGCCTATCATCCAGTGTGTCATCCAGCTACATCAGGAAGCATAAAGAGGGATCATGGTCCAAAGTAGCCTAAGCAAAAAAGTGAGACTATCTCAAAAATAGCCAGAACTAAAAGGACTGGAGGTATGGCTCAAATGATAGTATGCCTGCTTGCAAGTCAAAACCCTGAGTTCAAACCCAGTACCATTAAAAAAAAAAAAAAAAAGGCAAAAAGGTGTTATAGAAGGTATTTATTTTGTACTTTAGATTCAAGTGATTATTGGTCAAGCCTTCTGATTAGTATTAGTTCTCTTAACTAGTCTCTCTAGATAAAACATGTACACATAATCATATACAGTTAAGTTCTAAAGGTGAAGAGGATAAAAAGGAATATTGGTCATGAGGGTGTAGCTCAATGGTAAAGTGAATGCTTACTACCCTCAGAACCAAAAAAAAGCGGGGATGGGGTGGAGGGGGAATAGAGCTTACATTTTTCAAGTTATGTCATCTAGAGCCAGTTACTGCATCTTGAATAAAATATCTTCCTTACATCATAGGATTTTTGTCTGGATGAGATCATATTTAATAGTACTTGGTATAATCTTAGTCACTCCCTTAATGCTTGGTTTTCCCTCTTTCTATTTTTTTTTTGGTGGGGGTGTGTGTGCTGATACTTGAACATAGCTTGAACATAGGGCCTCCCAATCATGCGTAGCTTTTTCATTTAAGACTACTGTATCACTTGAGCCATTAATCTACCTCCTATTTCCCCCTCCCCACTGGTTAATAGGAGGTAAGAATCTCTTAGACCTCTCTTCCTGGGCTAGCTTTGAGTGGTAGTCCTCAGATCTCAGCCTCTGAGTAGTCAGGATTGTAAGTATGAACCAATAGCCCACTCTTTCTAAAGTTTAGCTGAGATCCAGCAAATATAGCTTCATCTTACAAATTATTTTAAAATGAAAGATTATTGATCCTGAGAAATTACAGAAAGGTTTAATATGAAAAGTAGCCTTCATCTCACCTGCCCTTGCTCAGCAGCTTTTTTCTAAAGAAACCACTAGTCATAACTTTAAATTTAATTATCTAGAGATTATATACATTTGTACTTTGCTTATATGAAAAGAGATTCCATTCAGAATCTTTTTTTTTGGTCAGTTGTGGGAGCTGAACTCTGGGCCTGGGCCCTGTCCCTCAGCTCTTTAGTCAAGGCTAGTGCCCTACCATTTGAGCCACAGTGCCACTTCTGGCTTTTTTCTGCTTATGTGGTGCTGAGGAATGGAACCCAGGGCCTCCTGCATGCGAGGCAAGCACTCTACTACCGAGCCACCTTCCCAGCCCCCAGAATCATTTTTTTTTTCAGTTAATTAATGTGTCTTAGGCCTTAACTATGTTACTGGCTTGTACCCACCTATTTTTAAATAATAGTATGTTCTGTTATGTGACATCCAGCAATGTTCTTATAGGTAAATCTTACTGTATTTCTACAAGTATACCTTTAGGCCAAAGCCCTAAGGATTACCAGGCCAAAATCTGTGGTTCCCTTCTTCATTTGTTAAATAGGGGAAGAGTATTCGGTTTTGTTCATTGTTTGGGTCTGTGAGCTGGCTATATAGCAAGTAATGTTTCTTGTCTATAAAAAATACATTTTTAAAACTTCTTGTATGAACTCAGTGGTCAGAATCTTGAATTTGTTTACCTTTGAGTGGTATTAGTGCCATTTGGCTTATTTAGCCAGCCTAGAAGCTAGCCAGATTTACAGGTTGGGTATATTCTGAATGTCAGAATATACTGCTGGATTGTCCTATGAGAAGCCAATCTAACTTACGCTGTCACCAGCAGTATGCTCTTTGTTGTCTTTGAGGGAGTAATGCAAGTGAGGCAAGGCAGGTGCCAATGGCTCATGCCTGAAATCCTAGCTACTCAGGAGGCTGAGATCTGAGGATTGCAATTCAAAGCCAGCCTGGGCAGGAAAGCCTATGAGACTTATTTCCAATTAGCCACCAGAAAACTAGAAGTGGAGCTGTGGCTCAAAGTGGTAGAACACTAGCCCTGAGCAAAAGAACTCAGGGATAACCCAGGCCATGAGTTTAAGCCCTATGACTGCAATTAGGGCAGGCAAGACTGTGTGAGCCAGGGCAAGGAGTCTGCTGTTTACTTATTGCAGTGAGCACTAAAGATATGATTTTGTTTTCCAAAGATGACCTAGATTTTTTTAAGGAAAAATGAAAAATTAATTATGGGCCAGGTGCTGGTGGCTCATGCCTATAATCCTAGCTACTCAGGAGGCTGAGATCTGAGGATCGCAGTTCAAAGCCAGCCCGGGCAGGAAAGTCTGTGAAACTCTTATCTCCAATAAACCACCAGAAAACCAGAATGTGTGCTGTGGCCCAAGTGGTGGAGCACTAGCCTTGAGCTGAAGAGCTGAGGGACAGCGCCCAAGCCCTGAGGGACAGCGCCCAAGCCCTGAGGGACAGCGCCCAAGCCCAGAGTTCAAGCCCCATGACTCACCAAAAAAAAAAAAAAAAAGAATTATGGTAAAAATTCTTAGCAATGTGGCTTGATGATCTAGCACTTGCATATGTGCATAGCATGTGTAAAGCCCTGGGTTCAATTCCTGGTTCCATCCAAAAAAGTCTTAATGTAGTTTAAATGAACACTGTGGTGATTTGGACTGAAGTGGTGGTGAAAAAGAAACATAAGAAGTCTTTGTGTTTCAAGTAGTACTAGGGTTTTGAACTCAGGCTCTCCCCCTTCTTAGGCATGTATTCTATCACTCAGCCCTTGTTTGGTCTGGTTATTTTGAGATAAGGACTCACTTTTTGCCAGGGACACCTAGACTGCAGCCCTATTTTCTGATTCCCTCTTTGGCTGGAATAATAAGTGTAAACCACTAGCATACACAGCTTCTTCTTCTTTTTTTTTTTGGTCTGTCACTGTGGGGCTTGAACTCTGGGCCTAAGCGCTGTCCCTCAGCTCTTCAGCTCAAGGCTAGAGCTCTACCAGTTGAGCTACAGCACCACTTCCGGTTTTCTGGTGGTTTATTGGAGAGAAGAGTTTCACAGACTTTCCTGCCTGGGCTGGCTTTGAACCGCGATCCTTGGATCTCAGCCTCCTCAGAAGCTAGGAGTAAGCCACCGGCGCCCGGCCCACAGCTTCTTTCATTGAGATAAAGTCTCACAAACTTTGCCTGAGCTGGTCTGGAACTGAGCTGATCTTTCTGTTCTTAGCCTACTGTAGCTAGGATTACAGGTACATACCACTGCACATTCCATTTGAGGCCAAATGGAGGAGGAAACTTAGCCAGGAAATTAAGTACAGAGGAATTTGGAGGATTTGATTGAGAATCTTCCCTCTGGAAATAGGATTCCTTTCTTTTCTAGGTGAACCTCTCTTTAGATATTTAAGGTAAATTCTTCTCTTGTTACATCCTTTTCTTTTTCTTCCCACTACCTCCACCCTGATTCAAACCCTTTGAGGAGCTCACTGTTGCAAAGCCTCCTGAGTTGGTGCCACTCCTCTAGCCTTTCTCCCTCTTATCTTGACATTCTGGTTTGCTTGGTCTTCCTTACGTATGTAGTTTGCAAGTGCCATGCTCAAGAGCCCTCATGATGACCTGCTATCCTTATGGAAGGCATAGATCCCTCATAGATCTCTCTCCATCCTGTCCCTTTAGTTCCATGTCAGCCAAGTCTTAACTGCAGTTCTTTGTTTCTCAGGCACACCCTGATTTCCTGCCTCTGCTTTTAATACTGTTCCCATCTTACCCTTTGCCTTCATTCTATTTCAGGTGACACTTGTTGTCATGTAGCCTTGCCTATATTTACTTCCTTTGTTGTATCTTGTCCTCTTTGCCATTTACAGGGCAAGGGCCCCTTTACTCACCTTTGTATCTGTTAGGCACAAAAGAGTTATCTCTATGTGTGTGTGTATATGTGTGTACATACTGTGTGTTGCTTCTTAGACCATCTCAGGTGTCTGTAGCCTGTTTGAAATGCATGTCTTTTCATTGTTCATTAAGTGAAGAACATTATTTTAGTATATGTGCTGCCGAAGCAAACACAAGTGAAGAACATTATATGCTGGATTCAAAGCTTGGACAATGTTTCATTTAAAACACACAAACTATCTAGGTACCAGTGATGCATGGTTATACTTCTAGCATCTTGGAAAGCTTGGAGAAGGAGTATCATTTGAGGCTAGTCTGATCAGAAATTTGAAGGCTTATCAAGAGAAGAAGACAGACATATTTTAGTGTTACAGCATCTTTATTTGTTTTACTGTGAGCTAGTAACTTGTACTAACTTGATTTTTCTTCTTCTTAGCATGGAGGATGAAAAGGAAGATGGTAAAGCTATACCTGCAGAATGTGCCATCAAAGTGTTTAAAACAACCCTTAATGAGTTTAAGAATCGTGACAAATATATTAAAGATGATTTCAGGTTTAAAGATCGCTTCAGTAAACTAAATCCACGTAAGATCATCCGCATGTGGGCAGAAAAAGAAATGCACAATCTCACAAGGTAAAGAAAATCATGCTAGAAGTAATCCTGGGAACTGCCTTCTTATATCAGGAAGGCAAAAGCCCTATGCTTGCTTTTAAATTCTATAGAAATAGTGAAAGATCACCAGGTGCTGATGATTCATGCCTGTAATTCTAGCTACTCAGGAGGCTGAAATCTGAGGATCATGGTCCAAAGCCAGCCTGGGCAGGAAAGTCCCTTAGACTCTTTATCTCCAATTAACCACCAGAAAACTGGAAGTAGCACTGTGACTCAAATGGTAGAGCTCTGGTCTTGAGCTGAATTACTGAGGGACAGCGCCCAGGCCCAGAGTTCCCATGACTGACCCAAAAAAAAAAAAAAAATAGTGAAAGACCTTGAAATTCTAGTGCTTAATGAGACTGAGAAAACATTTTCATATATACAACTTAAATTTAGACTTTTATGATGAAAAAGCCATTTCCCTTTTTCTCTCCTCAACAATATTTGAGGGGAGTGAAGACATTTTATCACATGTCATAAGTTTTTGTCTTTTAAATTGTCTTTATTAAGATTTAAAATATAGCAGAGTGCTGGTGGCTTATGCCTGTAATCCTAGCTATTCAGGAGGCCGAGATCTAAGGATTATGGTTCAAAGCCAGCCTGGGTAGGAAAGTCTGTAGACTCTTAATTGCCAGTTAACCACCAATATATTTTTTTAAAAAATAGAAGTGGAAGTGTGGATCAAGTGACAGAGTGCTAGTCTTCAGCAAAAAAAAAAAAAAAATTCAGGGACATAGACCAGGCCCTGAGTTCAAGCCAAGCAAGCAAACCAGCCAGGGTAGGGGGCAGGGGGAGGGAAGGAAGAAAGAAAGAAAGAAAGGACAGAAGGAAAATGTTAGGCTTATTACAAATAATGTTTTCCCTTTTTATTTTAGAAATGATTAATACAGTACTTTGTTAATAGCTGGGGATAATATCTCAACCAATCAAACTTCACTTTGCTTTAATTTATTGGACTTCTCAGTTTAAGCAGTTTATTTTTGGTCAAAGAATATGTTTTATCAACCAAGAAACTGAATAATAACCTTACACATTAATAAACATTCCCATAATTTATTGAAAATTTTAGTTATTTCATGTAGACATTTTCAAAAGGAATTATCCACATTAGTTTGCAAAATTTCTTAGAAATTAGTAGAGAAGCTGCCCTTCAATCTTTTCTATATTCCTGTACTTTGTTCCTTGCCTTTCTTAAGATTCTTCAGTAGCCTCCCATAGATTTTATTGTGAATTTAAAGATCTTTCCTGATGTGTATCCTGCTAGTCTCTGTGGCTTCAACACCCCTCTCCTTCCCCCTCACACATCCAGCTGGGCTGGCTGATTTGCATTCCCAAATGAACCACTTCCATGCATTCTACACACTGTCTTCATCTGGCCAACTCTGCTCCCCTCCTCTTCCTCGTTGCCAGGAGCTCTGGAGCCCCCCTACATCTCTGCTAAAACATATTATTCCACCATCACAGCTTCCTTGCAGGAGAGGCTATGTCTTCCTATTTTGTATTCCCACCACACCATGTATAGCATAGAGCCTGCTCATTGCAGTTCCAGATTAGGTATTTATTGAATAAATGACACATTTTCTCCTTCTGATCTTTATAGTCTTCATTCTTTCTTTCTCTGTAGAATGCAGAGAGCTGGAATTCCTTGTCCAACAGTTGTACTACTCAAGAAACATATTTTAGTTATGTCTTTTATTGGTCATGATCAAGTTCCAGCCCCTAAATTAAAAGAAGTAAAGCTCAGTAGTGAAGAAATGAAAGAAGCCTACTACCAAACTCTTCATGTAAGTTGTCCTTTTAACAGCATTCATACATACACTGAGTTTTAAAACAGATTCCTCCAGCCAAATATGGTGGTCTGTGCCTGTGGTCCCAGCAATTTGGGAGACTGAGACAGGAGGATCATTTGTGCCCAGGGATTCAAGGCCAGCCCGGGCACTGTAGTGAGACCCTACCTTAAAAACAAAACAAATCAACAAACAAAAAAAATACAGTAAAAAAATTCCTCAAATAGTACTACTTCAAGGTAGCATAACAAAGAAAACTGAAGTTTATGAAGGAATGTTAATATCAAAGAGTTGTCTTTATACATATCTTGGGTAATTTTAGAAAACTTAAAGACCTATGGAGCAGGAAAAAGCTTTTTTATTAGAATTAATGACATAGAAATGCACAAAACTTCATTAAATAAAGTTAATATCTTTGCGTTTAGCAGGTCTAGAGCCTTATTAATTTGCATGCCTCTTTGAATACTATGACAAACACAGTGAGGGAATAGCGATTGTTGGGAAATCAGAGGGCAACAGATTCAGTCTCATAAGTGATGGTAGTGGGGATGGAAAATTAAATAGAGTCCAGAGATAGAATTGGAAGCACACAAACACACACCCTCCCTGCTGCCTCCATAGACTAACTCATACTGTATGACAGCACCTGAATTAACCTTAGGACAATGCTCCTAATATTGTTATCATTCCTCCTCACATGGTGAGCACTTTACATTGGCTCTGCATGAAGCCATTATGTCAGGCAGCAGCTTACATGAGTGTTGTCCAATTTGTTAAGATACAGTCAGGGAGAGGAGCTGCCTTTCTTTGCCTCCAGTAGGAAAACAGTGAAAGGCTCTTCCAGCCCCAGAGTGGGGGTGGCTGTGGAAGAGATGAAGTAGGGGTAAAGCATTGCTATTTAAGTCTATTAACAGTAGTGAGTGAATACATTAATACTGTCCCTACTATGAGGCTAGGGGATCAAATCAGTAGTGACGATATAATGTTACTTACTTTAAAGAAATCTCTCTTAGTGGAGGGGGGTGGCGCACACCTGTAATTTCAGCACTCAAGAAGGCTCAGCAGGAGTGGAAAGTTTGAGTCTAATAGGTTATATATTGGGACCTGGTCTCCAGAACAAAACAAAAACAAGAGTATCTCTTTTTCTTTTTTGTTGGTCCTGGGGCCTGAACTCTGGGCCTGGGCTCTATCCCTCAGCTCTTCAGCTCAAGGCTATAGCTCTACCACTTGAGCCATGGTGCCACTTCTGGCTTTTTCTGCTTATGTGGTGCTGAGGAATCAAACCCAGGGCCTTGTGCATGCAAGGCAAGCACTCTACCCTTGAGCCACCTTCCCAGCCCTCTCTTTTTTTCTTTTTTTGTTTGTTGTGAGGCTTGAACTCTGGGGTTGGGTACTCCCTGAGCTCTTCATTTCAAGGCAAGTGCAGTACCACTTGAGCCACAGTACCACTTCCAATTTTCTGGTGGTTAATTGGAGTTAAGAGTCTCAGGGACTTTCCTGCCCAGGCTGGCTTTGAACCTTGATCCTCAGATCTCAGCCTCCTGAGTAGCTAGGATTACAGGTGTGAGCCACCTGTGCCCGAATTCTATTTTATTCTTTTCTTTTTTATCAAGGTCTGACAGGAAATATTTTTCAACTTGACTTATTAGGACATTGGTTCTCTTATAGAATGAAATGACTTACTTCAGTCTTCTGGTTAATGATCATGACATGGTTACCATCCATGTGGAAATCCAAATCTGACCTACCAGTCTTCTTGTCACAGGACAAAGAAGTGCCGCACACTGATTTTATTCCATTGTCCTGCTATTCCCACCATCTAATCAACAACAAAAGTGCAGTCCTAGATACATACAATGAAGAGGAAGTGTGTTTGGAGCTGGGGATGCAGAGTGGTCTGGACAGGCCCTAGGTTTTTATCCCCAGCACTGAAAAAAATTATGTTTTAACTTAGCTCTGTTTTCCTGGGCAATCTTTGTTAATATACATATTAATTAATATTTTGCTGATACCAGGGTTTAAACTAAGGCCCTCACACTTGCTTGTCTTGTTCTCTCAGATAGTGCTCTACCACTTTTTCCACAACTCCAGCCTGGCTTTTGCTGGAGGTTTTGGAGATGGAGTCATGTGCACTTTCCTGCATAGGCTATATTTGAACCATGATCCTCTGTATCTCAGCCTCCTAAGTGGCTAGAATTATAGGCATTAACTACTGATGCCATGCAGTCGTTGAAGAGGTAAATTAGGATCATTTCTTCATTGCCTAACTGTGTGCCCTCTTTCCCTCACAGTTGATGCAGAAGTTGTATAATGAATGCACTCTCGTACATGCTGACCTCAGCGAGTATAACATGCTATGGCATGCTGGAAAGGTGAGCAGCATATTTAATGTTCATGTTTTGTCATTCATGTAAATTACTGAATGTAAATATATCCATTTTTGTGCTCTATACTAAATAGGTTTGGTTGATTGATGTCAGTCAGTCAGTAGAACCAACTCATCCTCATGGCCTGGAGTTCTTGTTCCGTGACTGTAGGAATGTTTCACAGGTAGGCACGTAAACCAGTATGCCTTTTTAAATAGGATATGACAGGTTCAAATATTTTTCTTACCCTTAAGGTTAGTAAGAGGACCAAATTCAAAGAAATTGATGGAAGGGAATGCTAATTGCCTTTCAAGTAAGGATATAAAGATTATGTTCAATTTTCAGCAAGAATTTATCATATGTTTCATATTTGAACAACATTTCCAAGGGGGGGATATATTTTTGCTTGGACTCAATATTTAAGGAGTTGAATAGACATTTAATTCATGCATAGTGCTTAAGCAGAAGCTAGTATACAGTAAACCTTTGTGCTTATTGCCATTATCATTATCATTGCCAATAAAAGGAAGATGGCCCCCATAGGGAGATATCACTGTTGTTGAAAGCAGAGTAAAAAACAGAGAAGTAAAACTCAAGCAGAGAGCTGGGTCACATTGGCTGCCATTTCTAAGGGAAATGACTTGTTAGGAATAGAATCAGATATAAATGACCTTTATAAACAATAAAATAACTTATGTTGGAAATGATCTCTGAGTCTGCTTGAAAATGTTAATTTGTCGTTGATAAAATCTAAAACCCATTTTGATAACCAAAGAAGGCACTCTATTCAGAGGCAGAACAGATGTGTAAGAGGGGACAAAGTCAGAGGCTGGGAATGCAGCGTAGTGGTAGAGTGCTTGCCTTGCATGCATGAAGCCCTGGCTTTGATTCCTCAGTACCACATAAATAGAAAAAACTGAACAGGTGCTGTGGCTCAAGTGGTAGAGTGCTAGTCTTGAGCAAAAGAAGCTCAGGGACAATGCCCAGGCCTTGAGTTCAAGCCCCATGACCAGAAAAAAAAAAAAAAAAAAAAAAAAAAAAAGACCAAATAGGACCTGAGCATATATCTTAAACTTAAGAGTCCAAGAATCAGTAGCTGAAAAATGCTACAAGGAATTTAGTCAATGATTCTTTGCAGGTCCATAGCTCAGTTTATGAGGGAGCCTTGCTGTTGCTCCTCTCTTACTTTCTTCTATTTTGCTGTTAGTTTTTCCAGAAAGGAGGAGTAAAGGAAGCCCTTGGTGAGCGGGAGCTCTTCAATGCTGTTTCAGGCTTGCACATCTCAGCAGATAATGAAGCTGATTTCTTAGCTGAGGTAAGTGATCTACAACTCTTTTTCCCCTTCTAGGCTATGGGAAGCTGCAGGGAAGAGATAGTGGAAACGCAGAGCTAATTTTATGGTCTCTTCTCCCCAAACAAAATTAATTTGAGATGCTTCACTTCTTGAGTTGCTTTTGGGCCTTTTCAGGATTAAAAACTTAGAATAACTTTTAGCAAAACTTGTCTTCTGCTAAACAAGGTAGCTTACACCTGTAAATCTCAACTACTAAGGTGGCAGAGATTGGAAAGACTATAAAAGGCCAGCCCAGACAAAAAGTTAGTGAGACTCTCATCATTGCAACCAAACAAGCTGAGTGTGGTGATGAGCATCTATCAGCCCAGATAGGTAGGCCGTGGGTAGGCAGATTTCACTAAGGTTGCCCTCAGGCAAAAAGGAAGACCCTATCTGAAAAGGAATCTGAAAGCAAAAAGAACTGGAGGTATAGCTTAAATGGTAGACTGCTTACTTAGCAAGCGTGAGACCCTCAATTCAAACTCTAGTACCACCACCAAAACAAAATCAAAACAAAAAAAATTACTTTTTCAAGACATGCATTTTGGGTGAAAAGGACACTCTTTCCACTCAAGTCCCATTTTCCCCTGTGGTAAGAATGAGGAAGCTGACTGGTAAACACCCGGTGACAAAGCAGGAACATGTGGTCTCTGCCCTTAAACAAAACACAGAAAGTTAGAAATGGCCATTGTTAGAAATACTTCTCAATGTCAGAGTCACAGAAACATTTAAAAAAGGAAAAGCAGAGCCTTTCATGAGAGCCTGTACCTATAAATCTAGCCATTAGGGAGACTGAGATCAAGATTGTAATTCAACACAATAAAAAATTTATTAAAAAAAAAAGATTGTAATTCAAAATGAGTGAAGGCAAAATTACACAAGACCCTGTTTCAGCCAGTAAAAAGCTGGGTATAGTCAGGTGATGGTGACTCATTAACTATAATCTTGGCTACTCAGGAGCCTAAAATTCAGTGGATCTCCATTTGCAGCCAGCCAGGCCAGAAAAGTCAATGAGACTCCATCTTCAAAATAACTAGTACAAAGCTGTTGTGGAACATAGATCAAGTGGTAGAGCTCTGGCCAAGCAAGGCAGTTGAGAAAGCTCAAGACCATGAGTTCAAACATTGGTAAGGGGTGGAGGGAAAGCTGGGTACAGTGGTAATGTACCTGTTATCCCAGCCACAAGGGAGATAGGAAAATTAAACTCCAGGCTGGTCTGGGCCAAAAGGGAGACTACAGAAAGAAAAAAGGGGGGAAAACACACAAATTTAAAACACCTCACTGCAGAGACTTTTTTTTTTTTTAATAATTGAACAAGTACTAAAAAATAAAACAAGCCAGGTGTTGGTGGCTCACTCTCAGCTGAGGCTAAGATCTGGTGATCTTGGTTTGAAGCCAGCCTGGGCAGGAAAGTCAGGGATACTCTTATTTCTAATTAACCACCCCAAAAAGCTAGAAGTAGAGCTATGGCTCAAGTGATAGAGCACTAGCCTTGAGCACGAAAGCTCAGGGACAGCGCTAGGCCCTGATTACAAGCTCTCGGATCAGCACACGTGTGTGTGTGTGTGTGTGTGTGTACATGCATGTGCATGTATGTGTACGTACACACACACACACCCCCAGCTAATTACTCTCAACATTTTACCAAAGCAGAAGATGACTATAGAATCTTTCCCAGAATTCCCCAAGTGACTCGTGTTTCACCAGGCTCTGCTGGAACCTAAGACCATGGGGAAATGACAGAAAGGCGATGGATACAGCATCTGGCACAGTATAATAATTGTTCAGTGAGGTTCATTGTGTTTTTCCAAGATGTTGAAATTTTCCTTTGTTGTGAGTTTGGAAAATTCTACAAAGTACTCAGCATATCATACTCCAATTTCTGGCTTCATAAAGATCTTGAATGTGGTTATACAGTCCATTAAAAAGCATGCATATATATGCACATGCATGTGTACAACATACACAGAATAATTGTGGTCCAAGACTAGCATCATTAGAGATGGCCTAGTGTTAGAGTGAAAATTCCACCCCAACCTAAAAGGTGTAGTTCATGTGAAGTGGGCAATTTGACAAATGAGCTCAATGTATTGATCTTGTAGATAGAAGCTTTGGAGAAAATGAATGAAGATCATGTTCAGAAGAATGGAAGAAAAGCTGCTTCATTTTTGAAAGATGATGGAGGCCCGCCAGTGATGTATGCTGAATAGCATTAGTGCCCACGGCTTTCCGAATCAACATGGCGGTGAATGTCAGCGCCGACAGTGAGTGTAGTGTGGGTGACTAGGAATTCCAACACAAGAGGAGTGGACAGTGGTGCTTCTGTGCTTTTCCCCTTGTAATCCATGTGCCAGATGTGTGGAATTTTTAGCTCGGCATTGAGAGAATAAAATGTCACTACCTCTCATCCTATGGACAGAATAATACAATTCTTTAACAGCTTATAGTTCATCTAGGGAAGGAGACAGGATTTTTACATGACCCGTGGTAGAAAATGTTTTGATAAGAATTATTAAAACTTAGGTAACTCTTCCTAAAAGGAGAGGGACAGATGTGTTTACAAGGGAAATGTTGTGACAACACATTGCTTTATTTACCTCCCTATTTTGTGTTGCAGCCTTTCTCAAATATTTTTCAGCCTAAAATGAGCCCCTCTAGGCTGTGACCATGATGCTGTGGGGAAATTTTTTCTCCTTAGTGGGTGTTGAAAGTGGAAACTGTTTTAGAAGAGCTGGTGGAAATACAAATAAGCAATACTTTTATTGGCACATGAAAATCAGTTGAATTCTGCTTTTCCTTGCTCATATCCAAGAAAAGAATTGTAGATTTCTGGAAGAGATAATTTTGTAAGAACTTCATAACCTCATTTTAAAACTAACTTCAGCCTTTCTACAATTAAGTTAAAATGGATGAGAAGTAACTCATGATGTTGCTGTTCTGCATTTGTAATGAATATGTAAATTATCTGAAAGAACAGAATATAAGACTTAACCATGTTTGACATATCTTACTGAAGTCAATCCAACAAATTTCAGTTTACATTTCAGTAAAATTAGATATGTATTGATTATTGATTTTAAAAGAATAGAGCAAATAGGGATAATAGGGATAATAAAGGGTGAAAAGTGTGTATAAAACAAGTTGGGTACCAAATTAACCAGCTAATTAGATGTGTCTGGCTTCAAGTTTAATAGTTTTTAGCACTGGTCAGACATTACTTTGGAACAAGTAAGCACTGTATTGGAAAAGTACATTGGTTTTGTTTGGGGTGAAGTTCATTGGCTACTGCCCAGTCATTCCTCCAGGTATTAAGGTCAGACCAGCACCACTTGAAGATCCAAATTTCCAGTCTGGTAGTAGAAAGTAAAAAACAACCTAGACATTTATATTTGAAAGCTTTTCTTTTAACATTTTAAAATGCCAAATATGTTCCTTCTAAAAAATATGTTCTTTCTGTTTTGGCTCTGTAATGCTTTTAACCACATTTCAGGGAGTATGATTTTGGGTAGACTCATTACATTTCTTACATGTTTACTATGAAACAAAGATTTAGGTGACTGGTAATTGTTGGTTTTACAAAAAATTTAGAGACATAATTTTTAAAACAATTATTTAAAACTTTTTGTTTTGTTTTCTGATATATTCTGTTTAACAAAAGAGAGCAAACCATTGCTTGGAGTGTGCTCTGAACTTGGGTTTTAAAAATTAAAATTGCAGAGAACATTTTAGAATTGATTTGTTGTGTGGTTTGTTCTATCCTTTACATTAGCCTAATGTCCTGGCACCAAGTAACTCTTTTTATATAAACTTTAGTACTATTGAAGCAGATTTTTCTCATATTTCTATTTCACTCTCATATGAAGTAGAATTTCACTCTACTTCATATTTGCAAATGGTGTGTTTTGTCCCTCATAGATCAGAGAGGAAATATTTCACACAGTTGGAAGAGAAAAAAATGGAAAGTGTAGTTTATTAAATAATCCAAACACGGGGCTGGGAAGGTGGCTCAGTGGTAGAGTGCTTGCCTCGCATGCATGAGGCTCTGGGTTCCATTCTTCAGCACCACATAAGCAGAAAAAGCTGGGAGTGGTGCTGTGGCTCAAGTGGTAGAGTGCTTGCCTTGAGCTGAAGAGCTGAGGGACAGCGCCCAGGCCGAGTTCAGGCCCCACAACCGACCAAAAAAAAAAAAAAAAAAAAAAAAATCCAGTACAAAATACAGAAATAGTGGTATTTTTGCCTCATTTTAGTGAAAGTAGATGTGATTAGCTGTAAAGTAGGATTACTGGAGAGCAATTTTATTCTACAAGATACGTGTGTGTGTGTGTGTGTGTGTGTGTGTGTGTGTGTGTATTTTTTTTTAATTTTTTTTTTTGTTTTTGTTGGGGCTGTGTGTGTGTGTGTGTGTGTGTGTGTGTATTTTTTTTTTAAATTTTTTTTGTTGTTTTTGTTGGGGCTTCTGGGCCTGGGTCCCTCAGCTCTTTAGCTCGAGGCTAGTGCTAGCTTTACCACTTGAGCCACAGCACCACTTCCCGTTTTCTTGTGGTTTATTGGAGATAAGAGTCTCATGGACCTTCCTGCCCAGGTTGGCTTTGAACCATAATCCTTAGATCTCAGCCCCTTGAGTAGCTAGGATTCCAGGTGTGAGTCACCTGCACCCAGCTCAACAATATAATACCCGTGTTTTTATATTTAAAAAATCAATTTTTTGTTGTTCTTTGCAAAAGATACGCTCATTTGAATGTAAATACAGAAAGTTAAGAATGTTGAAGTCCCACATACTCCAAAGACAACTGTTTATACTGTGATATACATCCTTGGCAACTTTTTATTTCCCCTCAGCATGTTTTCTTTTTCAGAAAATCTTCGAACAAAAAAAGCAAGATGACATGTTCGGCATAGCTGACTCCCTTAGGGAGCTGGAGACAGACGTTTTAAGTGTAATGATTAATCACAGTATCATTTTGATTCTAGTTAGAGACATCTGCCTGAATAAGTAAAGTACACCTCTAAGAAAATTTTTCCTTAAATTGTATTTGTATACAACTATGGCAAAACACCCAGAGATATGCATTTCGTGTGTGTGTGTGTGTGTGTGTGTGTGTGTGTGTGTGTGTGTGTGTGTGTGTGTGTGTGTGTGTGTGTGTGTGTGTGTGTGTGTGTGTGTGTGTGTGTGTGTGTGTGTGTGTGTGTGTGTGTGCATGTGTACATGTGCGCATATTCATGCCAAAACTGAGGCTTGAACTCAGGGCTTTGTACTTTTGGCTTTTTCACTCAAGGCTGGTGTTCTTGTGAGCCACAGCTTACTTCCAGCTTTTTGCTGGAGATAAGTGTCTTGAATTTGTCTGGCTTTGAACCTTGATTCTCAGATCTCAGCCTCCTAGTTAGGATTACAGGTGTAAGCTACCACTGCCCAGCTAAAAATGCATTTCTTAAGAGATCTTTTTTTTTTTTTTCTTTTTTGGTACCTTTTGAAATTACAAGGTCTGTTGTAGCCCCTAGAACTTTAGAAGTAGGAAGCAAAGCCAGGTGTAAGTGGCTCAGATGTGTAATCCTAGCTACTCACGAGGCTGAGATCCAAAGAATCAAGGTTCAAGGACAGCCTGAAGTCCTTAAGACTCCTATCTCCAAAACAATCAGCAAAAAGCTAGGCTGGAGGATTGGCTCAACTAGTAGAGTACCAGCTGAGTAGACACGCTAAACGTGTTTACATGCAAGGCTCTGAGTTTTGTTTTTGTTTTGTCTTCTTGCTGGTCCTGGGGCTTCAACTCGGGCCTGGGCTTTGTCCCTGAGCCTCTCTGGACGCAGAGACACCTTTTCTGTTTATGTGTTACTAAGGAATAGAGCCCAGGGCTTCATGCTTCATGCATGCTAGGCAAGCACTCTACCACTAAGCCACATTCCCAGCCCCAAGGTTCTGAGTTTAAACTCGTAATAGTGGTTAAAAAGAAATAGAGAGCTGGGTGCCAGTGGCTCACGCCTGTAATCCTAGCTACTCAGGAGGCTGAGATCTGAGGATCTTGGTTCAAAGCCAGCCTGGGTTATCTCCAATAACCACTCACAAAACTGGAAGTGGTGCTGTGGCTCATATGGTAGAGCGCTAGCCTTGAGCTGAAGAGCTGACGAACAACACCCAGGCCCAGAGTTCAAGAAAAGAAATTGGAGAGAAACCTTGACAATTAAATTTATGAAGATGTATCCTTTTCTATTTTTTTTGGTAGGGAGTACATAAAAATTTAAGTTTTTAAGGCTTACTTTACATTGGATAAGTAGTAGATGGAGAAAGATGTTGGGGTGTTCATTACAAAGTACATGAGTGAGGTACTACTTATAGCTCTATAAACTTTTTAATCCCTAATGCTTTCTGGGAGAGAAGAACACCTAATTAAATGGATCACTTAATATGAAACATTTAGAACAGTATTTTGGTAAAAGTCCCAGGTGAGTAAAAATTCAGGAAAAGTGGATCACATCAAGAAAGATTTGGAAAAGTGAAAATGGAAACAAGAAAAAGTATTTATTGCCTGACATGGTATTGTATTACTAAGTAACAAATTAGAATAAATTACTTAACCTTTTTGAAATTGTATTATACTTAGAAAAAGCTCAAATAACCTGGAGCAAGTGGTTCATGCCTGTTCATGCCTGGAACAAGTAGTCACTGGAGGCTGAAATCTGAGAATCTCAGTTCAAAGCCGGCCCAGGTTGGAAAGTCTGGAAGACTCTATCTCCAACTAACCAGCAAAAAGCCAGAAGTGGAGCTATAATTCAAATGAGAGAGCAACAGCCTTGAACAAAAACAAACAAAAACCCCAAAAGTGGTGCTGTGGCTCAAGCAGTAGAGCGCTTGTCTTGAGCTGAAGAGCGCAGGGACAGTGCCAAGCCCAGAGTTCAAGCCCCACTACGGACAAAAAAATAAAACACGCAGCTAGGTGCCATTGGCTCTTGCCTCAGGAGGCTGAGATTTGAGGATCACAGTTAAAAGCCAGCCAGGGTTTATCTCTAATTAACTATCCCCCCCAAAAAAACAGAAGTAGAACTGTAGCTCAAAGTTGTAGAGCACCCCCCTTGAGCAAAAAAGCACAGGAACAGCTTGGGTTTAAGCCCCAGGACTGGCAAAAAAATGCTAAGGGACAGCACCCACATCTAAGAACCAACACATATATGTGCTGAGATCCAAAGGATCAAGGTTCAAAGCCAGCCTGAAGTCCTAAATACTGGACAGAGGAACGGAAGTATGTAAAAACTGAGTATATCTTCTGAAGACAAATTGAAGCCTTTGACCCTAATACAACTATTTGGAGATGGAGGCCTTGAGCAGGGGTTAAATGAGGTCCAGAAGATTGTGGCTGGTGTCATAACAGGAGGCACTTGTAACTGTAAGAAAAGCCATATGACAATGAGAAGGTAACTGCCCTCCAAGGAGAAAGGCCTCACCAGACACCAATTGTATTGGCATCTTGCTCTTAGATTTCAACCTCCAGTACTGTGAGAAAAGAAGTGTTTGCTACTTAAGCTTCAAGTTAGTGATCAACTGTTGTGGTCCCTGGGCAGACTAACATGAAGACCAAGGTAGATATAAAACTTTAGGGGCTGGGAAGGTGGCTCAGTGGTAGAGTGCTTGCTTTGCATGCATGAGGCCCTTGGTTCGATTCCTCAGCACCACATAAGCAGAAAAAAAAAAGCCAGAAGTGGTGCTGTGGCTCAAGTGGTAGAGTGCTAGCCTTGAGCTGAAGAGCTGAGGGACAGCGCCCACGCCCAGAGTTCAGGCCCCACAACCAGACCCAAAAAAACCCAAACAAACAAACAAAAAAACCTTTACTGTTGGGGAAGGGCTGGGCAGACTTGGTCCTGCTTCAACTGGTTTAGTGAATATATTTGGGAAATTTTTAGATGAGCACATGGAAACTTTGCTCATGATCAGAAATCTGCAGGTAGGCCACCCCAATGCCACTTTTCAAAGGAGGAAGAAGATAACATGATTAAGATGTGTATTGTGTATATAGAATTCAATATTAAAATCATCAGGCATCAGTGGCTCATACCTGCAATCCTAGCCACTCAGGAGGCTGTGATCTGAGGTTCATGGTTCAAAGCCAGCCTGGGCAAGAAAGTGTGAGATTTTTCTCCAATTAGCCACCAAAAAAAATAAAAAAAGTACAGCTGTGGCTGTGCTAGTCTTGAGGAAAAAACTCAGGTATAGTGCCTAGGCCCTGAGTTCAAGCTCCAGGACTGGCACAACAATTAAAAAAATTTAGGTGGCTCACACCTGTAATCCTAGCTGTTCAGGAGGCTGATATCTCAGGGTCATAGTTTGAAGCCAGTCAGAGCAGACCCAACCCAAGATACTACTATTTCCAATTAACCAGCAGAAAGCATAAGTAGATCTGTGGTTCAAGTGGTAGAATACCAGCCTGAGGGAAAAAAAAGGTAGGGCCCAGATTAAGGGCCTGAGTTCAAGCTCCAGTATAGCACAAACAACAACAACAACCGCCCCCCCCCCCCAATATTATGAGTTAACAAATGTTTGTGATTAAGTCATTAAGTTTAGGGTAATGTACTGCAATAGATATCTAATACAGAAGATAAAAGGGCCCTATTTAAAGTTCAGGAAAGAGCTAGGTGTGTTGATGCTTGCCTATAATCTCAGCACTTAGGCTGAGGCAGGAGAATTGAAAGTTCCAGGTCAGCTTGGGCTAAACATTGAGACTGTCTCAAAAACCAAAACAAAACAAAAAACCCGTTATTTGGAAAGGCAATATACTCTGCCTTTTCCAATTACCTCTGAATTAGTTCAGATTTTTTAAAAAATAAACTTCAGCTGAAAGAAGGTATTTTAACATAATGAATCCAGAAGCAGCTAGAAGAATCTAGCTATCCTTTACTATTTCAGAAATTAGAGATTTGCAAACACATTAGAATGTACGCTAAAGAAACTTACACATCAGTGCTTATTGCTGCACTATTCACAATAGCCAAGACAGGGAAACAGCTCAGATGCCCTACAATAGATGAGTGGATCAAAAAAATATGGTACCTATATACAATGACATTTTACAAAGCCATTAGAATAATATGTCATTTTCAGGGAAATGGATGGACCTAGGACAAATCATGTTAAATGAAGTAAGCCAAGCTCAGAGGCAAATTGTGCATGTTTTCTGTAATATGTGGAAGCTAGATCTAAAATACATGTTATACAAGACTCTAGGCATTCATGCACAGTGACACCTAAGGAGGATATTCTTAGGAGCACAAAGGCACAATACGTACATGCCATCTGATCATATAAAATATTTATCAAAATGAACTCCAGGAAGTAAGGTTTTTTTTTCTTTATGTTTTCATATTCATCTTGTTTATCTGTCTTTGAGAGGGTAAGGGGGCCACAGAAATGGAGGGACAAAAGGTAAACAAATGCAGCAGAGATACTTAATAAGAAAGTATGTTGAAAATGAACCATACAACTTGTGGGTGGGGATGGGAGGGGAAAACTGGGAGACAGTGAGGGGGTTGACATTGTCCAAAAAAAAAAAAGTACTCTTTACCTGACTTATGTAACTGTAATCTCTCTTTTCATCACCTTTAATAATAAAAATAAAAAACATTAGAATCACATTTTTCTCAGTGAAATTTCAGACAATAATTTTTTTGTACTTATCACTGTTCTTTAGCATGCAATAGGTTTATTGGGTTTAGGATTTGCTTTTGTTTGAAACAATCTCATTATGCAGTCCAGTCTCATTTGTAACTTGATCACATGGGAATTTCATGGTTTTTTTTTTTTTTTTTCCAGTTCTTTGATTTGAATTCAGGGCCTTATGCTTTGCTGGGCAGCTGCTTCATTGCTTGAGCCATACATTCATCCCTTTTGTTCTGGTTGTTTTTGAGACAGGGTCTTGCTTTTGCCCATGCTGGCATGGACTGTGATCCTTTTATGCTTCACTGTAGCTGGCATGATAGGTGTGTACCACAATGCCTATGCACAGCTTTATCTATTAAGAGTCAGCTATTTTCTGCCGGGGCTAGCCTCAAATCATGATCCTCCTGATTTTTGCCTCCAGAGAGGCTGACATTATAAGGTATAGCATCCAGCTTCCTATATTTCAGACACAGCATGAGAGTCAGAATGACCTTACTTGCTCTTTTTTAAGTGCTTTTGATTGACATGTCAGGATAGCATATTTTAAACTCTTTCCACTGATAGTTTAAATTGTTTTCTGTTTATGAAGCTAATATGAATTCATTAAAAAAAAAAAAAGAACACCAGCCTGAAACTGCTGTCTCATGCCTGTAATCCTAGTTATTCAGTTGGCTCAGACCTGGAGGATTGTTAAAGCTGGTCTGGGCAGGAAAGACTGGGAGACTCTTAATCTGCAACCAACCAACATTAATCCTGTACTGGAGGTGTGACTCCAGTGGGACTCAAAGGTGAGCCAGTTAAGCATGAGCATGAGGTCCTGTGTTCAAGCCCCAGTTCCGGCAAAAAACACCTAAAAAATAAAAATAATGTCAAAAGTAGAAAGAAGGCAGAAATCATCCACTGTCTAACACATCCACCCAATCCCTCATCCCTGACAGTTAATATACATTCAACTCTGTAAGCCTGAATTCGAAGGTAAACATTCTTAGGAAATTAAAAAGCAAGGTTGCAAAATGGCGCCATATGGTCAAGACTTGCTAGTAAGGGCACATAGTTTTAAACAATTCCATTCATCCTAAAAGAAATCACTCACGATCGTTTTAAAACTAAAAGGACTCCAGAAAATTCAAAGAAGCAAGCAAACGCCCCCAAACACCAATCACTACACATGATCCCTTCAGACCATCCTGGGTCATCGAGGCTGATGACAAAATGAGAAGCAAAAGTGAAAACAAGCCCCAGAAAAGCAGGAAAGCCCATCGATGTTAGGTTGGGAACGGGGCACAGTTGCGGGGAGGCGAGCGGTTGGCACCGCGGCTTATCAGACTCCGCAGGAGCCTCGGGAGCCCCGCCCAGGAGGAAGAAGACCAACTGTCACTCACCCACACCCAGGGGCGGGATTTCGGGTTGCTCCGAAGCAAAACGAGGCGTGTGTGCCGGGGAACCTCGGATCCGCGGCGGGACGCTCCCAGCCAGCCTCGGGCCTCAGCTCTGGGCCAGAACCCCGGACCCCGAGAGCAAGGGGGAGCCCTTTCCAGCCCGCGGGCTCCCGTCTGGGGTCACTCTGGAAAGGGGCTTGTTGAGGGAGCATCCGGGGATCGGGGGTGGGTAGGACAGCGAACCCGGAGGATCCCGGGCTCGGCCCCCTCCTATGCTCCGCCTCCACTGGCCAGGGCGTTAAAGCGTAGCGCTCTCCGGCCTGCCCCCTCCCTTCGGAAAAGGGGCGGAGCCTCCCTTCCCGGGTAGGCGGGGGGAAACGCCTTCGCCGAGTGGGCCCCACCGCGGGACGTGTCTCCTTTAAGTGACTCCAGGCCTCCGAATCACGTGGTGGGCGTGGCGGAGGCGTGGCACCAGGAAGCGGCCTGCGAGCCGGGTCCCGAGCGCCGCGCCGCCCGCCGGGACCCGACGCCCCTGGAGCTCGTGCGCCCCGCGCCGGCGCCGCCCGCCGGGCTCCACGCTGGCGGCCGCTCCCGGGGCTCCCGCCGCCGCCGCCGCCGCCGCCGGCGCCCCCTCCCCGGCCATGGGCGAGGAGGACTATTACCTGGAGCTGTGCGAGCGTCCGGTGCAGTTCGAAAAGGCGAACCCGGTCAACTGCGTCTTCTTCGACGAGGCCAACAAGCAGGTGCGGGGGCCGGGGGCGGGGGCCCGGAGCCGGGTCGCCTGGGAGGCCCCGCGCAGCCGCCGGCGGCCGCACCTCTCCCCCCAGCCCAGCCCAGCCCCGCGCGTGGGCCGAGGCGGGGCCGGGTCCCCGGGCGGCTCCGCGGGATCCCCGCGCCGGGCCGCCCTCACCCGCCGGCGGCCTTCGCCACCCCGATCACCTCCTGCCATTAGTTACGCCAGCGGACATGTGGCGTTTCCTTGGCTAGTGTGGAGGTGACGCGTCCACAGCGCCGGGCCCGACCCGACCCGGCCCGGCCCGGGCCCGGACAGACACGGGGAAGCCCGGGGGCCCGCAGCCTTTGTGGTCCCGGCTTGCTGGTGTCTGGCCAAGCGCCGGCGCCCAGACGGATGTCGGGGTCCGCCTTGTGGAACCCCAGGCTGCGGTCCTGCGGAGGGGATCCTCGGTAGCTCGTCGAGGGCATCCACCTTGCTTTCTCTTCCTTCCCAGGTGTTCGCTGTTCGATCCGGTGGAGCTACTGGGGTGGTCGTGAAAGGCCCGGAGGAGAGGAATCCCATCTCCTTTCGGTAACGGTCTTTGTCTTTTCTCTGCGTGATTCGCATCCGCGAACCAGACGCGGGTGTTTCTCTGATTGGAGGGGAGGAGGTGTGTCTCTGCCTGCCTTCCCTTCGGTTGGCATCCTTCCCTTTCTGAGGAAGAGGAAGCCACGTAATAGAACTGAGATATGTGTAGCAGTTGCTGTGGGGGGGATCAGATATCCCTCAAGTAGGGCACCTGCTTCCTGGTACTTGAAATTATCAAGTCGGTGCGCTTGTGCCCTCACTTCCGGTTTGTTGATGGGGTGGGTATAGGTTGGGGGTTTATTTCCTCTTTTAGTCCAGGTTTTTCTAGGGCCTTTGGTAGGTGGAGACGATGCAGTGTTTCTCATGCCATACAAGAAAGTCATGGGCTGGGATGTAGCCCAGTGGCAAAGCGTTTGCCTAGCAAGTGCAAAAAAAGACAAAAACAAAAAAAACACCTGATATCCAATTTACGCAAACCTGTAAGCCAAGTTTGGTGGTAGGTACATTCCAGTAATACCAGTTCCTCTCTCCCCGGTTTCCCTGCCCCAGATTCGAAGGCGGAATCTGGAGTTTGAGGCCAGCCTGGGCTGCATAGTAAGGCTCTTGTCTTAAAACACACACACACACACACACACACAAAACAGTATACACATATACATATGCATGCACATGCATGAAATCACAGTTGGAGTGATAATGAGAAACCACAGGAGGAAAGTTAACTTCTTTTCTTTTATTGTCTTTGTGTGTGTGCGTGCATGTGCATGCATGCATGTGTGCCTGTACTGAAAATTTGTCAGGATGAGTATGGCAGGATCCCATTGATGGGTAGTAGGAAACATCATGCCAGCTTTGTCCTTGAGGGTGGATTTTAGCAAGCATTGCAGAGGTTGGGATAGCACTATCACAGTAGTGATCCATCTGAGTCAGTTGTCCTGGCCAGAGCTCTGAGGTACAGGCCCATTGAACAAGCAACCAGAACATGCCTAAGAATGTTTCCTGATAAGTCTCTCTGGTGTAATGTGGAAAACCAGACCCAGCTGTCCTTGCGAGTCTAGATTTGGGGGCTTTCAGGAGTTTGACAGGGTATAGTACTGAATTTTATTTTGTGTGCCAATCCTGGAACTTGTACTCAGACCCTTGTGCTGTCCCTTAGCTTTTCACTTAGGATTGGTGCTCTACCACTTGTCCACAGCCCCATATCTCTTTTTTGGTGGTTAATTGGAAATAAGAGTTTCATGGATGGAAGTGGCGCTGTGACTCAAGTGTACAGTGCTAGCTAGCCTTGAGCACAAACAGGCTCAGGGACAGCACCCAGGTTCTGAGTTCAAGCCCCAAGAGCAGCCAAAAAAAAAAAAGTATTGGTCAGGGAATGTGGCTTAGTGGTAGAATGCTTACTTAGCTTGTATGAGGCCCTGGTTTTGATTCTTTGGTACCACATAAACATAAACTTAATTTTTAAAAAAAGGAAAAATAATCATTAAAATTTAAAAAAAAAGCTAAATAAAGTCATGTACTTTTCTGTCCAGGCTGGTGATTTTGAACTTCAGTTCTCTGATCTCAGCCTGCTAAGTATCTAAGTTTACAAGCATGAGCCACTGGTACTCAGCTGAATGGAATTTTGTAAGAACATTAAAAAAAAAAAAACCCTAAACCCTGCCTTATTAACGTATAATCAGCTCATTATAAGATGCCATATTTAATGTATATAATATGATGAGTTTTGACCCAGAACCCCAATATCAAGCTCAGAATAATGTGTCTTATAGATGGGAATGGGAGAGAAAAACTGGGACAGAGAAAGAGAGGGAAGGGGTAACATTGTCCAAAAAGAGATGGACTCTTTGCTTGACTTGTGTAACTATAACCTCTGTGTATGTCACCTTTATAATAACAATGAATTTATTTTTCAAAAGACGTGAACATAGGGGCTTGGAAGGTGGCTCAGTGGTAGAGCGCTTGCCTTGCATGCTTGAGGCCCTGGGTTTGATTCCTCAGCACCACATAAGCAGAAAAAAAAGCCGGAAGTGGCGCTGTGGCTCAAGTAGTAGAGTGCTAGCCTTGAGCTGAAGAGCTGAGGGACAGTGCCCAGGCCCAGAGTTCAGGCCCCACGACTGGACCCCCCTCCCCCCCAAAAAAAAGTGAACATATTCATATTGCTCAGTGTCTTCAGTCCTTTCTGTAATCTTCCTTTGGGTGCTTTTTGCATGTGGCTTGAGGTGGTTGTGATATTGTCTATGGTCTTGCTAGGGCTGGGGAAAAGAAAGAGTAGTCTGTGTTCTGGAAGCTTTCTGTTCTGGAAGCTTTTTTTGAGAAGAGGAGAAAGCTGTGTTTGAGGAGAAGAAGGTCACTGTGTAGGGATGCATTGTATTTTTGACTAAATTAATTCTCAGGTGATAAGTACATATGACCCCAATTTGACAATCACCATCATACTGTTAATTTGTCCAGTAACAATTGTTTGTTTTTTTCCCCAGTACCAGGGCTTGAACTTGAGGTCTCATACTATTACTCAGCTTTTTTGCTCACAGCTGGTACTCTGTCACTTGAGATATAACTTCTAGTCTGATTAATTGAAGATGGAGTTTTAGAGAATTTTCTGCCTAGGCTGGCTTCAAACTGAGATCCTCTAGACCTCAGCTTCCACAGTAGCTAGGATTATAGCTATAGGCCCCTGGTTCCCAGCTGGAGTTATTTTTTAAAAAAAGTCTTAGCCAGGTGTTGGTGTCTGTCTCATGCCTATAGTGCTAGCTACTGTGAGGCTGAGATCTGAGGATGGAGGTTTAAAACTCAGGCAGTCCAGGCAAATTCATCCTAGAGAGTTTCATCTCCAGTTAACCAGCAAAAAGCTGGAAGTGGGGGCATGGCTCAAGTGGTAGCCCTTTTGCTAGCCAAGAACATAAGACCCCCGAGTTGAAGTCCCAATACCAGCCTAAACAAATAAATGAGGTCCTACAGACAGTTTAGAAACTGCTCAGTGTTAAACGAGGACTTGCTGACTGCTGAATATTTATCTGGGCTGTTTTAGCCAATAAATGGTAATAGCTAGAATTCAGTTGTGTTAACCTTTCTTTTTCTTCTTATAGAATGGATGACAAAGGAGAAGTGAAGTGCATAAAGTTTTCCTTAGAAAACAAGATACTAGCTGTGCAGAGAACCTCTAAGACTGTGGTAAGATACAGCTTTGGAAGCAGCTTTAAAAAGAGACGTTAAAAGTACAGTGGGATGAGAAGGAATTGCAAAATTTAGTGTTAAAGGAAGCACTTATCCTACTGTCCTGAAAGGTATATTTGTATTGGAGCCTTTATAGATGAGAAAGACATTTGATAAATAAGTCTGATCTTAATTTGACATATGTTGCTTAATTTTTTTTATAATGCAATTTGAATCTCATACATCTTTGTTGTTGGATAGCTAGCAAAATGGGTGGTAGTGAGCTGTAGTTTTGTTTGCTTCATGAATTTTTCAGGTTACCTTCATTTACCTGCTTCTCTTTTTGCTTCTAGATTTACTAGGAGCATTTGTTGAGAATTGGTGCAGCTTATTGGCATTTCAGCCTTAGAAATATTCACCATTGTGGGCCAGGGGTGGAGTTTACCCATAGAGCATTTGGTCTAGTATGTGCAAGGCCCTGGGTTCCATCTTCAGCACTGGGGGAAGAAAAAGCCCAACAACAGTGGCTCATGCCTGTAATCCTAGCTTCTCAGGGCTGAGATAGGAGAATTTCTGATCAAAGCCAGCCTGGACAGAAAAGTCCGAGATTGTTCAGTTAGCCACCAAAAAAAAAAGCTGGAAGTGGAGCTGTGGTGGCTCAAGTGGTAGGTAGAGCACTGGCCATGAACACAAAAGCTCAGGGACAGTGGATAGGCCCTGAATTCAAGGCCCAGGACTGGCACAAAAAAAAAAAGCACTAGGAAATGGAAGCATGTTTTTGTTGATGTTGGTTGTAGTAGTGGTGTTTGTTTTTGCTTTTCAAGGATAAAGGGGCCACAGAGAGGAAGGGTAAACAAATACAATCATGGGGAAGGTGGCTCAGTGGTAGAGTGCTTGCCTTGCATGCCTGAGGCCCTGGGTTCGATTCCTCAGCACCATATAAGCCAAAAGAAAAAAGCTGGAAGTGGTGTTGTGGCTCAAGTGGTAGAGCGCTAGCCTTGAGCTGAAGAGCTGAGGGACAGTGCCCAGGCCCAGAGTTCAGACCCCACAACCGGACCCCCAAAAAACAAAACAAATACAATCATGCTATTCAGTAGACACTGTGGAAAATGAACTGTGTAACTTGTTGGTAGGGATAGAAGGGGGAAATTGGGAAAACAAAAGAAAGAGTGACATTGTCCAAAAAAGAAAGGTACTCATTACCTGACTGATGAAATGGTAACTTCTCTGTACACTACCTTAATAATAACAGTGTTTTTAAAAACCCCAGCAATCCATTTCTCTGACATTACCTGCTTGCGGAATGTGTTTTCAGAATGGTTAAATAACTCTTAGGTGGCCAATAAACATTCTGACGTTAAGGAGGAAGATGATAGAAATCGGTCTCTGTATTGTTTCAGTTTTGGGGTGCCATTAACTGATCACTTTTAAAATTTATTTGCCCTTTGCATCTTGTTGCATGCCTGCAAGTGGGTTGACAGTAAGCTTCTCAATCCACATTTTTTAAAATGTGTTGTTATTTTTTTTCCTCCAGGATTTTTGTAACTTTATCCCTGATAATTCTCAGCTGGAATATACCCAAGAGTGCAAGGTATGGGCTGGCTTCTTCTTCACCTGGCAGCCTTAGCTGGTGAATGGGAGCCTGTGTGAGGAGCGAGGAATGGGTTGGTGGAGGCACTGACTTGGAATCTGGCTCTGGGAAAATGCTGAGATCAACCAGGGCATCACTGCTTCAAGACCCTGGACAGTTGCCAGCTTTGAAGGTCTATGTTCATTGTAAAATGGAGTTGAGAGAAGTAAAGGGGGCACAGCAGGTACCTCCAGTGTTTCCTATGACTGTTTTGGTCCTGCCCTGGCTTCCTCATTGGGCTGAGTCCTGGTTTCTCACAAAGATGCTCTTTCTGGAGGGTTTTGGTGAGGACTTTGTTCCTATTCTCAACAGTATTTTCCTTTCTCCAGTGGTTGTCCTTCCCCTGACCTTCAATTTTCTCCTCCTCCACTGTAGATTCTAATCCATGCTAAGGAGATTTGCTAGAGGGTACACTGCTTAAAATGAGCATGTGCAAACTGAGAAACTAACCAAAGTTGCTATGACTGGGGATCAGAGTGGTCTCCTCAGATGGTAGAGACATAGCCCCAAGTAACAGCCCTGCATCTGCTCTGCTTATGAAACAGCCCCCACTTTAGCCCTGCTGGGCCCTATCTGCCCTCCTGTTTGTGGCCTCAGAGTCCCCCTTTCGTTCAACACCCGCTGGTAAACTTTAGGCCCTTATACTTCATGATGCCAGTTTTTATAATATGTTAAGAGAATGTGGGCAATCCTTTGATAGAAATAGAAGTGGATACCTGGTGGCTGTGACTAGTTATCTCTGTACACAATTCAAGCCTCCTTCATTCTGTTGACTAGAAGGAATTAAGATTCATAGTCTTAAAGGAAAAGTTAAAAATAGGGAAAGTTGAATTTAAAAGTATTTGAACTGGGCATGGTGGTATACACCTATTATACCAGCACTCAAGAGATTGCTGGTTCAAGGCCAGTCTGGGCTGGGTTATGGGTATTAAAAAAATATTTTTTTTGTTTGTTGATGAGTAACTGTCTGAGTTAACTTTCATTGTAAAGTAATACAAATGGCAGAGGAATCTTGAGCTTTAGATGACAGTCATATATGCTTTTCTGATTAATTACCAGGCAATCTTTCTATAATTCTTTCCAGACTAAGAATGCCAACATTTTGGGCTTCTGCTGGACCAGTTCTACTGAAATTGTCTTCATAACAGATCAAGGGATTGAATTTTACCAGGTATTAAAGTTATCATTTATGCTTGCTAATAATGAAAGGCAGTTTGGTGCCTTTTGAACGCTGCACTTAAGAAATACTTAGAGCTTTTTGGAGATAACCTCTTGCTTAAAGTTTCTTCTGATTACAGGTTGTCAAACAATAAAACATTCAAGGGCTGGTGCTGTGACTCAGTGGTAAAGCTCATGCCTGATAAGTGTGAGGCCTTAAGTCAAATCCCAGGACCTCAAAAAAAAATCAAATATTACTAAGTCTATTGTAGAAGTACCCAAGAATTATAGAATAACTATTTTAACCAGTTTGGCCCAATTTCCTACATATTTTTCTACATTCAAACATTCTTTTATGGAAAGGGGAATATTGTGTATAAGCTTTGGCAGTTGGATTTTGGGCATGGTGTTATATCTTAAATATCTTTTCTATATTTTATTCTGACTGAGTTGTGTTCTGCTTTGTAGATAAATAGCATTCACTTCGCAGTTCCTGTGTATGTCTATCTGATCTCACTGTAATGACAAAGACATAGTCGCATACATTTATACTCTTGTGTGAGATAGTTCTTGGAATTGCAGCACAGGTGTGAATGGGAGGCGTGTACTTTCAGTGGCAGTGTAGTAATCTTACCCTTCCTACACCTTTGCCAGAACTGGATGTTTGGAGAGGTAGAAAGATGGTTTCTCTGTTCTACTAGAGGTGTGAGCATCATCTTCTCACTTTACACTTGGGCTTTCTTTGTGTTGATGGTGTCAGTTTTTTATTGTGGTAAAAAGCACACAACATAAAAGTTACCATCTTAACCCTTAATAAATTGGTAGTTGAGAGCATTCCTTCATGTTGTAGGGAAACATCTCTTCTAGAAGTAAAGTTCTGCATCCATTAAACAATCCCTTTCGCCCTCTCCCAGTCCTGTCAACTTTCAGTTCTTATTTCTGTTAAGGTGAATTATTTCGGGTACCTAATAAGCAGAATTAGTATACTGTGTTTTTTTGTGATTGGCTTATTTCAAGACAGGATGTGTGTATGTACCATATTTGCAGATCTCTTCATCTGTTGGTAGGCATTCCTTTTCTTCTACCTTTTTGTTCTTATGAATAATGCTGCTAGAAACATGGTATGCAGACATCTCTTCAAGGTCCTATTTCTAATACTTTACATATATATATATACCCATTTCTGGGTTTTCTGGTAGTTCTATCTTAATTAATTGAGGCAGGATCTCACTGTGTAGCCCAACTGGCCTCAAACTTGAGATCCTTCTGCCTCATACTCTTAAGTGCTGGGACTACAGATGTTCCTGATTTTGTTGTTAAAACTTTTTGGTGACTTACCACTTCTATGACAAATACCGTCTTATAATTCTAACAGTGCACCACAGGAGTTTTATTTTCTTTATATCCTTGTTGACAAGGATGTTAACTTGTTACTTTTTTTTTTCTACTGCTGGAGATCAAACCTAAGGCCTTGTACATTCAAAACTAGTACTCTACCTGTGAGCTAGAGCTTGTCCTGTTTTCCTTTTATTTATTTATTTATTTATTTATTTATTTATTTATTTATTTTTTGTCGGCCGTGGGGCTTGAACTCTGGGCCTGGGCGCTGTCCCTCAGCTCTTCAGCTCAAGGCGAGCGCTCTACCACTTGAGCTACAGCGCCACTTCCTGTTTTCGTCTTTTTTAAACTTATTGTAAGGGTGATGTACAGAGGGATTACAGTTACATAAGTAAGGTAATGAGTACATTTCTTGTCGAACATTGTTACCCCCTGCCCTGTTTTTTTAATAACTATCCTAGTGACTATGGAGTGATCTCCTACTGTGGTTTAAATTATTAATGATGCTATGGATCCCCATCTCAAGTACTAGAGATTGAACCCAGAGCCAGGTGCATGCTGGGTAAGTGCTTCCCCCCTGAGCTATACCCCCAGCCTTGAGCATCTGTTGGTGTGCTTGTGGACCACTTGTGTGTTATCTTTGGAGAAGTCTTTATTCAAGTCCTTTGATAGTTCTCTTTAATATAGTCTACTTGCTGGGCCTAGTGAGGTTGCTTCTGATCAGTCAGTGTCAAAGTTGCTAGCTTCTTTCAGGTTTTAATTTTATTGACCTAAGGAAAGCGATGTAATTTAGAGTTTATGGGTGGAGAAAATAGACCCATGTAAGAGAAATGTGAGAGGTTAAGGGTATGATGCTGTGCTATAAAGCTATCATCAAATACTCTGTAGAAGGAATACTTTAACATTAAATCCCATACACAGAGAACTTGCAGTGACTTGCTGTGCAAATTCTTCGCAGTAATCATTTAAAAACCCTGTCTGTCCTCAGTAGTAGGAAAATGTACATGATGGGCACCAAGATGGTCCTCAGGACATAGCTTGAAAAGAAATAGGAATGCAATATGTAATTATTATGCACAGATCATGAGGAGACTCGGGTCTCCAGCCTTGATTTCCACAGTAGATCTTCAGCACAGTGCTCCCTGAACATTACTCTCTGGTCTTTGTACACTGTTCCTTAGCCTGTCAGACTATGTATAGTCTATGTATAGTTTAAAAGTGTTCTGATTCCAAAATATTACATCTGATGAGTTCTTGAGTTAAGAAAAGGGAGAAGGTAATCCCTGCTAGCAGAATATGGAGACCAGGCAGAAAGAAGTCTTGAGGGTAATATTTTTTTCCCCCAGTCCTGGGGCTTGAACTCAGGGCCTAGGCACTGTCCCTGAGCCTCTTTGTGCATGCTCAAGGCTAGCACTCTACCACTTGAGCCACAGTACCACTTCCGACTTTTTCTGAGTAGTTTATTGGAGATAAGTGTCATGGACTTTCCTGCCTGGGCTGGCTTCGAACCATGATCCTCAAATCTCAGCCTTCTGAGTAGCTGGATTACAGGTATAAACCACTGGCACCTGGCTGGTAGTGGGCTTCTTTGACCATTTCCTTGATAATGGAGAACTTGTAGTTCCTTGTTTTTTGGTGCCTGACTATGGACTTTGTAGTGAGCAGCCTGCAGATTGTAATTGTGTTGTTCAGTTGCTCCTTCATCTGTTTAGTAGAGCTGATGGTACTTGCCTATGGGGGTTACTGTAAAGAGTAAGTGCAGCTATGAAAAGCACTAAGCCTGTGCTAGTAAATATTCATAGCAATTGCCTAATCAGTGGGCTTATTTTCTTAACTTACTGTAGTGAATCTTTTTTTTCCCCTTTGGGTGATACTGGGTTTTGACCTAAGGGCCTCATGTTTGCTAGGCAGACATTCTACCACTTACACCACTCTTCTAGTCTTGTCTTGAGCTTTTTTTTTTTTTTTTTAAATTTTTATTTATTTTTTATTGTGAAAATACTGTACAGAGGGGTTACAATTACATGGGCAAGATAATGAGTACATTTCTTATCAAGCATTGTAGCCTCCTCCTTTGTTTCCCCTTCCCATCCCTTCCCAGCCTCCCCCCCTGCCCCCCCCAATCCTCCCCCACCACCACCAAAGTTGTAAAGTTCGTTTTGGACATGACAATTTGTACTTCTCATTGTTGCAATGGGTCCACCTGTATCCTTATTTAAACGACTTGTTTTTCCCCTTCCCCTCCACAAATTATACCGACATCAAATACAGTGAAAGCAGGGGTTATACTGTGGGGGGAAGGACATACAAAGCAACAAAGAAATAATCTTATAAATGCATTAGAAACAAATGCATGAAAGAAAAAAAAAACATTTGAATACATATCTTAGGGTTCAATTTCCTAACATCAACATATCTGACCTTTTCTGCTTGACTCATACATATACTAGATATTGCAAATAAGGGAAACCATGGGACCTATGTTTCTTTGGCTTGTCTTGTCTTGAGCTTTTGAAATGAAGATTCAGTGTCTTGAACTTTCTTTCAGGTATTACCGGAGAAGCGGAGTCTGAAACTCCTGAAGAGCCACAACATCAATGTGAATTGGTACATGTACTGTCCAGAGAGTGCTGTGATTCTGCTCTCTACCACAGTCCTTGAAAATGTTCTGCAGCCTTTTTATTTTAAGGTTAGATTAAGTCCACCCTCTTTTAAGTTAAACTCTCCCTACTCTTACTCTGTTCTATTACCATACCTGGCAAGTCCTTAAAAGGGGCCATTTCCTCCAACATGAGTCTCGCTGTCCTGACCACTAGAGGGCACACTGCACCACCCTAACAATTCCCAAGAATGATTCATTCTGTGAAGACTTGTGGTGAGTCAAGTATGTAATTGGAAAGGAGGAAAAAATAGCTAGGCACTGGTAGCTTGCTCATGCCTGTAATCCTAGCTACTCAGGAGCCCGAGATCTGGGCAGGAAAGTCTGTAACTCTATCTCCAATTAAGCAGCAAAAAGCCAGTAGTGGAGCTGTGGCTCAAGTGCTATCAATTGCCAACCATGAGCTCAAAAAGCTGAGCAAGAACTCAAGTCCCTAAGTCCAGGCTCCACACACACACAAATTAGTGTGTGTGTTGCACACATACATACAAGTGGCGTGTATATTCTTCACTGATTTAAGAAATTTTCTGCAATATTTTCCCCTATAGGCTGGCACTATGTCGAAGCTACCCAAGTTTGAGATTGAATTACCCGCTACACCGAAGTCAACTAAACCTAGCCTTTCTGAACGAGACATCGCCATGGCCACCATGTATGTCCCTCTTTGAGACGATTCCTTCTTGCGGTGGTTTTAGTGACATAAATAATGGAGTCATTATGAACCCTTAGTGAGGGGACCTGAGAATTTTCTTTTTCCTGTTTCATGGGTCTTTTGTCATTCTTTTAAAAATTTTTACTAGCTCTGTGTGAACTGCGGAGAGTTTTTTTCCCCCACCTATGTCCTACAATGAGAATATTGAAATAATTTTTTAGTTATCTTAGAATTTCCTTACAAAAACTTTTCATTTTCTGACTTGAAACTTAAGCTTTGTTTTAGCTAGAATATCAATGCGCTTTCAAAATGCAGTGTACACATAGACATGTTAAAATGTACAGCTAATTTGTGCTAACAAAAAAATGTGCTTACACACACAAACATTCTCTCAAGAAGATAGACTTTTTCTTAAATGGACATAGAACTGAAGTGTTAGGTGCATTTTCCATTTGGAAAAGCAGATATGTCCGTTTTTAACCTTCATACTGAGATTTTCCAAAACAGAAAGGGAAACTGGTGCAAACCCTTTACCCTTCACCCCTGATTCCGCAGCCCTCATGATTTCACTTCTAAATTACTTACAGTTTTTTTTTCCTTTATTGGCATCCTAGTTTATAAAACAGATCTGGTCCTGGCTGCCGTGGTCTCTTTCCCATCCCATGTTATCCCTAGAATAGAAGCAGACATCCGGGAACTGCCTACAGTGACATTTATTAGATGATACCTAGCAAGAATAGTAATTGGATTTTCCTACTGTTAAGGAAAACTCAGGAAGAAAGGAAGGAAAATAGCCATAGCTCATCATTCTACAATAACTTAACATCATGCATTTTACTATTTTTGGACTCTGCTTGGATTTATGATTTTATATGGAAAGACTGAGATCAAACTGTGAAGTCTGCATTCCTTTCTCCACTCTTTTTTTTTGGGGTTGGTAGTGGGATTGAACTCAGGGCATGGATGCTGTCCCTTAGCTTTTTGCTCAAGGCTGGTAAGTTGTACCAGTAGAACTATACCTCTACTTTTGGCTTTGCTTTGTTTTTGTCTTGGTTAATTGGAGATGAGTCTCACAGACTTTTCTGACTGAGCTGGCCTTGAACTTCTGTTCCTTAGATTTCAGCTTCCTAGGTAGCTAGGATTACAGCACCTGACTTTCCACTCTGCTTTTAGTAGGCTTTGTGACAGTAACTGCCATCACTTTCTAAACATCTCTGTTGACTGCAAAAGAATCTATTGAATGAATTCTCAGAATTGACTATGACCTGATAATTCAGCCTTTAGAAAGGAGGAATTTTAAGTGGCCGCACAGGACTTATGTGTCTGTCCTCTCCTTAGATACGGGCAGCTTTACGTTCTCTTCCTGAGACACCACTCTCGTACCTCCAACAGTACAGGAGCGGAGGTGGTCCTCTACCATCTGCCACGGTATGCTCATGCTCGCTGCCATCATTCTCTGGTTTTAAAATCACCGCTAAGGCCTGTGGATCTGGTGGTTGTATTTTTTTTTTTTCTTAAACCTTTCTGTTGTTTTACAGAGAGGGAGCTTGTAAAAAGATGCATATATTGAAGTTAAACAGGACTGGAAAGTTTGCTCTAAATGTGGTGGACAACCTTGTAGTTGTTCATCACCAGGACACAGAGGTGAGAGCTGGCTGTGGGAATCTGATTTATATTTGTACATGGGAGACTTGCTTAAAAGCTCTATGAAAGCCGGGTGCCAGTGGCTCACGCCTGTAATCCTAGCTACTCAGGAGGCTGAGATCTGAGGATCGCGGTTCAAAGCCATCCTTGGCAGGAAAGTCCACTGAGACTCTTACCTCCAATTAACCATCATAAAACCACAATTGGCGCTGTGACTCAAGTGGTAGAGCACTTGCCTTGAGCTGAAGAGCTGAGGGACAGCAGCCAGGCCCAGAGATCAAGCCCCACGACTGACCAAAAAACAAAAACAAACCTCTATGAAAATGGGGCAACTTTCTAAAGGGCAAGAAAGTGTTTATTTTTAAATGCCAATACTGGGGCTTGAAATCAGGACCTGGCTGCTATCCTTTAGCAAAGCTGGCACTCTACCATTTGAGTCACAACTCTATTTCTGACTTTCTCTTTGCTGGTGGTTAATTGGAGATAAGAGTCTTATGGACTTTCCCGCCCTGGCTGGCTTTGAACTGTGGTCCTCAAGACCTCAGCCATCTGAGTAGTAGGATTACAAGTGTGAGCCACTGGCCACCTAGCTTAGAAAGTGTTCTCTATGCTTAAAGTCTACTAGGGTAAATTAGTTTCATATTCTAATGGTTTAGGGGAAAAAAGTGATTCCTTGACAGTTAAAGATAATTAACTTTCAGAAATAGAACATTTGAAACTTGTTTGAGCAGTTTGGCTGGGAATCTCCCACTGAGCCTTAGTGTCCGTGTCGCCTGAGTCTGTGAGCTCTGTGCTCCACGTGTGGGCATGAAGGACGGTGCCTGACAATTGTCATTTAATACTCTGAGGCCCTTGAGATCTGAAGTGGGTCCCATTTTTTCTAGGCTGGTTTAGACAAGCCACGTCCCCTCCCTTCCCAGAGTGGTGACTCCATGTCTCTGACTAGTGAAAGTGATTTGAACGAAAAGGAAAAGAGCTATTTAAATTACATTAAGTTTTTTGAAGGAAAAATGCCGTAAGTGCAGAATGGTTTTGTGAGTGGAGGTGAAGATGGAAGTTGAGCTGTGTTACTGTACATTGCTCTACGAACAGGAACTGGTCTCTGCGAATAGAATGCAGACGTAGACTTTGATCTGCAACAGTGAGATGTGATGTAATGTTTTCTTTGTCTCCCTGGCAGACGTCGGTAATATTTGACATCAAATTACGTGGAGAGTTTGATGGCACGGTGACCTTCCATCACCCCGTGCTCCCAGCTCGATCGATTCAACCCTATCAGATCCCCATGGCAGGTAAAATGGAATTCCATGGAATTTCCCCATTTCCCCATGTTTTTGCTGTGATCTTGGGGAGTCCCAAGAAAATAACCAGGGAGTCCTGCATCTGCTTGGTTTGCCGAGGGGCATTTGTTTTTTTGTTTTTGTTTTTGCTTTTTGTTTGTGTTTTCCTCTCAGCTGTTGGTGGTTCTGGCATTGGAATGAAAGACCTCATGCATGCTAGACAAGCACTTGGCCACTGAGTCACCTGCCTGCTCAATTGTTCTGTTTTTAAAAATAGCCACTATTGCCTGGTGGTGTAGTCCTAGTTAACTCAGAAGGCTGAGATCTGAGGGTCACAGCTTGAGGCCAGTCTGAACAGAAAAGTCCATGAGACTCTCATCTCCAATTAACCAGCTTAAAGAAAAAGCTAGGAGTAGAGGTGAGGCTCAAGTAGTAGAACACCAATCTTGAGTGAAAAAGCCAAGCAAGAAGTTGAGGTACTGAATTCAAACCCCAGGGTACACACACACACATACATTCTCTCTCTCTCTCTCTCTCTCTCTCTCTCTCTCTCTCTCTCTCTCTCTCTCTCTCTCTCTCTCTCTCTCTCAAATAAAGCTGCTGCTGCTGATTGTATAAGCTGAAATAGTGTTGGGGAAGGATTTTATAACATAAATGAATCTTCCTTTGAAGAAAATAGGTTTCTCTTCCCTCAGCATTGCAATGGGAAAATTGTAATTACCCATTGAAGCTGAAATATTTTTAGTGTTGCTAAACCCCTAACAGTAACCCAGAAATTACATATGGCTAGTTATGGCTATTAACTGGGATAACCTTATCCTCTCATTTTTCCATTTTTTGTGTTAGTTACATTAAGTTCTGCCTATGGTACCGAAGCTGCTGATTGTGTGGTTCTGAGGTTTATTCCAGGTCCACCCTCTTCCTGCTGAAGAGCTTGGGGAAAGCTGGAAAGGATGAGGTCAGGCTTTCTGAAAGGAAGAAGGAAGCCGTGTGGCTCATTTTGCCAGCTCCAAGTATAAATTCATTCCAAGACAGAGCTCTGCTCTTTTAATTTTAAAGGCAGTTGGTTGGGATGCAGTTATACAGGTGACGTCTTAGTATAAACTCTAGTCAGACGCTTAGCATTTGGAACTCTGATGAGTATATTTTATTCACATGTAAAAGGAATACCTTTTATATCTGGGAGTTGTCCCAGCCTGCACTTAAGAGGTCCATGAGCCTTATACAGGGGAAGTTGACAGCTAGTCTCATCTTGCTCAGTTAGCAAAAAACCTTACCCATTGTATGGCCAAGTGGGAAGAAGAAGCTGGTTTCCACAGATGGGTGTTAGGTTATTCTGCCTTTTGTGTTCTTTCTGGCAGTTCCCATTTTAGGGATAATAATGTTAGCATTAAAAAAGTAGATTGTAGCAGGTGCCAGTGGCTCATGCCAGTAATGCTAGCTACTCAGGAGGCTGAGATCTGAGGATCGTGGTTTGAAGCCAGCTGGAGCAGAAAGCCTGTGAAAAACTGATCTCCATCTAACCACCAAATAGAGAAGTAGTAGCTCAAGTGGTAAAACCACAGAAACTTGAGCACAAAACCTCAGTAGTTAGACCCTGAGTTCCAAGCCTCAGGATTGGCTCAAAAAAAAAAAAAAAGGTATCAGCTAGATAGCTAGATGTGGTGCACTTCTGTAATCGCAGCTACTTAAAACAGAGGGTTCAAGGCCAGTTTGGGCTGAGACTCTGTTGCAAAAAAAAAAGAATATAGAGTATGTTGGATGATGAATTTACTTCTGCTGCCCACTGAGTGTGAAGGTAGCTGCTGAGATTGTGTGTTGCCCTTCATATGCTGCCATTTGCTGATGGTGGGTATAAAATCAGAACTGAAGGGGCTGTTTGGAAAGATGTAATTTGGCAGAAGTCAGCTGGCTGGTTTTTCTTGTCTTCAGTGTGTTAAACTAGCAGTCCTCCATTTTTCTGCACAATAGGGTCACCTGGGGGCCCTTAAGGACTGAAGCCACCAGGCCCGCAGGCATGGGAGTTGGTGGTGTGTTGGGCCGCAGCGTTAAGGGCTGGTGGCGCAGTTCAGATCTTCACTCTTAGGGCCAGGGTGTGCGTGCTGGTCGGAAGCCTGGCTGGCTGGGTTCTTTCCCATTTTGGGGTCTGTTCAAATTGACCACTTAAATTAAGTCAGCCCTCTGATTGTCCCTGGGTAGTGGTCGCAGAACTAGGAACTATGTTTAGTTTGTAGAGCCACCCGCATGACACATGATAGTGCCACAAGTCATTTATGAGTCGCTTCATGGGAGGTGGGTGTGCTCCTCTCCAAGTGAGCTCTCTGTGCCTGGGACCTACTCGTTGAATAGTCAAGCTAATGATTTACAAGCGGTTTGACTTGAACTACCCAGGTCATTTTCTGAGGTACGTCTAAATGGTGACAAGTCATCCTTGGTTATTAAAAAGACCAAAGCCTTGATGTGCTTCCCCTCCCTAGGAAAGCATTCTCATGGTTATTCACAAGTTAGTCACAAGTGAGACAGGGCAGCGGTCTTGTTTCTTCCTTAGTTACCTATAAGCAAGCAAATATACATTTATTAACAAAGCTTTGCTTCTTTTTATTGTTTTTTTGAAGTCAGAACCTAAATGCTGTGCCTGGAGTCTTTAGAGCTCAAGGGTAGCGCTGTACCACTTGAGCCACAGCTCCACTTCTGGCTTTTTGGTGGTTAGAGATGTCTCATGGACTTTCCCTTCCCTGGCTAGCTCTGAACCTTGATCCTCAGATGTCAGCCTCCTGAGTAGCTAGGATTATAGGTATGAGCCTCTGGTGCCCTGCTCCAAAGTTGTGCTTTTTGCATCTTAAGTACCAGCAACAGCATTTGCAGTGCTTTCTGGCTGCTGTGCCTCACTTGTTTTCTCAATTCGTAGGTCCTGCTGCTGTGACCAGCCAGTCTCCTGTTCCATGTAAACTCTGTATCCTTCACAAAGGCCTTGGCACTGTGCACAAAGGGGAGAGTGGCCACCCCTTCTTCAGAGGCTGGTCCTGGAACACCCCCTGCCTCTCCCTGCCCTGCCCTACCCCAGTGGGCTGTGGGCAAGGCCCCAAGGGCCACTCTTGGGAGCTTTTCTGACCACCTAGGGCTCCTTTGGTGTCTGAACACATAGGAGTGGGATCATTTTTATTCCTGATTTAGAATTTCCTATTAATACGTGGATTCTTCATCCTGGATTGTCTTTCAACCTGACATCATTATCAGCGCCAGCCAAGGTAGGTCTGCTTAGAGAATGGTGCTTCTTGACTCTAATCACCACTTGGCAGTGATTGTTTCAAATGACCTCTTTGTTTGGCCTTGGAAGAGAGTTGCTTTCCTCCTTAGACTCCCATCCCTAGTGTTTGTTAATTTTATCATGAGCATATGCTGTTTCTATAATGGAACGAACAACTAAGAATGGTCATTCCTTGCTACAAGCCCAGTCTGAAAAGCCAGACTCAGCAGCATGGGGTTTCCATCCTTCTGCCATTCCCACGTGTACTGTGGCCATTTCTGTTCTGTGTCTAGGATCCTGTTCCCTTCCTCACTTGCTGGTGAGGCCTCCCTACCCTGCCATTCTTAGAGCACTTTCCACTTTGATCGAGTCAGTCATGTATTTTTCTGTCTTAGCTTCAGATTCTCAAGGAGAGGGCTTTAATACCGTAGGCATTCACTTCATAACTAGAATGTGTTAGTTATGCCCTCACCTTGGCTTGAGTTGAAAAAGTGGTCACTCTGATCATTTTTGGTGCAGCAGAGTTCTAGTTAAGGAAGGCCTTACCAACCTTCCTGCCTGTCAGTGAGGTGCCCGCATGTGTGGATTGACAAGTTGATGAAATACGAAATTCCTCTGTGGAATGAGAGCAGGAGAAACTGAGTTACAGGATTGAGGTTGATATGCTAGCATCTTTGTGTGCCAGTCCTGGGGCTTGAACTCAGGGGGCCTGGGTGCTGTCCCTGAGCTTTTTTGTTCAAGGCTAGTACTATACCATTTGAGCCACAGCTCCACTTCTGGCTTTTTTGATGACTAATTGGAGATAAGTCTCATGGATTTTCCTGACCATGTAGGCATAAAACCATGATCTTCAGATCTCAGCCACCTGAGTAGCTAGGATTACAGATGTGAGCCACTGGCACCCAGTACATCTTTGTCTACTTGAAAAACTGAAAGGCATCTAGGTACCATGGAGAGGAAGGTGCCATTTGGAATTGCCCCCATATATAAGAGCCATTAGTGTGCGTCTCTGAATGCAGAGCTTGCTTGTGAGGTTGCAAAGATAATGTGTCACGCCCTTTGCTGTCAAACATGTTCTCAGTGTCCCGGCTCCATGATGATTAGGAGCAGAGGGTGATTAACTGTGCTTGCAATCTCTGTGCCCCCCACAGATGTTTAGGGAACCACTGGAGCTTTTGTTTTGGTTGCACCATATTGTTAAATTTGCTGCCTCTTAAAATCTAGGGTTTCTATGGAACCTCCAGGTGAAACTTCAGCCCATAGTGAATCTCCTGCCAGATAAAGGCAGGCTGATGGACTTTCTTCTTCAGAGGAAGGAGTGCAAGATGGTTATCCTGTCTGTCTGCTCTCAGAGTAAGTTGACCAGTCCTTCCCCATGGGTCTGGTTCCATTAGTAGCCAGTGGTATTTATTCCTAGCTTAAAGACAGTCATCTTTTGGAATCCAACTCTTGAACTACGTATATTGCTACTTTAAACAGTCTGTGAGAAGGGAGAAGTTTAGGCCCAGGAGTTCAGGGCCAGCCAGAAAACATAGTGAGACACCTCCCTCCTCTCAAAAACAACTCCCCTCAACAACTAACCAAATGGCAGAATCTTGTGATATCTACCATAGTTATTTTCTTTAGTCACCAGAAAGGGATCTGGAGTGATTTTCAGGTGTTAGGTGTCTAAAACATAACATTTCTCTGAATGCCCTTTAAGGGAATGTGTGTATTCGTCTCTTTGAGATTGCTTTATCAGCAACATGCTGAAATCCCAAAGATTACACAAGCCATTTATCTGTGTGTACACTGTATCCTTTCTAGTGCTGAGTGAGTCAGACAAAGCCACACTGCCTGTGATAGCCACTGTTTTTGACAAACTCAACCAGGAGTATAAGAAGTACTTGGACGCTGAGCAGAGTTACATAATGGTGAGTTAGATGGACTATGGCAAAGACTTCCTCCCTCCTCCCCCAGCCCCATATCCTCTCAGTAGTGTGAGATTATGGTAGCATCATGTCCCATATCCTCTCAGTAGTGTGAGATTATGGTAGCATCATGTCACTGAGGTTTGATGCATCCGCAGGCCCTGCATCCACCAACTTAAGGCTACATCTCACTTAAGTGCCTGCCTTCCTTGTTTTGCTGTTGTTTAAAATTTTTAAATCTATGTTTGATCTTACATGTAGGTAGATCCTCGGTCTGGGCTTTGCATTATTTTATATGAGCCTGGACATTATTAGTCCTGACCTGTGGATATGGCTAAACAAAAAGCCCAGAGCTCCACTGTGCTTTGGCTGTTTGGGGACGGCAGGTCTGAAGCAGACTGTGGAAGGCTGCTGGGCCTTGCAAGGCCTTGCCTAGTCCTGTCGCTGGTACCGAGCTGTGGGAATCGATAGGTCTGACCTCTCCAGCAGTTTCTGAAGAGCTTCCCTGCACTGTGGCTGTCAGATTTCATGAGCCCTCAGCACTGAAGTGTGATCCTCTCACCAAAGATACAAGGGGCTCTGGGACTGTAGAAGCAAAGGGTTTTGGCCTGAACCACAGCTGCAGAATCCATGGAGGGGGGTCCAGTGATTTGAAACATGGAAAGCCACCAGGGTCTTCTTGCAGCTCTTGCTATATTTAGGGGTCTCAGGATTACCACTTACAAATCCTGATACAACAAAAATACAACAAAAACTTGGATTCGTGTTAAGAGCCATTCATTTATTGTCGGCTAGAGCTTTATTAACAAGGAATGCAACTAGCTATTTCATTTTTATTACATATCAAATGCTATTTAATCCAGGGTTAAGAAAATTAGCTTGGTTAAGACTTTTGAGAAGTTAGGAAAAAATGTGACTTGGGCTGATTTAATCCCTCCCCACCCCACCCACCTCCCTCCCTCCCCCTTGAGATTTGAAGTCTTTTCTAGATGACCAACTATTCCCAGCTAGGTTGGGAAGTTTCTTCTAAGTAGTGAGATCATGGTCTTCTCTTGTAAAGCTCACACCTAGGAATTCGGTCCTTTTGGCAACAGCAGTTGAACAACTGCTTTAGAAGATGGGTAAGGTCACCATTTGTGATTATTTCAGGCAGTGGAAGCAGGGCAAAGCCGGAGCAACCCACCTCTCAAAAGGCCAGTGCGGACCCAAGCCGTGGTGGATCAGTCTGATGTGTATACCCATGTGCTGTCACCATTCACGGAGAACAAGGTATGCCGCAGCCTTTCAGCCTCTCAGACGGAGTTCTCCAAATGGGGAGTTGTGGGCAGTAGCAGGGTGCACTGTAATAGACAGGCCGTCTTAGCGGAGGGCCTGGTGCTCTCAAGTTCAAGCTGACTCTGATACTCGGAGCTAAGAAACAATCACAGGTGGTTAAACAGTACCCTGGGCCCCTTTATGGTGGGAAGCAGAAGGGTGGGTGGGGATAGGAGTTAGAAGTAGCTCCTTTTGCATCTCTGACATTAACAAAGCTTTTTCTTCTGTGCAGGAGATGCCACATAAGTTTGTGATAGCTGTGCTGATGGAGTATATTCGCTCGCTGAACCAGTTTCAGATCGCAGTACAGGTACCTTCAAATCCTCGTGGCATCCTGAATGAGAGGAGCTACAGAGAAGCAGTGTCCATCTTCAGTTAGGGGGAGACTTGGGTTAGAAAGGTCTATATATATGCAGAATGTTGTGAGTGCTCTGCATTGAAGATACTTGTTGTCAGCTGTAACTTCTGCCTGTGAGTTAGGGAGCCACAGTCCCAGCCAGCTTTCAGTCTTTTGTGCCAGGGGGATTTGGAAATGCCTTGTCCTTTCTCTTGTTCCCAGCATTATTTACACGAACTTGTCATCAAGACACTTGTCCAGCATAATCTCTTCTACATGCTCCACCAGTTTCTGCAGTACCATGTGCTCAGTGACTCCAAGCCATTGGTGGGTATCACTAGAATTTTACTTTTTGTGATTAGAAACAGAAGACTATGACCTTCCTGCTGAAGCTAGTCTGGCATTGTCTTTCAGGCCTGTTTGCTGTTGTCCCTAGAGAGTTTTTATCCTCCGGCCCATCAGCTGTCTCTGGATATGTTGAAGGTAACCTTTGCTCATCATAGCTTCTGACCACATGAAAGTCCCTTCCTGTTGCCTGTGCTGATCTGCATCTGTCTCCCTTCCTTCCAGCGACTTTCAACAGCAAATGATGAAATAGTGGAAGTTCTTCTATCCAAACACCAGGTGTTAGCTGCCTTAAGGTTTATCCGGGGTATTGGTGGCCATGACAACATTTCTGCCCGGAAATTTTTAGATGCTGCAAAACAGACTGAAGACAACATGCTTTTCTACACAATATTCCGGTTTTTTGAACAGCGAAACCAGCGTTTGCGAGGGAACCCAAGTTTCACACCAGGTAAGAGTAAGTAGCTGTGGCTACCTGGAGGAACAAACGGAGGAGTAGCAGGACATACTTTTGGGTATGTAGCCCCTTAGTGAGGAGGATTCCTGGATTGGCTTTTGTGTGGAGTTTGTAAGAGCCTGCCTAGCCCACAACTTGGAGTCGAGTAGATCTGCACACTGGCAGGATCTGAAGGTACTTGCAGTGGAGATGTTTATGCTCAAAACATTCAGCAACCACTGTGGGCAATCTAGACAATAAGTTTCAGTATTGGACAAAAAGCATGGGCCAATTCTTTTCATCTCTAAAATAGTGGTAAGATCTGAGGTTGGTTTCTTTAGGAAGGAGAGGAACAGAGTTCTGAGACCATAGGTTGAACTGACAGTGACAGATGAGAGTCCCTCTTTCACTTTTTTAGGGTTGAGAAGGTACCTGTTTTGCAACAAGAGGGGCTACCCCAAAATGTAGGAAAACAAGGTATTTTATTACAAAACAACTTTAAAGCCTTGGACACAACTTATGAGGTACTGTCTTTGTTCTTTTGTAGGAGAACACTGTGAAGACCATGTTGCTTTTTTCAAACAGGTGTTTGGAGATCAAGCTCTGAGGCCCACAACATCCTGAAACTACTAGTTTTTTTATATAAAAATGTGTACAAAGTTAATTTATTGCATTAATAAAGCTCTTTAAACTACAAAATGTTATTAAAGTGTATCTACAACATCTGGACTTTACTAAAAATATGGCATAGAACATGTGTGTCGGCTCCCTCCTAAACAACAGGAGACAGGGCCTAGATTGGCCTGTAAAAAGGGTCAGTGAGTAGGCTGCACTCACAGATCAATGTGACCTTCCTCTTGCCCAAGGTCAATTTTTCCAAAGAAGCTTTAGTGTCCCAAAATCACCTTCAGATTTTACAATACTGCTTCACAAGTCAAGCATGCGGTCCTGAGTCTGGAGCTGCTGTGACAGCCCAATCACCAGTGGTAACTGACAGTCCTTAGAAACAGTTCATTCAAGTTCATTACCACACCCTGTGGGAGGCTAGAAATTCAGGAGTCGCTCTCGCTCTGTGCCTTTGTACGGATCTTGAGTGGTATGTCTTTTAGCTTTATTCACTGATGGTCCTATAAAAAAAAAGTAATTTAGACTTATTTTCTCTATTAAATAATCTCCCAGAGATGCCCACATTCCCCTTTTGGTAGTACTACTTGTTAGGCCAGCACTAAGTCAGTACTATACTGTTTTCAACCAGGAGTCATGAATACGAGGCAGAGTAATCAGAGATAAGTACAATCTCCAATTAAGAAGAGTAGCAGAGGCAGTATTCTAAGCAGTCAGGGAAGTGAGCTGCTCTACAGCTCTGCTCAGGTTCTGGCCTGGCTGTACGCATACATCTCTCAGTAGCAGTGTGGGCCCTGGAACCAGCAAACCTTCAAACTGGCTTAAAATCTGACTTTAAAAGGCTTTTGTTACACAAATAAATGGGGCCTCCAAAAAAACACGTCAGTGATTTCTATTGAAAGAGTTGGTACAATCACGAAATCTCTGGACAGAAATGTCCCTTTAGTCCCCTACTCCATTTTTTTCTTCTTTCAGCTCTTTTTGAATTGAGGGTCTTTGTGCTTGCTTGGCTGGTGCTTGATCTGTGCCTCCAGCATTTTTGCTGTGATTGGAAATGATCAGAGTCTGGCAGACCTTTTTTTGCCCAGGATGGCTTTGAACTATGATAACTGGATCTCAGCTTCCTGAGTAGCTAGGTGTAAGACACTGGCACCTGGCTGTTACCCTCTTAAAGACAATTGTTACTCAGTGGTATTACTCACCTATATAACTGAGTAAGACGGGGAGAAAAATGAGTCCGTGTGCGGCTCCCAGTAAGACCATAGCCAAATACATCCTGAAGTAAAATATCTGGAAAATTTGAGATTTGGCAAAGGCTAGCACCACAATCCCTCCAAATTTTGTAAGTGTGATTCCACTGAATACCTAAGAGATAAATTATTAGCATCATTAACATCTCCATATACAGTGACATTTTTTTTTTCTTCTTTTGGTCAGTCATGGGGCTTGAACTCTGGGCTTGGGCACTGTCCCTCAGCTCTTCAGCTCAAGGCTAGCACTCTACCACTTGAGCCACAGTGCCACTTCTGGTTTTCTAGTGATTTATTGGAGACAAATGTCTCATGGACTTTCCTGCCCTGGCTGGCTTTGAACCTCGATCCTCAAATCTCAGCCTCCTGAGGAGCTAGGATTACACGTGTGAGCCACCAGCCCTCGGCTCAACGACATCTTCATATTCAAGATCCACATGCTATAGGACAGCTTTCCCAGTTACTGAGAGTAGCACTGTGTTCCACCTACATTGTACCTGCTGCTCTATGAGTCTGGAGGAAAAGTTTTAAGAAGGTATTTTAAGGGCAAAAGGTGTGTATTTCTCATACATACTGTCTTCTGTTTTTAAACTAAAGTTTTAAGGTTTATTTTTATTTTGAGACAAAGTTATATATATAGTCCAGGCAGGCTTCAAACTTGTGATTCTCCTGTGTTTGGATTTTGGGTGTTGTCCACCCATAATGTTCAACTGTGGTCATTACACTTTTAATGGTGTTTTTTTTTTAAGTGTCGCAGTAACTTCTGGTCTATATTCCAGGATACAGAATTGGACTAAGAACCCCAGACAGACATCAAGTACAGTTTGTCACTGAGTCCTGGAGCATAGTGGCTTCATTCAGTTCTAAAGAATTTGTGGGCTATACAGGAGATAGCCATCTTGTGGAATTTGTGATCCTTGGGAGCTGCAGCCTAAATAGAATCCAAATTCTGACCCACTGAACTTAATTTCTTCTGAGAGTCATTGGGCCACCCAGCATGCTGCCCCGCCTGCCCACACTAAGAAGGACACTCACAGAGCTCCCCATGTGAGCCAGTGCCTCTTCAGCACGGTCCACGCGGCTTCCTTTCTTGCTCACTGTAAATGCTCTTGTTATGTGGCTGCAGAACTCCACAGAAATGCCACAGCTCTGGAATAAAGTGCTTTCATAAGTTACAATGATCTTTCCCAGTTGAAGATCCAAAGCAGCCATTCCTTGCCCAAGAGAAAAGCGTTACCAGGCACCTGGTGCTACAGGAGCCTTAAATCGCCCCTTTCACAATACAACTCCCACCACCCTGTCACACACCCAAGTTGTAGCAGGAACATTCTAGGATCCTAAGGTGAGTTTGCCTCACCCCCCCCTCCCCCAAACCAGCACACGTATCAATCCAAGACTTCCCCATCTGAAAGCACAGATGCAGGTTTCACTTTCCACTAGCAACCACCCATAATCTTCAATATTTCCTGGCAATGGTAGAGAAGGCTCCATAGGGAAGGGCAACTTTATAAGCAAACAGTGAACACCCTGCTGTCACTGCAAGCCTTTCCAGTACCTTCAGAATAAAGGTGGAGGACTGGAGCTAATCTTACCACATTTCCATTAGTATAGGCACACGACACACTACTTACTATGGCTGCAAGCAAAAGGTTTAGAAGAACTAAACAAATTCATTTTTTTTTAGTTTGAGACAGGAGGCTTAAAAGTTTGAGGCCAGTGTACACAACCCAGGGTGCCAGGAAACTTGAGCTCCTCCGATCTCAGCCTCCTGAGTGCTGAGATGACAGGTGTTGAGTAACTGCTTCTACCTCCAGACGATCCCTCCCTTGATGCGCCCCGTGCCCTGCCCTGCCTCTGTGCAGTGCTCATTTCACTCACTGGGGCACTGAGTTAAGAGGCAGCCCAAGAGCAAGAGGGTTCCTTCAGAGCTTATGTGGAATCAATCCACACGGGTGACACAGGAGTTAGGACAAAATAAAGAGTAGGCTAGGACTCACCATCACCAAATTGACCAAGGAAACTGCATTCAGGCTGATGTCCCACAGCCACATAATGCCAAACATGTTGACCAGGATCATGGCGATGGTGACACACATGATGACTGCAGACCACAGGTCACAGCCCAGAACCACCATGGTCACCAGAAATATGGATCCCAGGGACATGCTGAGGTTGAAGATGGCGTCATCAATAATGGTCAGGTACTGTTCGTAGAAGACGTAAAACACACTGGGGAGGAAGAGGAGTACGGTTACAGCTTGCGCTGGCTCCTGGGAGCTTGCCTAGTCCCCTGCCACACCTGCAAATCTGTGCGACCACACCACTCAAGACTGAGCACCCCCCTCCCTGGCTTTACAATTCAGGGAGATTTCTGCTGGGCCCCAACCACTGAAGGAGTGCCTGGTAAGAATCCAAAGCGTGCATTTTATAAATTGCCATAAAATTGCTATATTCCTATAGGACATTTACAATGAACTTTCCACAGTATTTTCTGGAAACAGAAAGTCTCAATCTATTCAGAGAACTATCCCAGGCCATTTTTCTCCTTCCTCAAAAAAAAAAAAAAAAAAAAAAAAAACAACAAAACAAAAAAATAGGCCTTTATTCTTTAGGCAAGATCAAAGCGGTGGGATAGGAAAACACTTGTTTCCTTTATCTTTCTCTATTTTTCAAATTTCATACATAATCATCTTCTTGGCAGGGCAAAACCAAAAAACCCAACAACCTTAATAAACAAAAAGTCTACCTATTCTAGGGTCATGAGAAGACAGGGATTCCATCAGCTGAGGGCTGATAGAACAGGCCCGCTCTTCAAACCCTGGCCTGCGCGATTTTACAATGAGACTCTCAGGTGTGACACAGCACAGATCCAGTTGTTTGCACCTCTCAGACCATGGTAGAGACTCCAATTCTTGCGCTGCCTATCCAGCATGTGTTCAATGTATTTATATTGTCTCTGGGGCTCAGGATGGCACAGGTGTCCAAAGCAAAGCTGAAGGCTAATATCCTACCAGGGCAAATCCTACCCATCCCCCGCCCCCAACCAGGGTTAGACCCTCTTCCCAGGAAATGCTTGTTTATAAAATCCCCACGTTACCTGTATGGGAACACATGGTAATTACTACCCTTCATGCCCATGGTTTTGGTGATGTTACTGGCTACAAGTTGAGCCTTTTTCATGGCATCAATAAAGTCCGCAGAGGTCTGAAGCACAGTGTGGTAGGTCATGAAGTACGTGGCTCCTACACTGGTGTCATTGCCAAGGATGTTAACTGCTGAGCTGTAAGCAGCGTGTCCCCTGAGAAAGAGCCGTGGGTATCAGGAAGGTCATGACTTCTAAAACATGGGCTTCATCTGAGTACTCCCAGCACAGTGAAGCCACCTGACCTTGCTCAGACACCAGCCTGAGGAAAGACACTTCCTGGTCAGGGAATGTAGAAGACCGAATTATTTCCACCCAGACGGACTTTTCTTTGCTGGTGTGGTTTTCTGGATCACAGTGGCTATTGTTTCTCTATCTGGTTCCACTCATAATCAAACATGTTCTGATATGGGTTTACTCAGTGCTATTATATACGATAGGGAGAAGGGAAGGGCCTGGACTCACACTCAGCCATGCCAAGGAACAACCACATGAGCCTGGCAGAGCTCCTCACCTGGGCCTAGGCTACCAGATCTAGGAATGGCATACCACCACATGCCCATGGGCTGGGTGGTGGACACTGCAGTAAGGTCAGGGGGCACATGACACTGCATACTGAATCTCTCCCAAAGCGGTGGCTACTGCCATCATTACAACTGAATTTACTTCAGTTTGATGTATGGAATCCAGAGTACAAGTGCTATTAGCAAAATAAATTGCAAGATCCATTTCTACTTTTAGGACACTTCTTTAAGATTTTTTTTTTGGGAGGGGGCTTGAACTCAGGGCCTGGGTGCTGTGCCTGAGCTCTTTTGCTCAAGGCTAGTGCTCTATCACTTTGGGCCACAACTCCACTTCTTTTTTTTTTTCCTTTTCTTTTCCCTTTTATTTTTTTTTAATGTCAATCATGGGGCTTGAACTCTGGGCCTGGGCTCTGTCCCTGAGCTCTTCAGCTCAAGGCTAGAGCTCTACCACTTGAGCCACAGAGTCATTTCTGGCTTTTTTGCTTATGTGGTGCTGAAGAATCAAACCCAGGGCCTCATGCATGCAAGGTAAGCACTCTACCACTGAGCCACCTTCCCAGCCCCATCCACTTCTGACTTTTGAGTAGTTAAGCCGAGATAAGAATCTCCTGGGGACTTTTCTACCTGGGATGGCTTTGAACTGTGATCCTCAGATCTCAGTCTCCTGAGTAGCTAGGATTACAGATGTAAGGATTACATGGCTAGCTAGGACACTTCTTCAAGACTTTGCATATGTTGTCTCATAGCGCTCTGGGACATAGGGCTCTAGGAAAACATTTATTTTTACAGAAACCAAGTTTACTGAATATACATTGTATGACCATCTAGCAATAAAAGCTCCCAAATCAACCTCTAGGCTTCAAGCCATCTTTACTATTTCTGGGCCAGATGTCTGGGACAACTGGCCAGCTGGCAGGATAGTGGAATGAAAGTGTGTACCCTCACATATGGCCAGGCTGGCAGGGAGCATGCTAGGGTTAACAGTCTTAATCCTTAACCTGTGATGACATTAGCAAAGCAAAGATGTGGCTCTTTATATCCACTGGCACAATGAGACAGATTGGCTTTTTTTTTTTTTAATACTTTGGAATTCCAGCACATCTATCCTCTTTGTCTCCACTCCTCACATAAAATGCACAGGAATGTGTCCCATTCAATATCCTGGGAGGAGGAGAGAGCAGCATAAGAAACCAGTGCCCAGGTCAGGGTGAAATCTGCTGAAAACTAAGAGGAATTTTCCTCTTATTTCACAGGATTGAAACGGCAGCAAAGAGTCCCTTTCCTGTCAACTCTCAATCCAATTCTTTGGCTGAAGTAGATGCTTATCCAGCACAGATCAATGGCACTTACCCTTTGCCACACTTGGGGTTAGGGTTGTCAGAAAGGAACATGGGCAGGAATTTCATGAAGTCTCCACCCTGCGGCCTCTGTTTGCCCTCTGGAGTCAGAGGCCGGCAGCGGATGCATTCAGGGTTAACCACTGGCAGAAACAAAGTTGGGAGCAAACTGTTAGAAGAACAGGCCTCTAGATTTAAAACAAAACAAAACGTTTAAAAGAATGAAGGAAAAAGTATTTCCTGAATCTTTTCCTTAGTCCAGAAGCTTTAGCCATATGTGACTTTTGTACTTCAGTAGATTTAATAATTAGTTTCATCTTGGACTGAGGGCATGGCTTAGTGGTAGAGCATCTGCCTGGCAAATCTAAGACCCAAGGTAAAACCTCACTATTAGCAAAACAGTGAATGACTGAGGAAAGGGATAATGACAAAGGAAATGAGAGTCAGCATTGGTATATAAACAGGCAACATGAGAAAGACTGGTAAATGAAATTAAAACCTAAAAAAGAAAAAAAAAAGGAAAGGAAAGCCTGGAAGAGGAGGAGAAAGTACCAGAAGCATTGCAGAATTGGTCAGTGCTATTGTAGACTCTACAGCAGGAAGACTGTGGCTTCACCCAGTCAAAATAATCATCAATCCAGGATGAAGGAGCAAAGCCAATCCGGGTGCTAGAGAAAAGGAGAGAGAAAATTACTAACTGGCCCCAAAGGGAGGAAGTCTTTAGTTTCTGTACTTTTCCCTTTTCTGTACTTTATACTTCTATCAGTCAAAATAAAAACTACTAGCAATCATTAAAAACAAGAACGTAAACTTTCAAAGTACTAAGTGGTAAAGGAAGTCTTTGAAAGGGTTTGCTCAGCTAAAGCTCAAGTTAACATGCTTTTTACTAAAACCAACTTTTAAAAACAAAATCTGTTTTCAGTAAGAAACTTCAGGCCCAAATTAATTAGAGCCAAGAGCCCCTTCCAGCTGCTTCAGTCAAGTACAAGAGGACCAGGTGGCCAGGTACTGACTAGTTGTCCAGCTGCGCCGCGTTAAATATCTGCTGCACCAGGGAGTCGTTGTCACAGCCCATGCCTCCGCACACCATGTTCTGCCCCTCCTGGGAAGTGTAATCATGACCCTCTTCTAAGACAAAGTACACAGGTGGACCCGAGTGCAGGTACTGCTTGAGGGATCTGAAATAATCCGTGACGTAGGAGTCCTGAAAGACCAATAAGGAGAGATACAAGTATGAATGTTCTAATGGTACTAAGCAAGGTGGTGATTGCTAAGAATAAAGAGGTTACCAGGAAGCCAAGATTTGTGAATGTTTTTCCTTCAGTCCCAAGATGCTCCTCCTGCTACCCCAATCAGAGCAGCACCACTGTAAGGTAGTCTCGGAACCCAGACAAACACATTCTACAGCTATGCTCCGAAGGGCAGTATGAGAGTTCGTAAGGCCAGAGCAACCCACACCGCAAAGCTTTGTAGTTGCTGCCATTTCCTTGAACCTGTTTGTGTTTAGAAATGGGCACTAGCACCCACACACATGCTACACAGAATAAAAAAGAACGCCTCTTACATTTGGCATTGAAAGAGACTGATCCAATCCAATTTCGACCTTATTCAGGACCGCAATACTGAATGACAGAACACCCACAAACACAGCTATCTGTAAGGGGAGGGGGGGGAGAAAGACAGTGATTGCTTAGAATAATAATGAGTTTAAAAACAGTTTAAAACAAGGTATCGCTCAAGTGGTAGTCAAACTCCAATACCACCCAAACCAACCAGAAATATAATCTTACATACACACATAAAAAAGGACTCCCACCATGCTCCTTTGCTGGAGATTGAACCTAGGGCCTTGAAAATACTAGGCAAATACTCTACCACTGAGTTATACCTCTCATCCTCAAATCAGATTTTTCTGAAATGAAAAAGCAAGTTTAAATGACATGCTATGCCAACAGGAAGTTTAGGGTGGTGGTATTAAATGAGTCACTTACTCTCTCTCAGCTTAGAAATGATATTCTTTTAGTAGAGAAATGAAAAATGCTCTCTGTTGGCTACATGTATATAAACTATGAAATGCTTCTGTGTGGTGCTGGGGACTAGGGGTGCAGGTGCTACAGGAGACCTGAGTGGTCATGGGACAGGTGTGCATCTTGCATGCAGTGAAAGCAAAGGAACCCAGATAGGTGATAAAAAAAAAAAAAATCAGGGGCTGGGAAGGTGGCTCAGTGGTAGAGCGCTTGCCTTGCATGCCTGAGGCCCTGGGTTCCATTCCTCAGTACCACATAAGCAAAAAAAAAAAAAAAAAAACCGGAAGTGGCACTGTGGCTTAAGTGGTAGAGCGCTAGCCTTGAGCTGAAGAGCTGAGGGACAGCGCCCAGGCCCAGAGTTCAGCGACCGGATCAAAAAAAAAAAAAAAAAAAAAAATCAAAGAACCACACAGGTACATTGTGCCAATGTCAAATTCCTGGTTTGAGGTTAAGCTTAGTGCTAAACACATTCTTAGCATGTGAAAGGCCCTGGGTTCAATCCCAAGCAATCCCCCCACCCCTCCGCCTCCCCCGAATATGGTCTGATACTGTAGTACTGAATATGTAAGATGGACCATTTCAGGGAACCAGGTGAAGGACAGCTGGGACCCATCTGTTCTTTTTTTTGCAACAGTCAGTGAATTTATAATTGTTTCAAAATAAGGTTTTGGCACTGGTCAAATAAAAACTCAAAAGCTATTGCTTATAATGACATAAAATCTCGCTTGGGAAAGGCTTTGTGCAGACTTGCTTTTGCATTTGTGCATACATACTAACGCGGTCAGACGCTTCCATCTCAGCTATGTGGTTTCACCAAAGACATGTGACACGTTTTGGGGAGAAGAGAGAGAAACCACAGGAAAGCTCATACCACAATGGGACGCATCCAGTCCTTCAGCAGAAATGGAGAATAGGAGTTTTTGAAGAAACGAAACAGGAAGCTGTCTGAGGCCTGGACGCTTCGTCCATCCGCAGCGCCTCTGACACAGCAGAGGATGTCCAGCTGGTTCTTCTGAGGGGACGAAGAGGAAAATAGGTCACAGAATAATCCTCTGGGTTTCTTAATCTAGACTGTATGCTCAAAGTAAGTAGCTTAGGATCCTCATAATAACTCACCTCTTGCCGCTTAATGTCTAACCCCAAGAGGCTCACAAAACAGGTTATCTGAAGAAGGAAGTCAATAAAGATTGCCATTCCCGCAAACAGAGAGAAAGTATGAACAGCTGGCATTGTGGACAGTGCGCCTACAGGGAGAGAAAGCTGTGTTATGCCACTTGCAGAGTTGAGGACTCTGTAGTCACGTGAGTCCTATCTTCAAGTGAACACATAGATTCAAGGAGGCTCCAGCCTGCACAGGCTCAAGGCAGGAGGAGTGCCACATCAGCATGACTGTCACTTCAGAATAGGGAGAAGAGAAGATCCTATGAGCTAAGCCTTTTTTGGAAAATGAAATCAGAACTAGAATACTTGGGTAGTAGCTTTCTAGGCCCTAGCCCATCCTACTTAACCAACACAGGGGAATTCAACTCTCATTCTACTGAATTTAACAAGGTCTCTGGTAAATTTGTATAGATTTCAGATTTAATCATCACAGCTGGGTGCTGGTGGCTCACACCTATAATCCTACCTACTTAGAAGGCTGAGACCTGAGGACTGTGATCTAAAACCAGGGAAGTCAGCTGAGGCTGTCTTCAATGAACTACCAAAAAGCTGAAAGTAGAGCTATGGCTTGAGTGGTAAGGTGCTAGCCTTGAACAAAGCAACTCTGGGACAGTGTTCAGGCCCTGAGTTTAAGCCCTAAGATCAGTGTCAATGCCCATGCCAGCACACCCCTTCTACCCCCAAAGACTTGATCATAAATATAGGCCTTTTTGATTTTTTGCCAGTCCTGGGGCTTGAACTCAGGGCCTGGGTTCTGTCCCTGAGTCTCTCTGTGTTCAAGGCTAGCACTCTACCACTTGAACCACAGTGCCACTTCCGGCTTTTTCTGTTTATGTAATACTGAGGAACGGAACTCAGGGCTTCATACATGTTAGGCTATCACTCTACCCCTAAGCTACATTCCCAGCCCTAGGCCATTTTTTATAGTACCTAATATGCTCCACTTTTAGAGGGACCGTACTTTCCATCTGCTGATTTATTAATAAGATACATCTCTCAATTTAGTTATTGTTGGAGGTAATGTACAATCAAAGCAAGGTGTTCCAAATCAAATGTGCAGGACTGCACTCAGAAACTGCAAACTAGCAGATCACATGCATCCTGCCTGTCCCACACCATACTGATCCATTTTTGGACGAAAAGTATTTTCTAATAGGTAGCTGGTACTTATCAGTGAAATAGCATTTACAAAAGATACCTAAATTCACAGCTTTGGGAAGAAGAATCAAGACTCTGCAACCCTGGGCTGGTCCTTCATCACTGCCAGGCACCCCGTCCCAGTTGGTTTGCCAAGGGCACACCAACCTTGAGGCACAGCCTCGGCTATTACTGCTGCTCTTGCACTGATTTTCTCATAAGACAACATAAAGAATTTTTGTTTCACTGCCTGTGTCTATCAAAAGGAACAATAAGGCCCAGCTTTTGCAAGCACACTGCTTTGTGGAATTGAAGGGCCACACGGTGCTGGTGCATCTGTGTTGAAAGACCACCAGCTGTGTTGAAAGACCAGCACCTGAACAATCCTCCAGTGGCTGGCATAAGGTGATGTGGTAGCCTGCAGGCTCTGCAGCTGTGGCATGTGTCTTCTCTGGCTGGTGGGATTCTAATTCAGTCTCCTTTGCAGAGGTGCCAAGTGCCTTTAAGAGATGTGGCAAGCCGGCCCTCGAACTTGTAACCTTGGTAATGTCTTCTTGAAATTTTGTTCCCATTCATTCTGACTCCTTGTATTGAGGTAAGGTGCAAGAATATCAGCTCACTAATGAGGCTATTCCAAGACTGTGCAAGGCAGAGGAAGCCTGTCTGAAAACAAAGGCACCAGCTTCTGCCTGCTACTTTGTGTCATGTTGAAGACAACCTGGTCACGCTCTGAGCTGTAACCTCAGCACTGTCCTAAACTAATACTGACAAAGGAGACACTTGTAAAATCACACTCATGCCACTGCCACCAATTTTTCTTGTGGTCCACTCAGTGACATTTTTTCAAAGGAATAGTTTCCAAAAGGAAGAAACACAGAGGAGTATATTCAGAAGCCCAATCAGTGCCTTTTCCCCAGGCTCAGCAAACCATAGGACTGGTACAATTTAAAGCATAATTACCAAGGAAGAATGCCGATGTCTCGCAAAAGGAAGATAGGAACATAGTAGGAGCCACTTCTCCCAGGACCCTGCCCAGTTGCTGATCCAAGGTTTCCCCTTGAAGACGTTCGTCTCTCTTAAAGAAAAAAAAATCAAATACACAGCATTAGAATTGCTCAGTCAGCAATGATGTCACCTCTTTGCTACCTTGTACTAACTAAAAATGATTTGTAGATAATTAGCACTATCCCAAACCATATAAACTTTTATGGATGAGTCTAAAGTTCTCAGGTTAATTGATTCAGAGTACTTTTGAACTAATGGCTCAGCCACCAGGTGGGAAAAGTGAGCAAGACTGAATCATGTCATCAGACAATATGGTGCACAGACTGCCAGCAGCTGGACCACTAGATCACTCTTGTCTTAGCAACATTGAGACACTTCTCAGTGGTGTGAGTACTGGGGCTTGAATTTGGCCTTGTGCTTAGATTTTTTCACTTATAGTTACATGCTACCACTAGAGTCAAACTTCCAGTTCCAAGATCAGGACACTTTCTACCTCGGCCACATCACATCTACATGTGTTGATCTTATGCCTTTTTCTCATAGATATTCCTGCCTGGGCTCGCTTCAAGCCACAATCCTCAGACCTCAGCTTCCTGAGTGCTAGGATTACAGGAGTGAGCCACACCTACATAATACACCGAGAATCATTTTAATAACATTCTCATCCAAATATGTTGACCTCCTATTGCACGCATGTGAGAAGATACTACTTAAAGCCAAATTCTCGCTTTCTATATATTCCATCACCAAAATGTGCAGAAGAAAACAGACTCAAGTGCTGGGAAAGGACAGAAAGGATCTACACTGCCCTCACAGAGGCAGAAACGACCAGCCAGTGATAGAGCCCAGTTTCCGGACAGAGCCGAGCTCCAGCAAGTGACACGTACCTGGTAAGTCTGCACAAGAATGAAGATGTTGTCCACTCCCACTGCTAACACCAGAAACGGGATGACTTCAATTACAATGAGGGTCAGCGGGATCCCAATGTAGCTGAAGATGCCCAATGAGCAGGCCACTGAGCTCAGCACAATCAGGATCCCTGCGATGCCTAGGGAGATCTTAGAGTCCACCTGACAGACAAGGACAGGAACCATCAGAGGACTTTCGGCTGCGTTTGTTATTAATACGCCCTCATGATTACTCTGCATCTATAGCAACCAACCTGGAGTTTAAAGTTTTATGCTCAGTTTGAGATTTTTTTTTTTTTTTTTTTTTTTTTTTTTGCTGGTCCTGGAGCTTGAACTCAGGGCCTGGGCACTGTCCCTGAGCCTCCCTGTGCTCAAGGTTAGTGCTCTACCACTTGAGCCACTTCTGGCTTTTTCTGCTTATGTGATACTGAGGAATCGAACCCAAGGTTTCATGTATGTTAGGCAAGCGCTTTACTACTAAGCCACATTCCCAGCCAAGAAAAAAAGTTTTGAAGTCTATGTCTTCCTTAAGAAAATATTTCATGTGCTCACATTCTTAAGTGATCAACAACTTACCAGAAAAAAAAAACAAAAACCCTACATTAAGTGAAACATACCTTAGGTATAAGATGAACCAAAACATTGGAATTGAAGAACACGATTTAGAAAACAGAAATGTTTCATACAATTAACAGTTTGCATCAAAAGGAACAATAATTCTAAGACAGTTTTGACATAAGGAATTAATAAGTAGAGGCAAAAGATGATGTCACACTCACTGTTCATTGCCATCCTTCTTTTTTTTTTTGTTGGTCATGGGGCTTGAACTTGGGGCCTGGGTGCTATCCATGAGCTGTTTTTGCTCAAGGCTAGCGCTCTACCACTTTGAGCCACAGCACCACTTCCAGTTTTCTGATGGTTAACAGGAGATAAATCTAATAGACTTTCCTGCCCAGACTGGTTTTGAATCATGATCCTCAGATCTCAGCCTCCTGAGTAGCTAGGATTACAGGCGTGAGCCCCCAGTGCTCGGCTCTTTCTTTTTGACAGTACTAGACTTGAGCCATACCCTTCTTGCTTTTTTTTGCTTTGTTTTAATTGTTGGTCATGGGGCTTGAACTCTGGGCCTGGGTGCTGTCCTTGAGTTCTTCAGCTCTAGGCAGTTGCTCTACCACTTGAGCCACAGTGCCACTTCTGGTTTTCTGGTGGCTAACTGGAGATAAGAATTTCATGGACTATCCTGCCCAGGCTGGCTCTGAAGCATAGTCCTCAGATCTCAGCCTCCTGAGTAGCTAGGATTACAGGCATGAGCCAATAGTGCCTGGCTATTTATTTTTGCTTTATTTATTTTTCAGATAGGGTTTCATACTTTTTGCCTACTCTGGCCTTGGACTAGGATTCTCCTTCTTATACCTCCCATGTAGGTGGGAATACAGTTGGGTATTACTACTCCCAGCTTGTTTGTTAAGATAGGGTCTGGCTGTTTTGAGCTGGCTTCAAACCATAATCCTGATTTTTTTGTCTTCTAAATAGTTGGGATTGCACACTCCTTTCATTATCAATTACACACACACACACACACACACACACACACACACACACACACTTACCAGGAGCCTGCTACAGCTTTTGATGTGCCCCAAGGCAAGAGAGATGTACAAAAACATGATAGCATAGCTAATTGCAATAGTGAAGACATCACTGTTACTTTCACGATTCAGTTCATCTTCAATACTTCGTTCAGTAGTAAAAGAAATGGTGAGATTTGGATTCGAGTAGTTTTTCACAAAGTTAATAAGTCTAAAGAGCAAGCAAAAATGTGTATTTTTAGTTAAAACTACATGACAGGTAAGTATAGACTTCTTCCCACCTTTATGACACGGAGGTTCACCTTTGTCCTATATGAGGGCTTTCTACACTGGAGCGCAAAAGAAACTCTCACACTGTTACAGTCAGGCTGACTGCATTATATTATTATTATTAATATTAATATTAATATTTATTGGTAGTGCTAGGGATCAAAGCCAGGGCCTTACCCAAGCAAGGTTAAGTGCCCTATGCCTGAGCTAAATGCCCAGTGCTCAAGTCTCTATCTTTGAAGGTATCTTTAGATGTTACAATAGACTCACCTCTCTTATACACGTGTATGCTAAGAAATCATCAAAAAGGAAAATATTTTAAAATTACTTCATACCTTTTTTAAAAACTAACATATCAAAGTATACACACACTTTTTTCAAAGACAGGATTTTGCTATGTTGTTTAGCCTGGTCTTGAACTCTTGAGTTCAAGTGATCTTCCTGCCTCCATTTCCCAAGTGCTGTGATTACAGTTATATACTATTATGCTGGGCTTATGTGAAGTGTATTTTAAAGGACATGTATACTCATGAAATAAAAATTTAAACGTGCATCTCTCTCCTGCTCAGTCCGCCTTTCTCCCTCTCTTCTATCCCTCCTCCCAACAGTACTAGGGTTTGAACTCAGGGGCTTGTGCTCACTAGGCAGGAGCTCTACCGCTTGAGCCATTTAGTTATTTTTCCAATAGTGTCTCACACCAACCAGCCTGAACCACAGTCATTCTATTTAGGTTTTTCTGGGATGACAGGCATATACTACCATTCCCAGGTTTTGTAAGCTTTTCTGCACAAGCTGTCCATGACAACAATCCTACTGATCACAGTCTCTCTAGTAGGTAGGATCATAGGTGTGAGTCACTGCACCCAGCCTGGTTAACTTCTGATATTGATGAAAAGACTATTCACTCAATGGGAAAATACTTTCAAAATACTTTAGAAAACTAAAATTAAACCCTTATATATCACCCAGAATCAACTCCAAATGGATCAAAGAGCTCGAAGTAAAAGCAGACACACTGAAAATATTACAGCAAGGAATAGTAGAAACTCTAGGGCTCTTTGGTACAGGCTGAAATTTTCTTTCCTTTTTTCTTTTTTTTTTTGGGGGGGGGTCCAGTCGTGGAGCCTGAACTCTGGGCCTGGGCACTGTCCCTCAGCTCTTCAGCTCAAGGCTAGTGCTCTACCACTTGAGCCACAGCGCCACTTCCGGCTTTTTTCTTTTTGCTTATGTGGTGCTGAGGAATCGAACCCAGGGCCTCTGGCATGTAAGGCAAGCGCTCTACCACTGAGCCACCTTCCCAGCCCTGAAATTTTCTTAATAGAAACCCAGAAACTCAACAAATCAAAGAAAGGTTTGACAAATGGGATTGCATGAAACTCCAGAGCTTCTGCATGGCAAAGGACATAGCTAGCAAGATCAATAGAAAGCCCACAGACTGGGAGAAGAGCTTCATTAGCTATACAACAGATAAGGGCCTTGTATCTAAAATATACTTAGAACTAAAAAAATTGTCACCCAAAAGTAAATTCTCAAAGAAACAACCACGCCATTAATAAGTGGGCTAAAGATTTAAAGACTTCTCTGAAAAGGAAATAAGAATGGCCAATAGACACATGAAGAAATGCTCAACGTCTCTGGCAAATCAAACAACATTGAGATTCCACCTCACCCCAATTAGAATGGCTATAGTCAAGAAATCTAATCACAACAGATGCTGGCGGGAATGTGGCCAAAAGGGAACCCTACTGCATTGTTGGTGGGAATGTAAACTTGTTCAGCCACTCTGGAAAGCAGTATGGAGGTTCCTCAAAAGACTCCACATAGGGCATGCATGAGGCCCTGGGTTTGATTCTTCAGCACCACATAAGCAGAAAAAAGCCAGAAGTGGCACTGTGGCTCAAGTGGTAGAACACTAGCCTTGATCTGAAGAGCTGAGGGACAGCACCCAGGCCCAGAGTTCAGGCCCCATGACCAACAAAAAACAAAACAAACAAACAAAAAACTACACATAGAGCTCCCTTATGACCTAGCAATCCCACTTCTGGGCATTTACCCAAAGGATCACAAACAAGGCCATACTAAAGCTACCAGCACAACTATGTTTATTGCAGCATTATTTACCATAGCTAAGATATGGAACCAACCCAGATACCCCTCAGTAGGTAAGTGGATCAAAAAAATGTGGTACATATATACAATGGAATTCTATGCTTCCATCAGAAAGAACACCACCACCCAGTTTGTTAGGAAATGCAAAGACTTGGAAAAAAATCATATTAAGTGAAGTTACCCAGTCCCAAAGAAATTTAGGTGCCGTGGTTTCCCTTATTTGCAATAATTAGTATCTATATAGGACAATCTTATCAGATGAATTAAAAGGCTCAAAAACCATGTACAAATGACTATATAAATTGATGCTAAGTGAAATGAACCCCAAGATATGGACATAAGAGGTCTGTCTGTATTGTTACTGTTTTAAATGAACCTTGTGATTTTATTTGTTGTTGTTTCCTTTGTATGTTCTTTCCTCTATGGCATATCCCCTGTTGTCGCTGTACTTAATTTTGATACCCTGCATCTTGTAGATACTATGTCTAATCTGGAGAGAGGTAGGGGAATAACAAAATGCTGAAACAAGGACACAAGATGACCCACTGCAATGAAGATACCTACTGGACAGTATATTGGAAACAAACTGTATAACTTCAGGCAGTGAGGGGGGGGGCGAAGGGGATAGGAGTGTGGAAGCAGGGGGAGGAAGTGATAATGGGAAAACAACAAGGAAGGGAAGGGGTAACAATGATCAACAAGTAATGTACTCACTGCCTTACTCATGTAACTGTAACTCCTCCGTACAACATCTTAACAATAAAAATGAAAAAAATAACAGTAATAAGATAATGCTAAAAAAAAGTTCTGTGTTTCAGAGGTCATCAAGAATACCACAAAAAGCCAGGGCACTAGTGCTCATGTGTGTAATTCTAACTACTAAGGAGGCTGAGATCCAGAGGACTGCAGTTCAAAGCCAGTTTAGGCAGAAAAGTCCAAATTCCATCTCCAAAATAATCAGCAAAAAGACAGGTTAGAGGTATGGTTGAAGTGGCAGTGCTGCCGTTGAGCAAGCAAACTGAGCCAACAACCCGAGTAAGCTCAAAGCTCTAAGTTCAAACCCCAGTACTAGCAAAAAATGCAAATAAATAGAATGCCACAAAAAAAAAAAAAAATCAAGCAAACAAACCAAAGCCACACAGAATGGGAGAAAATGGAAATCATTTACCTGATAAGACTTCTATCTATAATATATAAATAATTTTATGGCTCAACTAAAAAATAAAAATAACCCTCAAGATGAGCAAAGGATATGAACAGACATTTCTTGAAGGAAGGCAAAAATAAGCACACAAAAATGTGCTTAAAATCTTTAATCATCAGGGAAATGAAAATAAAAAAAACACAATGAAATACCACTTTGTACTCAGGAGGATGGCCAGAACTGAAAAACACAATAAAAAGTTCTGTCAGATGTGAGCCCAGCAATCCTTCCAAATTAAAGGTAGAGTTACCAGATGACCTAGCAACTAATTGTACTCTTAGGTATATAAAGAAATAAAAACTTGCATCCATAGAAAAGACTGATGACAAACATTTATAGCAGCACTATGTATAACTGCAAAAAACCAGAAGCAAAGCAAGTGTATATCCACTGATGAGTAGACAATAGGACTGCTATAGTCATATTATATGGTCATAAAAAGGTATAAAGTACTGACACATTGTCACAGCATGGGTGAACATTGAAACATTATGCTAAGCAGAAGAAGCCAGAAATAAAAGTTCACAAATATGATTCTATTCACATAGAAGTTCTGAAGACAGGAAGTAAACTAGTGATTGGCGAAGGCTGTGTGTAAAAGGGAGGCAGGTAAGAGCTAAAGAGAACAGTCATTCATTCTAAGATAATCAAAATATTCTACAACTGACTGTGGTGGTGGCCGAGCATGAATGGGACCCAAGAAGCTTGTACACTCATCAGGTATAGCTTTTTTCTATGTGTGTGCTGGGAATGGGAATCCAGGGGCTCATGCATGCCAAACAAATTCTCCACGATTGAACTTCAGCTCCAGTCTGAGTTGTAGAACTTCAGTGAGTGTATTGCATGGTTTATGAGCTATTATCTCAATGGAACTTTTTAACAAATAATAAGGGGTAGCTGGGTGCTGGTGGCTCACACCTGTAATCCTAGCTATTCAGGAGGACTAAGATCTGAGGATCAGTTTAAAGTCAACCTGGGGAGGAAAAATTATGAACGTTTTAAAAAAGTTTGGTCATGAAGTTTTTTTTTTTTTAAATATTATTTTATTTTATTTGAGAACATACTGTACAGAGGGGCTACAATTACATGGGCAGGATAATGCATACATTTCTTACCAAGCATTGCAGCCTCCTCCTTTGTTTACCCTTCACCTCCCTGGTCATGAAGTTTGAACTCAGGGCCTGGGCACTGTCCCTGTGTGCTTTTGCTCAAGGTTAGTGTTCTACCACTTTGGGCCACCCACTTCTGATTTTTGAGTGGTTAATTGGAGATAAGAGTTTCATGGGGACTTTTCTGCCTGGGCTGTCTTTGAACCAATATCCTTAGATCTCAGTCTTTTATTAACTCTTTTTTTTTTTAATTGTGAAAATACCATACAGAGGGGTTACAATACATGGGCAAGATAGTGAGTATATTTCTTATCAAGCATTGTCGCCTCTTCCTTTGTTTCCCCTTCCCATCCCTTCCCCTCTCCACCCCCAACTCCTCCCACACCACCACCACCCCCACCCCCTTTTATGAACTCTTATTTCCTCCAATTAACCACCAAAAAGACAGAGGTGCAGCTGTGGCTCCAGTAGTAGAGCGCTAGCCTTGAGCAAAAAAGCTCAGGACGGTGCCCAGGCCCTGAATTCAAAGCCCCAATACTATCAGACACACAAAACAGTGAAGGGTAAATAGAAAAAAAATTCTCATTCACCTAAGTTTCTCATTCTCCAGAGGTTAGAAATACAGAACAGTTAGGTAAATATGCTGATTTTGCCTCTTAATAGGCTTTGAACTATTTATTCATCTTTCTCTAATGACCACACACCACATACTTATCTTTTACTACTGTATATTCAGGGGTGTGCCCAATTTTGCTGTCTTGATACAAAGCAAGGGTTATTTTGCATAGTTATACATTCTTGTGAAAAAAAATGTATGTTTAAACTTTGTATTGTTAAAAAGAAGACTTCTTAGCACCACTATATCAAGTGAAAAAAATTATGTAACTTAGATCTAACACTGGTTTATTTAGAAGATAAAGTTCAAATGCGCACAGCAATATGTCCATTTTCCCAAACACTAGGACAGTTTGTTTACCTCCATGCGATACTCACTCTTTTTCCCAGGCCTGGGCCTTCTGGAGCTTCTCTGTGTCATTATAGTAATTGTTGACAGGGAAGGTAATCACAAGTGCAGTGGCATTGTTGTAGTTTTGATCTAGAACAGAAATATGTGATGTCAGAAAACAAAGTACAGGCATGCAGAAAATTAGATATGGAGGGAAAAATGTGGATTTTTTGTTGTTGGTATTTTTTTTCTTTTGGGGGGAGTAAAGGTGGAAAGGTAGGAAGGGTGAATAAAAAAAACAGTCATGCTATTAATTCTACACTATGTGGAAAATGGACTATATAACTTGTGGGCAGGGATGGGAGGGGAAATCTGAGGGAAAGTGAAGGAAGGGATGATAACATTTCAATATGTCCAAAACAGAAATGTACTCATTATCTGGCTTATGAAATGGTAACCTCTAACCTCCCCTGAATATTTTGTTATCTTAGAGATTATTCCATTTTAGTAGATAAGACTTTTTGATTATTTTTCTTCAGTACAATATTTTCTAGTATAGTTTAACCAAGTCCCAATCAAACTTTTTTTTTTGGTATTTTTTTCATAGCATTTTTTTAATTGTGAAAATACTGTACAGAGGGGTTACAATTACATGGGCAAGATAATGAGTACATTTTTTATCAAGCATTGTAGCCTCCTCCTTTGTTTCCCCTTCCCATCCCATCCTCCCCTCACCCCCCCCCAATCAAACATTTTTTTGTGTGTAAAGAACATATCTGCAGACTCTCATAAAGTATAATCACTGCGTTTTTTGTTTTTTTTTTTTTTTTTTTTGTGGTCGGTTGTGGGGCTTGAACTCTGGGCTTGGGCACTGTCCCTGCACTCTTCAGCTCAAGGCGAGCACTCTACTGCTTGAGCCACAGTGCCATTTCCAGTTTTCTGGTAGCTTATTGGAGACAAGAGTCTCACGGACTTTCCTGCCTGGGCTGTGATTCTTAGATCTCAGCCTCCTGAGTAGCTAGGATTACAGGCGTGAGCCACCAGTGCCTGGCTGGCCTTGTACTTTTTTTTTTTTTTTTCCAAATTCTTTATTGTAAGTGATTACATAATTTCACAAATTTCACAGTATTGTGGGATACTGATGCTTAGTTAAAGTCACAAACACATTCTAACTTTCATGGGGCAAATAGTCTATATGGTCTATAAAGCTTATGAGTTCTATGAGCTTTGACAATACAGTTATTCCTTCCACATCGGGTGATATGTACATTCTTTTCCTTTTGCAGAGTCAGCCTTGCACTCTTGATTTTTTTTTTTTTTTTGCTCAAGGTTGGCATATCTACCACTTAAGCCATGCCTCTACTTAGAGCGTTTTTTTGCTAATTAATTGGTGATAAGAATCTCATGGATTTTCCTTCCTGGGTTGGCTTCCAAACTGGATCCTCAGATCTCAGCCTCCTGAGTAGTGAGGGTTACAGGTGTGAGCCACTGGTGCCTGGCTACATTTCTGATTTTGATACATTTTCCCAAACAGTTTTCCAAAGAGGCTGTACTACTTTTTTGGCTGTACTACTTTTAATCCTTTTGCTCAAGAAAATATTTACTGAGACCTCTTTTGTACGAGATATTTTAAGTATTGTGGACAAATTCAGGAGAGAGAAAAATCATTTCTTTTCTGGACTTTACATTCCAGTAATCAATTTACATTTCCACCAACCACATAGACTCTTCCATGCTTTCATCAACATGGGTTTTATTAACTGTTAGGCCTTTGCTAATTTCTTGTATAGAAAGATTAAATGAGATGATTTTCCCAACAGGAGTGAACAAGACATTAATTTCCTCTATAAAAATAAAAGACATTTCAGGAGAATCGGAGAATGAATTAGGGTTGAAGTTTTGGTTTAGTAGTAGAATGCTGGCCAAGCAAGCACTATTCCCTGAGTTCAAACCACAGTACCACCAAAATAAATAAAAGATTATATTGCTTCTTTTGTTGACTTTCAACCACTTTTCTTTTGGATTGAGTTCCTTTAGTTCCCCCCATGGAGAATGATGTCCATAATAAACACCAATATTTCTATCTAGTTCCTTGCTTAAACAACACACCTATGTGTTTCTGCTTCACAAAGGAATTTCTAATTTTAGGGTAGTCAAATTCCTTAGTTTTTTTTCTTTTTCTTTTAGTGGATTGTCTGAGTTTTCTGTCTTGCTTAGAAATGCTTCCTCTATTTAAAAATAGATCTTAAAATCCCTTCTGTACTTTCTGCCAGTTTTTCTTTTTTAAGCTTCACTTTTTACATGCAATGCTTGATCTTTCTGAAGTTTATTTTGATGGGAAGGAGAAGTTCAAACTTATTTTTACCTATGGCTAGTCAGTTGATAACACCACCCCTTCATATCATTAGAGACAGTATTATTACATGAGACAGAGTAAAATTTCAATAAGGATCACGAGGTTTCCTTCCCTTGCCTTGGAGCAAGGGGAAGAAAACCTAGCTGGTATCTTAACTGCCTGGGGAAAAAACAGTTGAATTGACAATTAGGCTTCAGATGCCAAAGTGTTGCATGAATCAATGCCCCATTTGATTTGGCACCATGTTGCTTTTTCCACTAGAGAAGTGTCCCCATTTGTCCTGGCTGGTTTGGGGGGGGGGGGACCTATCAACTTTGAAATTTCCCCAATCTCACATGTTGCTTCCTCAAGATTCTACAGGTGTCCTTACAATTGAACACTCAGGAATATATACAACTTCATTAAACTGGGGAAATGGCCTTTGCCTAGAACAGCTTCTCACATGTAACCTAGTACAACCTCTTCCTTTTCTAATTCTTTTCCACTATCTACACTTGGCTGGCCTTGAACTTTAGATCCTTCTACTTCTGACTTCCATGTACTGATATTATAGTTGTATGCCACCATGCCTGGCCCATTCTTTTAAACCCAGAATAAAACTCAAAACCAAAGGAGGTATTTTGGGAATTCAAAAGAGAAGGATTTATGAAGATCACTGAACCTCTGAAATCTTTGAAATTATCTGAAATGCTAATGACAGAACTAGGACTCTAGGACTCTTTTTACTACCTAGGAGAAACAGGAGATCCCTCACTTACCATCATAGCCTCCCAGTACAAGCCATGGGAACACTGGTCCTCCAAATGTACCCAGGCAAGGGTCATGGAGCATACTTGTGTCATTCAGAGAGGCAGGAGCTCTGCCAAAAGATGAGAAAACACCTCAAAATTAGAACACGCTTTAAGATACCATAGAGGTCTAAACATTTAGACCACAGCATTTAGAGGGCCTTGGGCTTCCTCAGTTAATATGTTTGTCACTCACCTCTGGGGGCTCAGACATTGGACAAGAGATAGCAGATACAGTCTGGCACCATTAGTGGTATATAAAGAAGAGACAAAAGACACAAAAGGCACAACGCCTCCCAAAGGAAGAGACCTATATGGAGAACTCAGTTTCTTAAGGGTGAAAATTCAGCAGGGGAGTAGGAAAGAGAGCAAGATCATAGGATCAAACCTACATAGTTATAATTGTGGGGAGAGGGAACATGTGTGTGACAGGAAAAAGCAAGAGGAGAGTGGTTCAGGAAATGGTAAGCCCTATCTTAGAGCGTAAGGTGGCCACAAATAGGGTCTCCTAGGATAGTAGGGCTGGAAAGGGCAAAGAGGAGGTGAAGGAAGGGGTGAAACTGTCCAAAAAGAAATGTACTCATTACCTCACTTATGTATCTGGAACCCTTCTGTATATTACACCTTTATAATAACAATTAAAAAAAAAAGAAAAAGAAAAAAAAAAAGAATAGATGAGGGTAAAAGCAAAGATTCTATCTATAGTAAGTAGCTTAGGTTTTTAGCCTAGAGACACTGGGGAGCAATTAGGGTTCTGGGAAAGGGATGCCATGAGCTGTTTTACAAAGTTGGCTTGGTGAATTGCAAGAAGGTCTTCAAATGGGAGAGAAACAGGAAGCAGGAGTATAGTTAGGAGGCCTATGTATTGGCCCCAGAAAGAGAGGCAGGCGGGGGAGAGGGGGAGGGACGTGGGGAGAATCAAAATGTCATGCCAGTCACCAGCCAGAACCTGCCCTTCATGGCTGCAGGATCAACTCAGCCATGGAGGCAGGTGACCTGCATCTGGAACAGAATATCCTTCCTACAGCTGAGTGACTCAATGTCACGGACATCCTGAAGTTGAAGCCCACAACAGTCACTTGAGGACATTGGGAATAAGGGGGGGGGAAATCAGCAACAGAGCCTCACATTTGAGTAACTGGTAGGTAGGTGTCTGTGCTATTAAATGATGGGAAATAGTGTATCTCTGCTTGGTTCTGGGCAGGTCAAGTCTGATGTTCATGTAGGATGGACAGGTAGGAAAGCAGGGAAGGCTGGAAGGTATGAAAAGGTGGGAGCAGAAGGGCCTGAGATCATAGAGATGCACATGAGACCACAAACCAATTGCACATCATTGCAAAATGCTTTTTTCTCATCACCACCACTCCCTCGTACCACCTGCCATGTTGAGAATGCTGGTTTGGGGCCTATGAGGATACTACACTTATTGTTCAATGAGTACAACTCATGTTTTCAGAGGTGATACCCCTAAAGTAGAGCAAACAAAGCCCAATTGTCTTAAGAGTCTCATTTCAATGACAAAACTTGGCCTTGGAGATGTGGTCAATGTAGAAGGATGCTCAAGGAGAGAAGTAATTTCTCTGCTTCCACAGTAAAGAGAAATATCCACTGCGGTTATTTATCTTGCTAAACACCTGTTTCTTAGGACTATACCACTCAGGGACACCAGGCCTACTTGGCATTGCCATTCTTTCTACTACCCCAAATTCCCTCACAGGTGAGCCAAGGTGGGTGACGAACCTCAATTAGTCACCAGCCCAAATGACACATGGCCTCCTAAGTTGGAGCTGCATGCCAACCCTCCCCACTCTCTAAATGGAGGTTACATGCTTAAAAACAATTAGATATCAAGATACAAAGTTATATTTGAAAGATTAAAAAAAAAAGCACTACAGGATTCCATCTTCATGAGTGACTTACCGGACACAGTACAAAAAGTGTGTGTGGAAATCAGCGTATGTATAGAAGTCATCCTGTATTTTGTGGTCCAGCATCAAATGGCTATTCTGGAAGTAATTTAGCACACTCATAATGGTGCAATTCTTGTTATAAGGTGACAGTGGGGCCACACAGATGTCCTGAAGTGTCACAGTCTCATTGTTATAAAACGCAACAATGTTTTCAATGTCTGTTTGTAAGTCAAGAACCTGAAAGAAGATTAAAAAAAAAATAAACCCAGAAACACCACATTTTTTAAGATCTTTACAAACCAGTGTTGTCCTAAGTGGTAAGAAAAGTACTTCAGGAAAATTCTTCCCAAGAAGCGTGAGGAAGAAGGCACACCATGGAAATACATTTGGTGGTGCTAAAGACCCATTCTTACAGCAAAGTAAGATGAAGACCCTGGATGTGTCCAGAGATGGGGAGGGGACCTGACCGAGATGGACCTCAACAAAGGACACGCAACCATCTCTCTCACCAGCTGCCACCAATGAGGTCTCAAAGGGAAGAGTGGAGCAAAATGTCTCGTATTTCAGATGCATGATTATTCCTCCTTGCCAAAGACATACCCTCTACTGCCTTGCTCCTCACTGTGCCCATGCCCATACTTCCTAATAGAGACCATGCTCCTAGACGTAAATGACTGCTGTTCAGCTTTTGCAACAAGCTGGGAAAAAGCAATGGTCATTAGGTGGAGAAAGAATTTTCACTAAAGTTGTGTGACTATTTTGATGCTTTTCAATACTTTGCACTTTCTGTAAATAAGAACATTTACAAGAAAAAGTATTCAGTTCATTAAAAAAAAAAGAAGAAGAATGGAGAAATGGCACTGTGGCTCAAGTGGTAGAGCACTTGCCTTGAGCTCAAGAGCTCAGGAACAGTGTCCAGGCCCAGAGTTCAAGCCCACGACCAAAAAAAAAAGAATGGACTGAGGGACTGAGTGTGGTGGCTCATATTTGTAATCCTAGCTACTGGGGAAACTGTGATGGAAGGATTGTGATTCGTGTCCAACCTGTGCGGAAAGTTCAAGAGATCTTATCTTAAAAATAACCACAGAGTTGCACATGGAGTTTTCATTAAGCCCAGTTACTCAGAAGGAGGAGGCAGGGAAACAGGATTATGAGTCAGAGGCCAGCCTGGACAAATGTAGTAAAATACTGTCTCAACAACAACAACATAAAAAAGGCACAGTGGCCAGACACTGGTAGCTCATGTCTGTAATCCTAGCTACTCAGAAGGCTGAAATCTGAGGATTGCAGTTTGAAGCAGTCCAAGTAGGAAAGCCTGTAACATTCTCATCTCTAATTAACCACCCAGAAGTGGTTCAAGTGGTAGAGTGCTAGATTGGAGTAGAAAAAGTTATGAAACAGTGATTAGGCCCTGAGTTCAAGCCCCAGTAACAGCACAAAAAATAACAATAAAAGGACCAGAGTGTGTGGCTTAAGGAGCATTTGCCTAGCCTATACCAAGGCTAAGGGTTCAATCCCAAGTATTGTGGTAGGGAGGGAAGGGTAGTAAATGTAATTTATTCACAAGTTCTTTTCTCCACAGCAAGTATGCCTGGGCCATGGTAAGCACTAAAGAAGTGATAGTTCTCATTCCAAATGTACCTTCCACCAATGACAGGAACCTCTATAAGCTTATTTCTAGAACACTCGTCAGCAATGCTCTAGCATCTCCTGTCCCCAGCCCTAATAAAAAACTTCCTATTTTCCCTGTATGACAACTGGTTGTCCATCCAGGCTGGGAGCAGGGGCTAGGTCCTTCATGATTCAGATCTCTCTGTGGACTTCTTGGCTCCTTCACAGCATTGGATTCTAGGTTTAGAGAGAAAGAATCCCAAGAGAGCCATAAAACTGCATTAGTGTCTTCTATAAACTGGTGTCAGAAGTCATCTAACCTCATATCCATCAGAGTCCCAGGTCTTCCAAAATTCAAAGGAATATAGCTCAGTAGTAGAGAGCTTGTAAAGCATGTACAAGGTCCTGGGATCCATCCCAAACACCTCAAAAATTAGCAAACAACGGGAGGAAACATCCACCTCCTCTCATCAACGGAGGAGCATTAGTCACATTGAGAAGAAAAAGTGGGTGGGAGATGTCATTACAGCCATGTTGACCTTCATGTCATACTAAGCTACAATTCCTAGCCTAGACACTTCGGGTAATAAAGGTACTAATTTTGTTCTCAAAAAGGAAAAAAAAACAACCTTAATCCTTTGGACTTTGTCATACTATTTTCAGTTACCAAAGAAAACAGCCCCTAAATTCCTAAGGTAAATTCCATATATATGTGTACATTCTTTTGTAACAGAAAGTCTGCTCAAGTCTTCTTCTGCTCATCTCAATTTCCAGAAAAAAGACCTTCTGTATGCAGTCAATCTAAAAATGAGCAATAGCAAGATTTCCATTAAGTTCAATGCCCATCATTATGTTCTTGCAATGTAAATTAAAATGCCTTTGCTTTCTGTTTAAAGATTTTCAAGTAACATCACTACTTTAAAGTTCAAAAGCTGAACCAGATAGAACTGGTCAACATGGAAAAACCAGCATGCCTGAAGTTCTCCTGGATGGACATATGTTTGTAAGCAGCAGATTACCTGATGCAAAATCTCGAGATCAAGTGGAGGTCCAAAGGGTACATTGGCTCCTGAGGGGTACGGCTCATAAATATGTACACTGGTGTGGGGGGCCTGGATAATTAGCTGCTCCGTCCGGAAGAAAGGCCCAAAGTGTGTGTCAAAGTACTCTTTCTCTAGGCGGGCTTGGCTATTGGGGGATGACCAGAGTTCCACAGGATTGGTGGTGACTTGGACAAACACCAAGCCTGAAGAACATGCGGCGATGAAGACCAGCGAGAAGAAAATGATGCAGCCAGGGTTTCGGACGCAGAAAGCCCCCCATTGTGTGAACAGACGCTTCAAACAGCCCTCAAATGCTGCACCAAGTGGGTCACAGCAGGAAGTATCCCCTGAAAGAGAGGAAGAGGAAAGGAAGATGGAGGTTAAGAGCCGCACTATTCCTCCAAGTTGGAACAGGGAGAACATTGGCTCCCAGTTGTGTGTGTCAAACCAGACCCAACTTCCTCCCCCAACCTCAACTGCCCATGTTCATGATCCCTCTGCCATTGATCTGCTCAGAAATCCACTTTCCTTGGCTGCCCATGATGAATGCTAATCCATTTTATGGAGGAACAAAGCCTGTACATCAGCCTCTGGAAAGTGAAGTTTTCTGACTTCTCTTGACCACAGTTCCCTTTAATCTTGCCCTCAGTGCCTTTGTGGCTCTTACTCCCATCCATAATTAGTTCACTGCTATTATTAACACTTGGTTCTGAAAAGCAATGCTCTGAAGAAAACAATGTCACAAAGGCACAGCTGTGTCCTTGGTACTAGTACACTGTCTCACAGAACCAGGTACAATGTTTCTGGAGGAAATGAAGACTCTCAGGCCAACATCTGTTTTTAGGTCAAAGAACCAACCCTTTAACTTCAGTACCAATGGGCCTACCTTTGTCACTGCCGTTCACAGAAAAGGCTATATTGCTGTCAATGGGTGTGTACTCAGACACAAAGTAACGTTTTCTGAAAAATAAACGTATGTAAAGTAGTATTAGTGGACATCATCACAAAGAGGCTGTTATTTTTAACAGCTTGCTTCTTCAAACTGTCTTCCTCCTCCCCAGTTCTCCCCATCTTCTTTCCCCTAAGTTCCCAGGATCTCTAGGCCCAGTAGTCTCAGGAGAAAAGTTAAGAAGAGAATGTTTTTTCCAAGTTTCATTGTTTGACTTTCATGCATGCAAATAATTTGACAATATAGGAAGACATTTAATAAACAATTTCACCTTGTCTCCACAGTAGTAACAAGCACACCTAGAGCCCAGATCTTGGTTTGTAACCATTCTCCAACCAAAAGAACAAGAGTTCTTTGAAGAACAGCCAGGTCTGGAGCCAAGAAAAATGTCCAAACCAGAAAGCAACAAAATAGATAATACTGGATACAAGCCATAGAACCAATAAAAGCTTATAATGTAAATAATTGAGCAAGTGCAGGAAGAAGCCCAGTTAGTAAATGTAGATGAGTAAAAGAAACCTCAATCACCATTAGGCGAACATCATAGAAATAATGGCTGTATAAGACCAAACTACCGGGGCTGGGAAGGTGGCTCAGTGGTAGAGCAGTTGCCTTGCATGCTCGAGGCCCTGGGTTTGATTCCTCAGCCCCACATAAGCAAAAAGAAAAAAGCCGGAAGTGGCACTGTGACTCAAGTGGTAGAGAGCTAGCCTTGAGCTGAAGAGCTGAGGGACAGCGCCCAGGCCCGGAGTTCAGGTCCCACGACCGGACCCAAAAAAAAAAAAAAAAAAGACCAAACTACCAGTGAAGAGTGGGTGACAGTTTCAGAAGAAATAAAGTATCATAGTATTCAAGTATCCCATCTCAGAAAATTTCAATTATAAGGGGAAAGAATAGTAACTTCACAGTGGACATCACCTATACCATATGTTAACATCACTGGTATTGAGACATCCAGATATCGTGAATCCCTGCTACAATATTTTGAGAAAGACATTATCATCATATTTGTGATGTTCTTGTCAATCTAACCATGAGAAAACATTGGCTAAAGCTCAACTTGAAGACATGGTACAGAATAACTAAACAGCATTCACCAAGAATGCCAAGACTATAAAAAAGGCAAGACAGAGGAACTGGAGGAGACTAACAAAATACAAAAAGTGAATGTACCAGGAAGTCCTAAAACCAAACAATGAACATGAAGAACATCAATGGATATAGTCTGCAGTTCAGCTAATATTTTATCAGTGATATTTTCATGGTTCTGATCATTATGAGTTCTGTAAGTTGTAATACTAAGGAAACTAGAAAAAGGAGATATATAAAAATACTAGTGGCCGGGCGCTGGTGGCTCACGTCTGTAATCCTAGCTACTCAGGAGGCTGAGATCTGAGGATCGCGGTTCAAAGCCAGCCCGGGCAGGAGAGACTGTGAGACTCCTATCTCCAATAAACCATCAGAAAACTGGAAGTGGCGCTGTAGCTCAAGTGGTAGAGCGCTCGCCTTGAGCTGAAGAGCTGAGGGACAGCGCACAGGCCCAGAGTTCAAGCCCCACGACCGACAAAAAAAAAAAAAAAAATACTAGTGTAACAGGTTGGTAAGTTTCAAATTATTTAAAAAGAAAAAGTTAATGAAATGTACTATCCTAAATAAAGATGCATTACTGAAGAGGACTATAATACTGTAGTTAATAATATTTGGGTCATGTAACTGTAGATTTCTAAAGAATAGATTAATGCATGATGCTTTGGATTTTACAAAATTCTTAATAAATTAATAAAACTAACTCCAGTTGGATGCCAGTGGCTCACACCTATAATCCTAGCTACTCAGGAAGCTGAGATTTGAGGATCACAGTTTGGAGCCAGCCTGTACAGGAAAGGCCATGAGATTCTTATATCCAATAAACTAGTAAAAAGCCCTAAAGCAGAGCTATGGCTCAAGTGGTAGAGTGCAAGCCTTAAGCAAAAAAAGCTCAGGGACAGTGCTCCAGGCCCTGAGTTCAAGCCCTACGATTGGTACAAAAACAAAAACCCTAATTCCAAATGTCTAGATGAACTTGATTGACTCTTTACTAGCAACAGGATCTACATAATCTATGGAATGTTATCCCATGGATTTTTATTTCCTGTTCTGATTAAGATTTGGCAAGTACAAAGTAAAAGTGCCACTTAATTTTTTTATTGCCTTTGATGAAGGAAAAAAAAAGTCACTTACCTATAGCACCACACTGCAAAAAATGCTCCAAAAAACACAAACAAAAATGCCATGTAGGTGATCCACATAATGACATACATGGCATCCAAGCCAAAGATCCTCCAGGGAACAGGAGGGGGTGGGGGCTGGGGCTTGGGGCCACAAACAATGGAGCAGTCCTGGCAGCTGCAGGGCCCCGTGATCTCATCTACTGACTCGTTGCAGCCTTTGGTTGCATTTCTCATGGGCTCCATACCATGGATGGGAAGATCTAAACGAAGGAATTGCATTGAATGGTGATCTCAAGAAAAAAGCATTAGAACTTTAGCAGTAAGTGATATTTAAACCCAACAATAAGCACATTCAAATACAACACAACTGCAAGAATAAGAACTAGAGATTTTTGTTTCATTTTTTAACCAAGTTGTGTGTTGTTGCTTTCTTTGTAAAAATTGAAGAGACGTCAATAATTCTGCACAGGGTACTGTCACTGACCGCCAACTACACCACATACCAAGCTGATTTTTCCATCATGTCTTATTCCATTCTGAGCAGCTAGGGTAAATGCTATAGGCTAATACTATACTAGCTCTCTGGGTGCTTCTTAAAATAAGCAAGCAAGCACATTCACAGGTTAGTCTCTGAATTATCAATCTCTAAAGTCACTTCTTTTTCTTGCATTCCAACTCCCAAACCACCTAACTCAACCAAGGCAGGGTAAACAACCTGGTGGCCTTTATTTTTATTATTTATTTATTTGCCAGTCCTGGGGCTTAAACTCAGGGCCTGGGAACTGTCCCTGAGCTTCTTTTATTCAAGGCTAACCCTCTACCACTTGAGCCAGCACCACTTCTGGCCTTTTCTGTTTATGTTGTAACTGAGGAATCAAACCCAGGCCTTCATGCATACTAGGCAAGCATTCTATCACTAAACCACCCTCCCAGTCCTACTTTTATTTTTTTGTGCTGGCACTCAGGCCCTCACATTTTTGTTTGGCTTTTTTGTTCCAGGCTAGTACTCTATCATGTAAGCTCTACTTCTATGTCAGACTTTTTGCTGGTTAATTGGAGATAAGAATATGGGATTATTTTTTTTTTCTGTTTGGGCTGGATGAAGATTCTCAGATCTTAGCCTCCTGGGTAACTAGAATTACAGTCATGAGCCCCTGGCATCTGGTAGTTGCTACCTTTCTTATAGGAGAAACTCTAGGAAGTAGGTATCTGAATTTGCTTATCTTCCATTTGAAGAGTATGATTCCCTAGCTTTAAAACATCATAAATATGTCACATTTGGGAGTTGTCGTCCTTACCTGAAAAAATGGGAGTGATAGTAAATGGTGTCTGTCCATTGTCCTTACTGAACATATACTCAATCCAGTTGGTGGCATTACAGGCACTAGCATCCTTTCCACACAGGAGTCCCAGGGCCTTGTCATTACTGGAGGGGGCCTCCACATCCCGGCAGGCATTGTACATTGCTAGAAGATGATTTGAAAGGGAAAAAGATGGAGACCTGATGTTACTTTAATTTCCCAGCAAGATCTTACAAAAAGCCTCTGAAATATAAATGCAAGACTTGATATGCACTGCAAACATGGCCAGCCAGCAGAATGGAATGTGGAGCAGTAAACTCTACAGGCAGGGAACCTCCCTTAAATTAGCTTACCAGACTGTGCCTGATTCTAAGCCACACCAGGTTCCACGTAACCCAAAACAAAACACAACAGGAAAGGGAAAGGATTATGACAAGACACTGAGTTCTCAAAACAGTTTCAAGAAGACTCTCAGTACAAAGGAGAGTATTAAGACTTGGGAAAGAGAACCCTAGGACCTTTTGAGATAATGAAACTGCAGCAGGAACTACACAGCTAGAGAACTGCAGAATTTGCAGGGGAAACTAGCTTTGAGGCAGAGGTTATGTGTGAACGAAGCCAATGCTATTCTCCTTTTTGGTTTTGCTGCAATACACGTAAGGACAGCGTATTACAAAAAGACAATATTGATCATGTTCTCTACACAAGGAAGCACTTAGAGTGGGTTCTATACCGTTCATTTTCATTCACACATCCCTGTTTGCTACAAAGTTCCCAGGATCTTTTCCCACTAAGTCCCATGAAAGGAGATGATTACATATTCATTTTGAAAAAGAAGTTAGCTAGAATGAATTATCTTTCTCAGAAATCTGAATGTTATTTTATTACTAGATTCTGGTAAAAAAAAAAATTGCCAGTTGTCATTCTTTTGAGGTAATTTGTATCTTTTTCTCTATTTGTCTTTGGATTCAAGTTTTTTTTTTTTAAACTATGCTTGTAGATTTATTTTTGCATTTAAAAACATAATTGAAATATAATTCACAAACAGGGTACTAGTGGTTCATGCCTGTAATCCTAGCTACTCAGGAGGCTGGGACCTGAGGAAGGTTATTTGAAGCCAGTCCACACAAGAAAGTCCATAATACTCTTATGTCCAATTTAAGCCAGAAATGGAGCTGTGGCTCAAATGGTAGAATGTTAGTCTTGAACAAAAAATCTTAGAGTCAGTGTCCAGGCACTTAGTTCAAGTCCAAGGACTGGCACACACACACAAAAAAGAAATGTAAGTGGCATTATGGCTCAAGTGGTAGAGTGCTAGCCTTGAACAAAAGCAGCTCAGGGGCAGTGCCCAGGCCCTGAGTTCCAGCCCCAGGATTGGCCAAAAAAAAAAAAAAAAGCGTAATTCACAAACTATACAATACATACAACTTAATGGATTTTAGCATATTTCAATATGTAAAAACCTATCTGCTCAAAAAGAAATTCTGTATTCTTGAGATACGATCCTATCTCCTGACCTTTTAAGTTCTTAGTAACCACTAATCTTTCCATCTTTATAAAGTTGCTTATTTTGGACATTTTGAACAAATATCCATATAATTAATGGTCTTTTGTGCTGACTTCTTTAACTAAGCAGAACATTTTCAGCAGGTTTTCACTTCTCCTGGCAGTTGAATTGCTTGGATATCCCCTAACTGGTTAAATGTTTCATGAATTCCAGACTTTTTTCCAAAGAAGCAATACCACTCTATGTATCTATGAACTTATGGCACTTTTATTTTAAAACTTCACACAAGCAACATACTACAGATATTATGTAACTTTTCAACCAACATTTTTTTTTTTTTTTTTTTTTTGGGTCCGGTCATGGGGCCTGAACTCTGGGCCTGGGCGCTGTCCCTCAGCTCTTCAGCTCAGGGCTAGCGCTCTACCACTTGAGCCACAGCGCCACTTCCAGCTTTTTCTTTTTTTTGCTTATGTGGTGCTGGGGAATCGAACCCAGGGCCTCTGGCATGCAAGGCATGTGCTCTACCACTGAGCCACCTTCCCAGCCCAACCAACATTTTTTAAATAAGTTTTTTATTGTGAAAATACTGTACAGAAGGGTTACAGTTATATGAGCAAGGTAATGAGAACATTTCTTATCAAGCATTGTTGCCTCCTCCTTTGTTTTTCCCCTACTATCTCTTCCCTCCCACCTCCTCAACTACACAAACTGCTCTTCCCCCCACCCATCCCTCTACCCCACCTAAATTGTAAAGTTCGTTTTTCAACATAGTGCCTTGTACATCTCATTGTTGCAGTGGGTCAACCTGTATCTCAATTTAAACAATTTGTTTTTCCCTTCCCCTCCCCAAATTGTACCAACATCAAATACAGTGAAAACAGGGGTTATACTGTCAAGGAGGGACATACAAAGCAACAACAACAACAAAAATCACATGGTACCTTATAAATACGTTAGGAACAATAGCAAGCAAGCAAGAAAAAAAAACAGTTGTGAAGTCATCTTTATACAGACAACTAATTCATATATTTCATAGTTTTCAATATTTGATAGGAATATAATGATCTATTTTCTATTAATGAACATTTAATGGACATTTACAAATGATGAACCTACACTGACAAATCACTATCACCCACAGCTCACAGATGACATCTGGATTTATCTTGGTGTATGTTCTATGGGTTGTGGCATATGTATACAGACATGTACCCAGCCTTATTGAGTCAACACAGCAATTTCACTGCCTAAAAATCCTCTGTGCTATTTGTCTCTTCTCTCTCACTAGCCATTTACAACTACTGACTTTTTACTCTCCCTCAAGTTCTGCCTTTCTCAGAATGTCAAATTTGGTATCATATGTTGTACAGCCTGTTCAGATAGGATTCTTTCACTCAGTAATAGGATTCAAAATTCTTCCTCTCTTCATGGCTTGATGATAAATATTATTCCATGTCTGGATGTGTCAGTTTATTTACCCATTCACCTGCTGAAAAACATCTTGATTGCTTCCAAGTTTTGGCAATTGCAAATGAAGTTGCTATAAATATCTGTGTGCAGACTTTTGTGTGGATATGTTTTCAACTCATCTTGAGTAAATACTAGGAGCATGACTACTAGATCGTATGACAGGCATGGTTTGACAAGAAACCTGCCAAACTGTATTTCAAAGTGACTGTCCCTTTTGGCATTCCTACCAGGAATGAATAGGATCCAGTTCTTCTATATTCTCAGCAGCATTTGATGGATCAGTGATCTGGACTTGGGTCATTTTATTAAGTATGGAATGATATCTCACTGTGACTTTAACTTACAATTCTTGGCTGGCATATGATGCCAGGCATCTTTCTTACATACCTATACCTTCTTTTGTAAGGGTTTTGTTCAGGTTTTAAGAAAAATATTTTGGACCACAGTCTTAATAAAATATGCCTTTTGCAAAAAAATGTCCTCCCAGTTTGTGACTTGTCTTCTCACTTCAAATTTGTCTGGATATCTCTATTTTTTCATAATCAATAATACTATTATGGAAGTTCTTACATGGGTCTCCCTATTCACATGTACTAGAAGTTTTGTAAGGCAGGCTTTGGTAAATAGAATTTGAGATGTGTGTTTATTTATCTTCAGCTTTACTAGATATTAAGAGATGTTTTTCAAATGGTTTTCAAACATTTGCAACAAGTTATGAGGGGAGCAGCTTATTAGCATTCCTGTTGTTCCACATCCTCATCAAAAGTTGGAACTGCTCAACTTTTCAATTTGTGCCAATCCAATAAGCCCATTTCTACAATGATTTGTAATAATACACTGGTTATATATCAGCTGCTACATATGTAAGTTATTCTGGAGAGCATGTTCTTGCTCCAATCAGGTTGTCTTTTTTTTTTTTTTTTTTTTTTTTTTGGTTGGTCATGGGGCTTGAACTCTGGGCTTAAACGCTGTCCCTGTGCTTTTCAGCTCAAGGCAAGCGCTCTACTACTTGAGCCACACCACCACTTCCAGATTTCTAGTGGTTTATTGGAGAGAAGAGTCCCACGGACTTTCCTGCCTGGGCTGGCTTTGAACCACGATCCTCAGATCTCAAGCCTCCTGAGTAGCTAGGATTATAGGCATGAATTACCAGTACCTGCTTGGAATACTTTTTTTTTTTTTTGCCAGTCATGGGGCCTGAACTCTGGGCCTGGGCGCTGTCCCTCAGCTCTTCAGCTCAAGGCTAGCACTCTACCATTTGAGCCACAGCGCCACTTCTGGCTTTTTCTGCTTATGTGGTGCTGAGGAATCGAACTCAGGGCCTCATGCATGCAAGGCAAGCACTCTACCACTGGACCACCTTCCCAGCCCTGGAATACTTTTTCTATTAAACTTTTCCTGTTATAATTTTTAATTGGTCATTACAATGAAATGCTGTATGTTATTTATTTGTTCTGTTGGTCCTGAGGCTTGAACTCTGGGCCTGGGCGTGGTCCCTGCATTCTTCAGCTCAAGGCTGGCGATCTACCACTTGAGCCACAGTGCCACTTCCCGTTTTCTGGTAGTTAATTGGAGATAAGAGTCTCACAGACTTTCCTGCCTGGGCTGGCTTTGAACCGTGATCCTCAGATCTCAGCCTCCTGAGTAGCTAGGATTACAGGTGAGCCACCAGTGCCTAGCATCTATATTTTATCCTTATAGGTGAAAAATTTGATCTTATTGACATATTAGGCTAGTCTAAAAACATTTTGTATTTAGTTGTGTCTAATCTATCTTTCAGTCCATTTTAATGACTGTTTCTTCTTAAGATCCACTTGGTTTTACTTCTAACTTGTTTGTTCCTTTTCTATAGCATTCTACTCTTCAAAATTCTTTAATTTCATTTTCAACAGACTGTCTTCTTTCGGATTATTCTATGGTCTCTAGTCGTTGGGGGCCCATTTCTTCTGTTAGTAGTTTCTGCTTACATTCCTGTATGATGACCTGTTTCCTCAAAATCAAGACCACTTCTTCTCTACTAGCTACTGTCCTTTCTATCCCATCTCCGAGGCTTTACAGTAATTCATGAGCTTAAAACAATTCACGGGGCTGGGAAGGTGGCTCAGTGGTAGAGCGCTTGCCTGGCATGCCTGAGGCCCTGGGTTCGATTCCTCAACACCACATAAACAAAAAGAAAAAAGCTGGAAGTGGCACTGTGGCTCAAGTGGTAGAGCGCTAGCCCTGAGCTGAAGAGCTGAGGGACTGCGCCCAGGCCCAGAGTTCAGGCCCCACGACCAGACCCAAAAAAAAAAAAACAATTCATGCCGGCTAGAACCAAAGTTTCAATGGTTACACAGGTAAGATACACAGGTAAACTTACACATACGAAAAATTTCCATATGATAAACGAAATTTAGGAAGGGGGTAAAATAAATGTTTTAAAGAGATCTATTGGTGGTAGCAAGTGTTAAGGTACAAGCAAAGCAATGGTAATGCACTATGATTTTACACATAATTGACAGGAAAATAAAAAAAGAACACCCTGATGTATTGTCAGGTTTTGTTTTATTTTTTAAAGAGAAAGAATTAAGCTTACTTACCATTAGCGAAACTCTGTCCAATATAGTACTCTAATGCTTTCACGTTTGTTTTTGTCTGGTTTGTAACAGGATCAACAATATCTTCAGTTTCTGTAACATTCAGAAACTCACTCTGTTGAGGGCTACATGTCAGCTCGCAAAACAGACTCATTAGGTTATAGAAACAGGATGGACATCTAAAGAAAAAAAAATCATATTTTATATGTCTTCACAGACAAGGCTAGTAAAAATACGATTTAAAACAGATACAGAAGGGTTGGAAGTATGGGTCAGTTGGTAGAGAGCTGACCAATGAGCAAAGTATCAGGTACCAAGTTCAAGCCCCAGTCTCATGCCCCCACCCCACCCCCCAAAAAAACTCCATCTTAGGTACAGAGTATGTAAATTTTGCTGAAAAAAGACATTTATTTTCTACAGAAATGTATTTACCTCACAAATTCTTAAAATCTCAGGTTACTTTAACATGAAAAAACAGCTTTTAAAACTTCCCTAACTTTACAACATTTATTTTGTTCAGATATAATTTCAAAGAGAAATATGTTTTCTTGAATTCTGTTCTTTGTAATTTAAAGATGTTTTCCTTTATCCTGGAACTGTGATAATTCTGATTAAGGAAAAAGACACCAAGCACCAGTGGTTCATGCCTGTAATCCTAGCTAGCCAGGAGACTGACCTGAGGATTGTGTTTCAGGACTACCTTGGGCAGAAAACTTCACTAGACTCTGTCTCCAAAATCACCAGCAAAAAGAAGGCTGGAGGCATGGCTCAAATGGTAGAGCACCAGTCAAACAAGCAAGTTGAGAGGTGCAATGTCCTAAATTCAAACTGCAATACTGCACATATCTCTCATAAAAACGGGGGGAAATAAGTTAGCATATTACAGTTTTCATCTTGTAACTTAGAAGACTTTCTTCTAAGCCCTAGATAATAATTCTAGGCCTTCCTAAAACACAGGAGATTTCCTAACAGCTTGTAAAGATAAAAGAACAGCCCTTATGTAAGGTCATGGGTTTGATTCTTAGCATTGCCAAACTAAAACAAAACAGCTGTGTTATTCTCTGGCTGCATGTATTTCAGAAACATGAGTTTTTCAAAGCACTAAATGCTAACTACTGTCCTTCAGGTTCAAAGTTTAAGCCCCTACCTGATATGTGGCAAAAGGGGTCACATTCCTCTTTGGTCCAAGGTTACCTACACAAGCTATTGCTTTATTTTACTTGAGCTCCAAACACAAATAATTGAGATGACTTTCTACTAGGATCATGAACAACACAGAATGAGGAAGATGTGTTCAACATTCTAGTGAAAGAAACAGGCACATACCTGAACTCTTTCAAGAAGCTTGTGCAGAAATCTTAAGAGCCACTTTTGGATAGCACAGTTTTCTTCTGTTTCCATGAATTACTAATCTCTATAAATGCTACTTCATTTCATCTCTACGATCATCAGTTTCACAGCTGCCTAAGATTCCATATGCCAGACTGCCCTATTTGCTAGTATAAGTAAAGCTTTGGTATCTCTGATGTCATGGGGGAAATTTTGGCTATATGTTGATATTTAAATCTATACTGCCCCACTTAGAGAAGTGGTAACTAAATATGTTCCAATCAAGTGACAAAGGCTCCAATCCAGCTACATTGAAGTCTAACAACAACCTATAATGATCCAATTAGACCCTAACTTTTTTTTTCTGCCAGTCCTGGGGCTTTTCTCAGGGCTTGGACACTTTCCCCAAGCTTCTTGTGTTCCAGGCTAGTGCTCTACCACTTGAGTGCCTCTTCTGGATTTTTCTGAGTAGTTATTGGACTTTCTCACAGACTTCCTTGCCCAGGATGACTTCAATTCTGGGATCTCAGATCTCAGCCTCCGGAGTAGCTAGGATTACAGGCATGAACACCAACTCCCGGCAGATTCTAACTTTTACCCTACTATTACTTTATGTAAAATCCTGAGAGAACAATTTAGTGATGGTTTTCCACTCTGTGTTATCCATTTCTGCTAAGAAGCAGGGTTTCCTTGGTGGAAGCTGGCTTATGCTAGCCACCTACAGTGATATCTGCAAAGAACATTTTCTTCTCTTTGCATTTGCTCCCCATCCATTTTTATCAGTGTGCTGAAATCTGAAAGAAGTTTACAAAGATACCACAATCTACTGTTGTAAAGAGTAACACCAGTGTGTTCTTTTGCCCATTTGAAACTGCTAGGTAGGCCTATAGAAGAATAACTATTGTGCAACCTATTTGCACTAGCTTTGTCATAGAGAACAGATGAGCAAAATGAACTTTGACAAACCAGTCAAGTACACAACAGCAAGCTTAGCAGTCCTAAGGTACTAAGGACCTGATACTAACACATTATTTCAACACAGGAAGAACACAAGGGACATGCAAGGCAGGGGAAGCGAGGAGAAGGAAACAGCAGCACAGGACTGTATGGATGTAGACAGGGTCTTGCAGAACCTGAGAGGTCTCAAGAACCTCTCCTCCTCACAGAGCACCAAAAGTTCTTGCCTGCCTTTAGAAAGAATAACATGCCATTTTCAGGGAAATGGATGGACGTAGAATGAACCATGTTAAATGAGATAAGCCAAGCTTAGAGACACAAACGGCACATGTTTTCTCTCAAATGCAAAGCTAGATCTAAAATACAGTGGGACATGATGAATTATACAGGACTCTAGGCATTCAAGCACAGTGAGACCAAAGGAGGAATTATTAGGGAAAGAATACAAAGGCACAATGCCTATGTGCTTCTGATCACATAAAATAATATTTATCAAAATGAACTCCAGGAAATGGAAACAAAAAGGTTTTTTTCTTTGTTTTTTTTTTTTTTTGTCTTGTTTATTTATCTTTAGGAGGGCAAAAGGGAGCACAGAAATGGAGGGACAGAGAGTCAACAAATGCAGCAGTGGTACTCAATTAGACACTATATTGAAAATGAACTATACAACTTGTGGGTAGGGACAAGAGGGAAAACAGGGAACGGAGGAAGGGGTAACATTGTCAAAAAGAAATGTAGTCTTTGAGCCAGGCGCCAGTGGCTCATGCCTGTAATCCTAGCTACTCAGGAGGCTGAGATCTGAGGATTGCGGTTCAAAGCCAGCCCAGGCACCAAAGTCCGTGAAACTCTTCTCTCCAATAAACCACCAGAAAACCGGAAGTGGTGCTGTAGCTCAATTGGTAGAGCTCTAGCCTTGAGCTGAAGAGCTGAGGGACAGTGCTTAGGCCCAGAGTTCAAGCCCCATGACCGACAAATAAAACAAAAACAAAAACAAAAAGAAATGTAGTCTTTGCCTGACTTAAGTAACTGTAAAGCCTCTATACACCACCTTTATAATAATAATTTTTTTTAAAGTTCCTGCCTGAAAAAAAGCTACCCACAGAGCAGACACCTTGTGAGGCGAGGACATCTCAGAGGAAACCAAGTCTGTAACTAGAGGAGAACAAAATTAAATCAGGATTACTTCCCTTTTATCTTCAACAAGTTGTAAGAATGTGTTCTTAATAAAATAGATCTAAAAACCTGACTTTTAAAAGGAAATCAGAAAATTACTGATACCAAGGTACCCAAAACCCATTGGTTCTATTTGCCCAGCAGTCAACCTACCTAGACAGAAACTGTAGAGGCAGCTGCAGGTTACTTTTCAATGTCTGAAGCTGCTGAACATCACAACAGACACTGACATTGTCATAGAAGAATCCTGGACAGAGTTCCTTTCAGGAAAGAAGACATGGAAATGAAAGCAGTAGAGTTAGAGGAAGGACAATGCTTCCTTCTTATGTAGCTGAAAAGTTCTTGCAGAATTCTTTTAACCATATTATCCATAAACTAGGGATTCTCAGGTAGAAGCCATAGAAATATCTAGTGTTTTTTCTTTTGAGATTTGTCTTCTCTATGACATTTTCTCTTTTCTATTATTTTTGCTCTTCTCATATTGTGTGTGTGTGCACATGCATGGTTAGTTAGAGATAACTGTCTCATGGACTTTCCTGCCTAGTCTGGCTTTGAATCTCAGTCCTCAGATCTCAGCCTGGGTAGCTAGAATGATAAGCCACCAATGCCTGGCATCTTTTCACATTTTTTTTTTTAAGTTCAATCACAGTGCTATTCACAACTGCCCTTAGTACTCCAGATAAAGTAAAAATCTTATTAATCCTAATGAAAGGAGTAGCCCAGAAGATTATTATGTCAACTTGATTTTTGAGAACTTAAGTCTCTAAAACCAGTCTTGTCACCTAGACATTCCCAGCTTTTTTTTCCTTATTTCCCTATGTATTTAGGGTGGTAAAAGTGCTAATAAAGTAGAACTCTGGTAGTGGTCAAAATTCACAGGATCTCAGGAAAGCACAGAAAATTCACTAAAAATGAAGAGGAAGAAGTCTCAGCCTATTAACAGCACAGTCTAATCAAGGCCTGATATTTGGCAACAACAAGCTAAATTGGAATACATTTTGCTGAAGTCCCAGGAAGTTACATTTTTGGGACTTGAACTCAGGGCCTGGGTGCTATCCCTGAGTTCTCTGTGCTCAAGGTTAGCCTCTAAATAGTAAGTAACCTGCTACTGGGAAACATCGTGAGAGGTACAAAGTCAGCCCCTGAAAAATTAAGCCTCTGGAGTTATCTTCTCCGTATTGTGGTTATGGGTTAAGTCTGGGAAAAGATTTAAGCCTTACTTCATCATTATATTTAAGGTCTAAATTAGATGATCTTATGATCAACATTTTGTGCTTCCAATGAACTTACCTGTATTAAGTCATACCCATCCTTAGGCAGTGGTTTTGGTGGCCCAGAATATTTGCAGTTGTACCTCTTATCTCCAGATACAATTCCACATTCTCCATACCAAACACAGGACTGTGAAAACACCTACAGAAAGTCAACATAAAATTAAGTGTCACAGGTTTCAATGGAAAAACAAATTTCAAAGGAAAAAAATGCTCACTCAAGGACCTTCACAGAACCTCTGCATGCTGCCTACAAAATGTCACAAAAGGTAAGACATACTTGTTAAATATTTTAAAAATAAATATTTTAATAAAAACAGAAATGCCTAGAGTGGATTTTTCAAGTCAGTGAAGTAATGGTTATTATTTACGTGATTTATACTCCCTACGTATTTGTTAAAAAGGAAACTATAATTACTTTTTTTTTTTTTTTTTTTGCCGGTTGTGGGGCTCGAACTCTGGGCCTGGGCACTATGAGCTCTTCAGCTCAAGGCGAACGTTCTACCACTTGAGCCACAGTGCCACTTCTGGTTTTGTGGTTAATTGGAGATAAAAGTCTCATGGATGTTCCTGCCCAGGCTGGCTTTGAACTGCGATCCTCAGATCTCAGCCTCCTGAATAGTTAGGATTCCAGGCATGAGCCACCATCGCCCAGCTTAGTTACTTTTAAGATCACTAATTTCACAATGTTTAGGAAAGCAAGATACTCTGTAAGTTAGTGATTATTATATTAGTTTTGTACATCTCCTCAAGGAACTATATAAGCTCTAAAACAGAGGTGGGAGAACATTTTTTCCTGTCAACGGCCATTTGGATATTTATAACATCATTAGAAGCCATACAAAATTATCAAGACAGACAGACTGCAAAGGGAAGCCAATGAAAAGTCTGTCCTGTCATGTACCAAATGATTTCAAAGACTTATAAGGCTCTAGAGAGGTCAGTTCTCACCACTGCTGGATTATTTCCACAAATTCCCAGGTTAATTAATATTAGTTCTTTGTAAGCAACCTAAATAAAACCACAAATACCCCCAATAACCCTACCTAGAAAAGGAGGAGGAACACTTTGTCCTAGAGACCAAAGTAGACAGCAAGAAATGCATATGTTAACTTTAAGGAAAGTCATCCAAGCAATAGTAATTTTTTTTTTTTTTTTTTGGTTGTGGGGTTTGAACTCAGGGTCTGGGTGCTATCCCTGAGCTCTTTCTGCTCAAGGCTAAACTCTACTACTGTAAGCCACAGCTTACAGGTTTTCTGGTGGTTAACTGAAGCTAAGACTCTCCAATCTGCCTGGGTGGCTTTGAATGGTGACCCTCAGATCTCAGCCTTCTGAGTCGCTAGGATTATGGGCATGAGCCACCAGAGCCTAGCTGCAATAATAATTTTTAAAAGTATCTTATGAAAAGCTTTCTCAAGAGCCACTCATATTCCCCATGTGAGAGTCACAAGGCTATAAGAAAATTCAGAAGTGGGACGGGTGCATTATGAATCAGCACTCTGTTCTAAGGGTACTGCCCAAAGCAACCCCATGCGTTGCATCATAATGAACTTGGACAACACAAAGGACCCAGAAAGCCTGGGACACAGCCAGGCACACAGCAAGCCAGGGACACTGCCCAACAGGGAAACAGAAGAAAAGAAGAAGCAATGAGGACTCCTAAGATACCTGGTGGAATCGCCATTAAAAAAAAAAAAAAAAAAAACAGGAAGCCAGGCGCCAGTGATTCATGCCTGTAATCCTAGCTACTCAGGAGGCTGAGAGCTGAGGATTGCAGCTCAGCCAGGAAAGTCTGTGAGATTATCTCCAATTAACCGTCAGAAAACTGGAAGTAGCACTGTGGCTCAAGTGACTGAGTGTTAGCCTTGAACAAAAGAAGCTCTGAAACAGTTTCTAGACCTTGAATTCAAGTCCCAGGTCTGGCACACGTGTGTGCATGCATACACACACACACATACACATACACACAATAGAAAACTATGGATTTTCTCTAGTAACAGTGGCAATTGACCCACACCTGTAAGGAGCAACAACAGTCTATGTTAGTCCCCAGATAAAATACAAATCCCACAATGGTCCCTGAAACTCTAAAATATAAAATAACACTTAGTGTGCATTCCCCCCCCCTTCAGGTTTTCTAAAAAAATAAAATGAATTTGAAATAAAAATTACAGAAAGTACACAGCTGTAATCCCAGCTACTCAGGAGGCTGATGCAGGCAAATCAAGAGTTTGAGGCCAGCCTTGGAAAATTAATGACAGTCTGTCGTCTCAAAAAAAGTGGGAGAAGGGAGGTTGGGAATATAGCTTAGTGTTAGGGCACTTGTCTAGCATGACAAGACCTTCGTGCTGTTAAAAATATATATACATATATATATATATATATATGCATACACACACATTACTTATTCTCTCCTCCCCTTCTACCTAGTTTTTGTTTTTTGAGACAAGGTTTAGCTTGCTAGCTCAGGCTGACTCTAAATGCTCAATCTTCTGGTCTTTGTCCCAAGTAGTACTGGAATTACAGACATATGCCACCACACCCAGCTATGTATTCCTCTTTTGACCCAGTAAAAGTCACAAGTTCAGGCCACAAAGGAGGGAAATTACCCAAATGAAGAAGCTAACCATAGCAATACTAAGAAATGCAACTCTGAATTTCTTTTAGTTCATTACCCATTTAACTGAAACTTGAAAAGGTGAAAGCCAATTATTAAGGTGGATAAAAGGCCAAGAGTTAACATAACTTAAAACCAGAGTTCCTTGCTAGTTCTCAAGAATTCTCAACTAACTGGCTGCCAAGCAGGTCGTACAAAAGAGTTAAAAGGAAAATTTCTTTGACTAATAAAGTTTAGTAGAGTTTATTTGTGCAAAGTAAAACAAAGGCTGATTTCCTAATCCAGAAGATCCTAGAGCCAGAGCAGGTTCTGAGAATTTCAACGAACAATGTGATCAGTCAGCTCTGATAGAAAAGCTGGAGGGAGGCGCAGAAAAACAACTTAATCTGCTATAGCTTAGTCCATCAATGGTTACAGCTTCATTAGTTAACTGGGTATAGGACCTCCTGCAACCAACCCCATGGTCAAGATTAAATTCTCTCCTTATGTGGTCTATCTGACCACCTGGCTACCACAAGCCTGTGGCCTTCCACAAATTTTAGGTAGAGAAACTCAGTAACAAACCACAGTTCCACAAAGCACACAAAAGGGTGTCTGGAGCCTAAATTCCCCTTCTTCAGCATTTGCTGCTACAAAGGCAAACAAGATGACCTAACACTGTTTCACAGAGATCATCCTTCCTAAACTACGTCATTTATTTCAAAGCAAAGCACTGTTTCTATAAATCTGGTAGCACTGTTTCTACAAATGTGGTGAAAAGGGAAGGCACAGAGTACAGTCAGGAGCCCTGGGTTCTGATCCTAAGAACTCATGAAGCTTTCAATCAAAGACTGGATAGTTGACCATATCTAACTCATGTTACTTAACCAGGAAGAAGTTTTCACCACCTGAGAAATGAAGCTTAATAATCGTTGCAAATCTCACAAGTTTAGTTTGAAGACTAAATAAGGGAATATGTACTAAGTACTTAATAAAACATGTAACAGGAGATAATCAAATATAAAGAATTATTGGGGGGGGAGGAATGAGGGGGAAGGGATAGTGGGAGAACAACAAAGGAGAGGGTAACAATGCTCGACAAGAAATGTACTTATTGCCTTACTCATATAACTGTAACCCTGCTGTACAGCATCTTTACAATAAAATGAAATTTTTTTTAAAAAGAATTATTACTGGGGCTGGGAATGTGGCTTAATGGTAGAGTGCTTACCTAGCATGCATGAAGACCTGTGTTCAATTCTTCAGTACCACATAAACAGAAAAAGCCAGAAGTGGCACTCTGGCTCAAATGGTAGAGTGCTAGCCTTGAGCAGAAGATGAATAGGGACAGTACCCAGACCCAAGCCCCAGGACTGGCAAAAATAAAAATTTTTAAACTGCATAAAAAAGAATTATTACTTATTCTCAATCAAGAAGTCCCAAGGGCCGGGTGTTGGTGGCTCACGCCTGTAATCCTAGCTACTCAGGAGGCTGAGATCTGAGGATCGCGGTTCAAAGCCAGCCCGGGCAGGAAAGACCGTGAGACTCCTATCTCCAATAAACCACCAGAAAACCGGAAGTGGCGCTGTAGCTCAAGTGATAGAGTGCTCACCTTGAGCTGAAGGGTTGAGGGACAGCGCCCAGGCCCAGAGTTCAAGCCCCACGACCGACAAAAAAAAAAAAAAAAAAAAAAGAAGTCCCAAGGAACTGAAGCAGCTGAGGTCTCTTTGGGTCTGAATCTTCACTCTCAGGCTTGCTTTTCATAGTCACTTCCCTACAGAAGTAGTCCTAAGCAAGTGGATTAGGGGATAGTAGAGTACATGGGTAAGTCAGGCTTTTCCCACCATAGCTTTTGGAGGACTTTGGGCCTGAAATTTCCAAGGCCTGAGGCTGAGCTGGTTCAGCATATCCACATAACCTTGAGTCACATAGGCATGGTACTTAGATAACCCTGCATGTAGCCTTCAGACTGAGTGTACATACACAGCCTTGTGTGACCATCCTTGGACAGATGCTACTTTGTCTAGAAAGGGTATAAACAGGCACCATTGAAGGATGGGACATTTGCTACTGGACATTAGCTGCCAGTAGGGGACAGAATGTGAACCTGTGCACAGAATGAAGCTGGTGCAGCTGTGAGACTATCTGGGATGAGCCAGCCATGAGCTGCTGTGCTGCAGGATGCTGTTGATTCTGCTAGTGATGAAGCTATGGACTGAGAGCCCTGAAAAAACACAACCTCCATCCATCTACCTTACCTGACATCTTTCTGTGGCCTGCACAAATCAAAGGAAAATCTGAGGCCTGAAAAGAATTGGCCACATTGGTACCCAGTAGTACTTACAAGGCACTGTGTTCCCGGCACTGTTTTTAAGTACTCTTCATACATCAACCTAATTAATCCAATCAAGATTTGATGTGGGAGGTGCTAGAATGGCACTCATAGGTACAGAAATAGAGTCATCAAGAGACTATATAATTTGTCGGAGATCACACAAATTGTGGCCAAACCAGCATTCAAACCAGAACAATCTGGCTCAGAAACGGACTCCCCATAAAACATAACTTATTGCATAATTAAGGCCTTCTTACTAGCATTACACCTACCTACTCCTACCTGTCCAAACTCAAGAAAGAGGTTAGGTGACTCATATTGCCACACTGATGGGAAAGGCTTCTTTACTTGAGATCTCTCCCTTCCTTTCTCCTCCTACCGCCATCTTCACCTGAGTCTTTTTGTAACCTCAACCACCTGATTTCCTTATCCTTATCATCATCCTTATCATCATCATCACCAGTGTTGAGTGTTGTCCCTAAGCTTCTTTTGCTCAAGGCTGGCACTTAACCACTTGAGCCACAATGCCACTTCCAGCTTTTTCGGAGTTGTAAGAAGCCTTCACGATCATCTCAGGAAACCACGCAGAGGCAGGCAGGCACAGGAGAAAGAGTATTAGGTTTATTAGAGGGGCATACCTTATCTCCCCAGGAGAGGGAGCACACGGTGCCTGCCCCTATCCAGGTGGCAGGTAGGTCCGGGGGAGGAAGTGAGGGCAGAAGTGAGGTGAGTACAAGGTGGGTCTGAGCGGAGAGATGGAGTGGCGAGCTGTCTGGAGAGAACTGTAGGCAGGGAGGACCTCAGGTCTAGGTGGAGTTGAGGACCAAAGGTGGGGACATTACTAACAGTAGTTTTATTGGAGGTAAGGGTCTCATGGACTTTCCTTCCCAGGCTGGCTTTGAACCATGATCCTCAGATCTCATTGCACCTTCCAAAAACACTGCTGTCCTTTCATTCACAGACAGCTCTTTCTCAGCTTTCAATAATGTTCAACCTGTACAGCTGTATGTCTACCTAGCTTCCTAACAGTCTCAGGTGTACAAAACCAAACTCATCTTTCCTGACCCCTCCTTGATACCAGTCCCTCTGCAAAGGAGGTTCACTGCCACCATGCACCTCCCACAACCACTGCCACCTCTCCCACTCTCATGTACACTACAGCTATGCCTTCTACACAGGCTGCAGCTTGGCTCTTACTAGACTTTTTGCTGCACAGTTTTCAGGTGCTCAGAACCTACAACCCAGTGCTTTGTCAAAGAGGCTCCAGACACTTCACCTGGTTTACACACAACACACAGTGCAAGTCTGCTGCACTGGAGATTGTCTCCCACACATTAACTATAGGGGAGCACTGTCACACCCCCACCAAGTTCAAAGAATGATACTACATTCTTGACAGTTCATCTAGTGGCTATGGACCAGTCTTAGAGAGCTATTCATAACCACATGAATTAGTTTAAGATTTTTTGCAAATTCCTAAAATTAAAGATTGCAGATTTGTAATTACAAAGCAGTACACATCTATCACAAATATCTCACATTACAAGTATATATGAAATAGCACCAAGAGGCCTCCCTAACCTCAGTAGGATAGTACCGATCCTCTTTTGCAGATTCACCTGGGGCTAATTATTAGCCCAGCCTGGGTCTTCCTACTTTTTAAATTTCATTCATAGGTAAACACACACACACACATATAAAACCACACACAAAGGTGGTGACTTTGTGTGTGTGTGTGTGTTTGTCAGTCCTGGAGTTTTAACTCAGGACCTGTATGCTGTCCTGAGCTCCTTCATTCAAGCCTCATACTCTACCACTTTGAGCTACAGTGTTATTGGTTTTCTGGTGGTTAAGAGTCCTAACGGACTTTTCTGCATGAGCTGGTTTAGAACTGAGATCCTTAGATCTCAGCCTCCTGAGTAGCTAGGATTGCAGGCGTAGGCCACAAGTGCCTAGCTTAAATTACTTTTACAATAAAATCTTAACTACCTTCCACAGATGGGCTTTTGGATCTTCTTGACCTACCCTCTACTGTATTTATCAAGATCCAGAAGGTCAAACTCCAGTCTTTTGACTCCAGTGCCAGAAAATAAAGGTATACACTGTTTCCTACTCCAAGTTTCAGTTTTACTCACCTAGAAACACCCTCTCTAACTATCCTTACTGGCCTTTCCCAAGACTCATTTCCTCCACTAAATTGAACTCTGACTTCTTTCACCCTGGTCTAGTCCAGTGTTCACTAAGTTGGTAAGCTGTCCAACAGAACAGAGGCATCCTTGGGAGGCCACAGAGCAGAGCCAGTGCTCTGGAGCATCAACACTTTTCCTTCCCATCAGTGAGGCATATGTTCCGTGCCACTGCAACATCTGTTTATGACACATTCCACAAGCTCTCTTGTGGATCTGGCTGGGGCAGTTGTTGATAAACTTTGTCTTAAAGGGCCAAACATTAAATAGGCTTGTTAGCCTGAGGGTTTTTTTTCTTTTTTTAATTGTAAAAATACTGTACAGTATAGTTACATGAGTAAGGTAATGAGTACATTTCCTTTCGAGCATTGTTACCCCCTCCTTTGTTTTTCCCCTACCATCCCTTTCCTTCCTACCTCCTCCCTCCCCCTGCCCAAAGTTGTAAAGTTCATTTTCAACAGTGTCTTGTACATCTCATTGTTACAATGAGTAAACCTGTATCCTTATTTCAGCATTTTGTTATTTCCCTTCCCCTCCCCAAATTAGAAAAGTGCATATACAAGATACAAGGCACCGACATCAAATACAGTGAAAACCATAGGGGAAGAACATACAAAAGAAACAAAAAAAAAATCACACAGTACATTATAAATACATTAAAAATAATAGCAAGAAAGATAAAACCACTTGTGTCCCTATCTTGGGGTTCACTTCACTTAGCATCAGGTTGTATGGTCATATGCACATAGCTTTTGACCTTTTCTGCTTGTCCTAGACATATATTAGTTATTGCAAATAAAGGAAACCATAGGACCTATGTTTCTTTGGGACTGGCTTACTTCACTTAATATAATTTTTTCCAAGTCTTTCCATTTCCTAACAAATGGGTGGTGTTATTCTTTCTGATGGAGGCATAGAATTCCATTGTATATATAACTATACGTTCTTGATCCATTCATCTACTGAGGGGCATCTGGGTTGGTTCCATAGCTTAGCTATGGTAAATAATACTGCGATAAACATAGTTGTGCTGGTAGCTTCAGTATAGCTTTGTTTGTGAGCGTTTGGGTAAATGCCTAAAAGTGGGATTGCTGGGTCATAGGGGAGCTCTATGTGGAGTCTTTTGAGGAACCTCCATATTGTTTTCTGAAGTGGTTGAACATGACACTCCCACCAACAATGCAGTAGGGTTTCCTTTTGGCCACATCCCCTCCAGCATGTTATTAGATTTCTTGATTATAGCCATTCTAACTGGGGTGAGGTAGAATCTCAATGTTGTTTTGATTTGCATTTCTCTTATGGCTAGAGAAGTTGAGCATTTCTTCATGTGTCTACTGGCCATTCTTACTTCCTCCTCAGAGAAGTCTCTCTTTAAGACTTTAGGCCACTTATTAATCAGGCATTTGTTTCTTTGAGGATTTGTTATTGGGGGGTTTAATTTTTTAAGTTCTAAGTATATTTTACATATGAGACCCATGTCCCTTGGCTAGTAAAGATTTTTTTCCCAATCCGTGGGCTTTCTATTGATCTTGCTAGCTATGTCCTTTGCCATGCAAAAGCTCTGAAGTTTCATGCAATCCCATTTGTCCAACCTTTCTTTGATTTGTTGTGTTTCTGGGTCTTTATTAAGAAAATTTTGGCCTGTGCCAAGGATCCCTAGAGTTTCTCCTATTCCTTCCTGTAATGTTTTCAGGTGTCTGCTTTTATTTCGAGGTCTTTGATCCATTTGGAGTTGATTCTGGTGAAGGGTGATATATAAGGATCTAGCTTTAGTTTTCTACAGGTGCTTAACCAATTTTGCCAGCGCCATTTACTGAAGATTAGCTTGAGTTTCCTGAGAGAACTACTCAGCCCTGTCAAGTTTTCAAATGAAACCCCAGACAAGAGGTGAGTACATGTGCATACACATGTGTCCATTCCCAATAAAACTCACAAAAACAAGCTCTGGCCACTGGTTCCTGCTTTAGACTCAAGCAGTATTTATATTTTGAGAGTATTTTCTTGCTTTTATTTTGACTCCTTTGTAAAATAATTTTTAAAAAAACCTAAATGCTGTAGCCGAGGGGTAGTAATTCCTTTGGAATTCATTGCATTCTTCATCCAGCAACCATCAAAACACAATGAATGGAGGCAACTGACTGGGTTATGTAGGTTCACAACTCAGAGATGCCTGCTTCAATCTAGAACTTAGTAGCTATACACAGCTACAGAGTTTCTAGGTCATATGGGAATTTCACAATGTACTCCAGGGTTTAATTACTGGGTAGATGACAGGGCAAGAAAGCTTCTTTGAATAGTAATTGGGCAGTTCAGGAAGGGGTGAGGGGAGAGGGGAAGCCTTTTTGCCATATACTAGCAACTATAGCCATTGCTAAACCTGACTCTACCAGGAAGTGCCACTAGTACCCACTGAACATCAACCAGCAAGTGTCTCATACTCCAGGATACCTTTAGTAAATACTGACCGAACAACACTGAATGCCAAACACATACCCTACGGCATAGAATCGTTTACAGGCAAGGAAACTATGGCTCAGATGATACTTTGAGGTGATATGGTTAATAAGTGACATAATTTTGAAGCAATCTCCACCCCCATTCATCACCTCCTCAAACTTTCCTCACCTGTAGCTACTGCATTGCTCAAACTCCAACTGTGTCTCCATTAAAGACAGACTGTCCCATCTACTATGTCCTTACTAGGAACACTTGCAGAAATCATGACTATCATTCATCTCTTCTTAAGCATCTCCCTAAGTGGTTGTCAGGTGACTCACTTCCTCAGTACAAATGACTGTCTTCAGTCCCAGACCAGCACCCAGCCACCCAACACAGCTGAGAAAGCAGGATTGGGTCCTCCCATGTCTGCTGTTGTTCTGAAAAAGCAAAGCTAATGGTGGAATCTGGAGACACCCAGCTCAATTTCCAGGAGGAGAACCAAGGAAGGAAGGTGACTACTGATCAACTCCACAGCCTACTGCCTCTCCAGGGATCAGGGGCACAGGCCTGGCTGGGAAGGCAGGTGGAGGAAGTGACATATTCTTTTGGAATCAGGAAGACAGACCAAACAAATGTATCAGTATCAGGAAGACAACCACACAAATAAGGCAGTATCTTTGGGAGTAGAGGGTAGGCTAGTCTGATTTTTATTAAGAAAAATCTTTTTTTTTTTTTTTTTTGGTCAGTCATGGGGCTTGAACTCTGGGCCTGGGCGCTGTCCCTCAGCTCTTCAGCTCAAGGTGATCACTCTACCACTTGAGCCACAGCACCACTTCCAGTTTTCTGGTGGTTTATTGGAGATCAGAGTCTCACAGACTTTCCTGCCAGGGCTGGCCTTGAACTGCGATCCTCAGATCTCAGCCTCCTGAGTAGATAGTATTACAGGTGTGAGCCACCAGTGCTCGGCTTAATTTATACCAACCTGGTATAAATGTATTCACACATAGCAATTGATCATCTGTGTGACCAGCAGACTTGTCTGTTGATGGATGTTTAAGTCCTACACCTCTAGACTTAGATGGACTCAGTTAATCCAAATTTGAAGTTAATTCCTTAGTTTATAGTTTAACTCACCCAATGTCATCTCACTAGTTAAAAATAGGCAGTTATGAGCTCCTCTAACCCTGAATTTGAAAAATGGCTGCAAAAGCTATAGGACTAAAACAAAACCATGAAAGTGAAGGTGAAGATGCACTCCCTCTGATAGATCCTCAGAATATGGAATGTTTGCAGTGTGGCAATAGGGCAATGACTAAGGACAGCAGGGTAATTCCATCACTGACTTATTATGACCTTGTGGGAGAAGCCACATTGAATACAGGTACATGCTTTGAATAAGATATATTACTGCATATACACAACTTGCAGAATACCTGTTCAATTTAGCTTGCTAAGCATGAGTAATCAGGCAGTAGTATTTTCAGTTTGAATAAACAAGAACACAGAAAATCAGAAGATGGTAGTTCAAGCTCTCAGCTAGATATGTGACCTTGGGACAAATAAAAGCTTTAATGTCACTATCTGTAAAACAGTATCCTACCTGTATTAAATAAGTTCTGTGGGAACAAGATCAGATGCATGACAAAAATGAAGCACTATATGAAAAAAGTAGGTCTTTTTGTGGTTTTTTTTTTTCCTTTTATAACAAGTAGCTATTTTTTAAATCTTTGTTCAGATTCCTAACATTTTTTAATGGCTTTATGAAGACAATCTAAATACCATAAAATTTGTATTTTTCAAGGCCAATGATTTTTTTTTAATACTAATCAGGAAACTCTCATTTTCTTTTTCTAAAGTTTTAAAATTTTAGTTCCCTGCCCAGAGATTTAGTTCAAACTCAGAGATTCACTGTATGCTTGGCAAGCCCTCTATCATGTGAGCCATGGAATTTTAGTTTTTCAGTGACAAAATATTTACACATATCTATAGGGTACAGTATGAAAATCTGGCTCATGTAATGTAACATATAACCAAATTAAGGTAATCAATTAGCATTACCTACTCAAATATGAGTCATTCCTATTGTTATCCCTATCTTCCCTTGCTTTCTCTTACCTACCTAGGACATAATATGTCACAACTCAGCTCAAATCTGGACACCTTATAGCATTTTGTCCTTACCCATAAGCATTTCTTACTGTATTATAAAATTTTATCAAGCCTCTCCTCCAAGCCCTATCAACTATGAATAAGACAGGGTCAATAACTAACATTTATATACCTCTGAACTGATTATTTCTTTAGCCCTTTGCATCCTATATTTTTCCAGAGCCCCTATTTTATGCTGAATAAATCAACTTGAGTTCCTCTTAGGAAACTAAGGAAGGGACTGTAACAAGAACAAAAATTTAAAGTTTTTCTGAAATCCTCCCAGTAACACACTTGTACTATACAGTTGCACCACTTACGTATTCATTTAGAAAATACATATTTTTTAAAGTTTTGTTTCTACAGCAAATATTCCAAAGACTAAAATTAAAAGAGGATGGTCAAAGGAAAATCTAGCTAGCTAGAGTCAGTCATTGGCACCACCAGAAATGAACTGCAAATCCAATTTTGTGTGCCATTAATGTCTTAAGTCTTCAAACCCATTTAGAGGCCTAAAGATTTAGTAGCTAAAAAGTCAAATGATAAGTGTCCAGGACATATTAGATGATAAAAAATATAGTTTTCATGAGTACCCTGGGAAATAGGCATAGTTGTTAGCCCAAGTTTATGGAGAAAGAAACTGAGGCTCCAGAGTCTACCTGGATTGCCTAAGATCTTTTACTCTCTCTCTCTCTCTCTCTCTCTCTCTCTCTCTCTCTCTCTTCTTTTCCTTACAATACTGGGATTTAAACTCAGGGCTTTACCTAGAATCACTTTTGGGAAGAAATACAGTTAAGGTGTTGGGTTTTTTTAAAACTAATTTTTTTTTTAACCAGGCAACAAATGCTGTTGCAGCAGCTTAAGCAAAGATTGAGGACTTCAGAGGAAGACATCCTAGTAGAGGAACAGGACAACAATATCTTTCATGTCGACTGGGAACTTGGAAGATGATCATCTCCCTCCCTCCATTCCCTACACCCCGTAAATAATCTGGCTGAAGAATAAGATGTCCTTTGTAGAGCGGAGGGTAAAGGATGGAAAGGGGTACCAGGTATCAGATTCGAGACAGTAGGTAATATGACATGCTTGAAACACTACATTCCTTTTCAGACCAGTGGAGGGAAAGGAAGGATTACCCAGGAGAGAGGTGTTACTGTCTTCCAATCAAAGAGGTTCTTTGTTCTGGGTAGTATAACAAATGTGGAAAAATACAAAGAGCTATTCAGCAAATCTTTTTCTCACTTCCCACTTGCTAAACAATAGTAATTTTTTAAAATCTCCCTTTCCCCTAGATATCTTACCTTAGTTAACTGATATCTAATCATTCCATCAGTCAAGGATAGGAAGATTGTAAATTCATTCCAACTGCACAAAGTTGATCCTTATTTGTCCATGTTAAAGGACTCATTTCATACCCCTAGAACAGCCACTTAAATGTTTAAAATTTCTACTTAAACCTCAATCAATTCCAAGTTCCTCAAGAAAAAGCTTATAAAAATCATAGCTTGTTTATCAAAACGTCATATATTATTTGGCTGGCAATGCTTTAAAGGCACGCCCTCTAATGTTATTTCACCAACTGTAAATGGTTAAAATTGATAAAAATAAAGATCTCCTCTAAATGTATTTCTGACTTTCAAATACAATTCCAAGGCAATTTTTTGAGTGTCCAGACTCATCAACCTGAGGAGTTGCTGTTACTGGTGTGAATTCTAAAAGCTGATACTTCTCTTCCCATCTATTTAGCTTCACCCCAACAGTTCAGATACAGTAAAAGCCTCTAGGCAGGAGCTAACTTTGTTAACTTTTAGGTAAGACCTAGTTGAGATTATTTTCAGGTATTTCACAGGAGATTCACAATCAACCTCCGACTTATTCCAAATGCCCTGGAAGATGCATTCATGGGGCCATCAGCCTTGGATACTACCTTGAGGTAAAAGCATTGCAGAGACTAAGTTAAAGCTGCTTTATAAAGTGAAACCTGCCAAATGGTTGTACTTTCTCAACCATTTACTTCCTCAAAGGCAAATAATTGCTATTTCTTGAGTTATCAGGCACAGTGATAAAGTCTCTCTATATCCTTATTACTTAATTCCAGTAATTCTCTGAGATATTTATCTTCGCAAGAAACAGTTGAGATTAAATGCCCAAAGCCACAGAGCTGTTGAGTGATCTCACAGCTAGATCCCATGACCATCCCAATCTCATTTTTCTTCTGCTTTCCCTCCCAACCAGACATCTCTAGGTTCATCCTGATTTTTGATGTGTGCTTTTCTGCAAGTCCACCCAGCTGGGGATTCCTATCCCATGGGCCTAAGCCCTGGATGAACAATATCTATCCCCTTCTGAGCCCTACCTACCTGGAGGTTTTTAAAAGATGGTTTTTCTAGTCCATGGAACTCCTTAGTTTGCCCTTCCCTCTGTCTGATTCACTACTCTGTCATTACTGCAGGCCAGTTAGTGGGCATGAGGGAAATTCGCAGAGGCTCACTCTTTCATCCTGGTTTAATTAGCACCCACATCTTTAGGCATTCCTCGGCCTCCACCCTCACATATTTCAAAGAGAAAACTGCAGGCACACACAAACAGTCCAACATCTCTCTAGGTGCCTATGCTAAGAAAAAGGTAACAGGGTGGTCAAGATAGTTCCAGGCTTCATCCTTCACCAGCTAATTGTGACAAGGGGATTTGTCTTTGTGGGCCTCAGATTCCTGAGACATTAAAAAAACAAGACCAAAAACATAAGCATTAACCTGCAAGGCTGGGTGTGGTAGCACACACCTGCATATCTGTCTATTTGAGAGGTGGAGGCCAGATGATATCTGGCTAGAAGCCAACCATAGCAAAGTAGCAAGATCTATGTCAAAAACAAAATACAAACTGAAAGAGATAGGTCTGTAGCTGGTGAAGAACAGGACTCTGGGTTCACTCCTCAGTACCCCAAAATAAAAATAACTTACACTATTTATCATACTGGTACTAGGGCTCAAATGCAGGGCTTGGATGCTATCTCTTAACTTTTTCACTTAAGGCTGCTGCTTTACCACTTGAACAACACCTCTACTTCTGTGTTAACTTGATATGAGTCTCATGGACTTTCCTTCCCAGGCTGTCTTAGAACCTTGATCCTCAGATCGCAGCCTCCTGAGTGGTTAGGATTACAGATGATGGCCAGTAGCACCAGTGGCATCACTGGCACCACAGACTCCTGCACTCTTTACAGTTCAAACTGACTTACATAAGGCACTAAGGACAGTTGGTTGCTGTATAAATTTTGTTGCCTTACCTCACCTCTTCTTATACTTTCTTCCTCAGAAAAGGAAAGGGAACAAAAAGTGGCCAGACTTTTTAAATCAATTCATGTTCTACCTATTTACAAACTTAAATTCTACATATGCAAGTAGTTAACCGTGGTTAGAGGCCATATCTCTTTTGTTCTGCTTCCCTCTGATCCCTACATCCTAAATAGGGGAATTAGGTGATCACAGCTGACACCGTTGTTACTGGATTCTTTCTGGTCACCAGGTGCAGGTACTAGAAAGTTGCTGATCTCAGAGCAAGAATTCAAGGATGGCCACAGCGGACTGAAATAGGGGCAGGTTGAGTAATGCGAAGCATAGCTGCAGCAAAGCAAAAGTGCACTCTCCAGACAGGAGTGTGGGCAGGCTCAAGGAGCCTAGCCTGGAGGGAGGGGGCTGTTCCCAAGACTCCAAGCTTGTATTGGGGGGGGGGGTCTGTGGACGTGGGGGGGCTGGCAATTCCTCTCAAATGTCAGTTAGGAGAGTTCTTGGCCTGGGATGGATAGTCAGACCCAGACTGTCATTTTCTGCTGCCCAAGTTAAGTGGGATCACAAGTTGTTTCTTCATGTCAGCAGGCCAGGACCTGACTTCAACAACGTGCAAGCCATCATCAGGTCTCTTAATTCCCTGCACAACTCGTATCAAAATGAACAGATAAGTGCCCAGATGTCGCCGCCTTCCACGCCGTAGGGTAGAGCGAGGCGCCTAGAGACCTTGCAGTGGGCCGAGCGCGGGGACGGCACCCCAAGACCAACCTCCCAGACCCGGGCCTCCCGCGCGCCTCAAGCCCCACGCCCAGGCTGCCCGCTGCGGGGAAGCTCCGCTCGGCCCCGCCACGGCCCGTCCGGGTCGCCGGCGTCCGCTCACCTGCGCCGGACAAAGCAGCAGCAGCAGGAGGCCCAGGGCCGGGCCTCGCGCCTTCATGCTGCGGCCGCGCTGGCCTGCGGACCTCTGCGGGTTCGGTTCCCTCCTCCAATCGCCCGGGCGGTCGCTTCACTTCCCCGGGTTGTTTCGGGACCGGCGCCTGACTGGGGAGCAAGCAGACGCAGGCGGCGGCGGGGTGCGCGCGCAGCTCAGGAAAGACCGAGGGGGTGTCGGCTCCTCCCTTTCTGGGCGGGGCCTCGGCATCAAGAGAGTTACGGGGCAGCTTTGAGGGGTGGGGTCTAGATCGTGTGGGCGGGGCCTGCGGGTCGGAGGGGCGGAGCCAGACCCTAAAAGTGCCGAGGCGCTGGTGGCGGGAGAGCCTTGGGTGATCTTGGCGAGAAGTTCCTAGGATCGCCCCCTGAGGCGAGGGTCCCGCAGATTTGGGCGAGTAGACTGTTGGAATCCGGACTGGGAGGCTGTTTCTGGGATAGATGGAGGACACTCTGATCTTAATGCTTTCGCTTGTTCAGGCACCCCGTTTTTCCTTCCAGGGTTCGAGTGGGTCAGGACAGCGTGGGAGCTTTTGCCCCATGAGGACCTTATTTCTCAGTGGAATGTTTGCTTATTGTGACTCCTGTAAGTACTCGAAGCAAGTTCTTCCACGCTCACTTACTCAATAGCCACCCTCCAGCCAGGCTGGTGGCGGTGACGTGCGGTGGCCAGACGGTGGTGGTCCGAGTGGGGCGGGGCGGGGCGGGGCGGGGCGATCAGCAACTGCAGACACTCGGTTTGTTTACTGTCAACTCGGGCCTCGTTTGGGAAAAGCGGGAAAAGCGCGAAATCGCACCACCTGCTGGCCCGCCCGCGCCTAGCACTGAGCCCGATGGGACAGCTTGACCACCAACTTGAACCCCAGGGAAGTTTGACCACAGCTAATAGTTTTAGGTTCTAGGCAAAAGAAGGTAGCAATAAATAAATAAAATAAAACTTGGTATCTTCGTTTTAGAGTCATGCATTATTATATATTTTGGGTTTGTACTTTTCTTGCATTCATTTCTGGTAACATTTTCCTTTATATTCCAGTTATTCCAACCATTAAAAAAACACCAGCATTAAAAAAAAATTGAAACTTTGAAAATACACAAAAGTTTAGAGACCAAAACCACTCATAATCCCTTTGTGATGAATGTTAAAAGTGTTTGTTGTTTTTTGTTTGTTTGTAGCTCAAGCTTGTAAAGCTACTGAAATGAGAGATTAGGGGATTGTGGTTTGAGTCTAGCTCAGGCAACAAAAAGTTGGTGTTTTAACCAATAGCTGCATTCAGTGGCATGTGCTTGTCATCCCAATAATTCTGGGAAGCAAAAATAGGAGGACTGTAGTCTAGGCCGGTCTGGGCATAAAGTGAGATCCTATATTGAAAATAACAACACAAAAGGTCTGTGGAGTGATGCAATTGGTAAAGTACCTACCTGCTTAGGAAATATGAAGCTGTAAATCAAACCCTGATACTACCAAATATTTGACAATACTCAGTACCACTCCTTTTCTGAGCACCATTCAATGTTGATCTCAGGAGAAAGAAAAAAAAACATAAGGAGGAATGAAATTATTCTTATGGGCCTTCATAACTGTGTATTAAGCATCTTTTAGAAAATGATGTCGTTGAAAACATTGTAGATATAATATGTGGATGTTTAAACTAAGTAAGATATCCCGTTTCATCTTGCTTTTTCACATTTAGTAAAATGTTTTTGTGCCTCATTACTTTTAAGATATTCTTGAGTATACTGAACACTTCTGAAGGTAGATTTATGTAACCCAGATCGCCAAACCAACAAGTATCTCAGAACAACTCAGTTTCTCTACTTGCATTTCTGGTTACATGTGTACATGTGTCATCCCAATAACAACTCTTGAATTTTACTTTCTGTATACTTCCTCAGGCTCCTGTGCTTGTCTGCACTTTCTGTGCTCTTTGCTTTTGTGATTCTGCATCAAAGTCTAAAAGCTATTGAGTATTTCCCTTGTGGAGAGAGAGGAAAATTGACCCAAGGCAAAATTCTGTTTAGCTGGCAAATGGAAGGGGAAAGCTCAAAATATACATGTTAATAGTTTTTGATCCATTACATAATTTATTTAATCAATCTCTTTGTGGACATTGAGTTTGACACTGTTATTGGAAACAATTATGTACTGAACAGCTTTGTGCTTAAATCTTTGCAACAATCTATTTTAAACAGAGTTGTTTTTTTTTTCTTTTTCTAGTACTGTGTTTTGAACTGGGGCCTTGCTCATGCTAGGCAAGAGTTACATCCTTATCTGTTTTTATTTTGAGACAGGGTTTGTCAGAGTTGCCAAGTTTGGCCTCAAATTTATAATCTTTCTGCATCAGCCTCCCAAGTAGATGGGATTACAGGCATGTGCCACCATGTCCTACACAAAATTTTATATTGTTGGACCAGAAGAAATATACATCTAAAATTTGATTATTGCCAAATTGACTTTCAAAGAAAGTATAGCTTATACTCTTGTCAACAATATTTGGGAATATCTGAGTCCTTGCCCCCATCCCCAATACCAACAGTTTGCCATTCAGAGAAATAGAATCTGTTGAAAAATAGAATCTGTAATTTCTTTTATTTCTTATTTTTAAAAATATTGCGTTGGACATGGTGGTACATGCCTGTAATTCCAGCACAATTGAGATCTTTAATTTGTATTTCCTTAATATAAATATAAGTGAGAATAAAATATTTTCATATTTTTAAAAGTGACTTTGGCTGGGCACTGGTGGCTCACACCTGATCCTGGCTACTCAAGAGGCTAATATTGGAGGATCATAGGTTGAAGCCAGCCAAGCAGGCAAGTCCAGGAGACTCTGTCTCCAATTAACCACCAAAAAAAGTCATAAATGGAGCTGTAGAACATGAGCCTTGAGGACAAAAGCTCAGAAACAGCACCTTGGCCCTGAGTTCAAGTTCCAGGACTGGCACACAACACAAAAAACAAACACAAACTCAAAAACCCAAACCCTTACTTAAGCAAGCTGAATTTTATAGACATCTTTATTGAAAACAGCTTACAGCTATAACTCATGACTTTTAGTAGGAATGGTTATGACTGACTCAGACTTAGGGCACTGCTCATCAGCTTTATGGAGAAGTGTTAGTCATCCTAGAAAAGCACTTGAATTGGTTAATTGAGTCACACATAAATTGTGTAACTTCCACTCCAGTGAGTGGAGAAAAATTTTGTAGTTTAGCACTGAGGGTTTTAAATGGATTCTGTTAGGCAACACATTTTCCTTTTCTTGGGGGTGGTTTTTGGTCAAATCTTTTCTAAAATAGGGGATCTGATTCCTTTAAAGACCTTTTTTTCTTTTTCTTTTTCTTTTTTGCCAGTGCTGGGACTTGAACTCAGGGCCTGGGCACTATCCTGAGCATCTTCTACTCAAGGCTAGCAGTCTACAATTCGAGCCACAGCACCACTTCTGGCTTTTTCTGTTTATGTGATACTAAGGAATGGAACCCATGGCTTCATGCATACTAGGTAAGCACTCAACTACTAAGCCACTTTCCCAGCCCCCCTAAGACCATTGTTAAAACTTTAACTGCATCAAGTAGTAACAATAACCACATTTTCCTTCACTGAAGACTAGAGAGTTATTTCCTAGTAGGGAGAGAAGACAGCAGAAGTCATTCTTTCTGTTGACAAGATGAAGTTAACAAGACACCAAAGTATGAAATACTCAGAGGTAGAGTGCTTGCCTCGCATGCATGAGGCCCTGGGTTCAATTCCTCAGCACCACATAAGCAGAAAAAGCTGGAAGTGGCACTGTGGCTCAAGTGGTAGAGCACTGGCCTTGAGCTGAAGAGCGGAGGGACAGGGCCCAGGCCCAGAGTTCAGGCCCCACAAAAGACAAAAACAAAAAACAAAAGAATGAAAGGCCTTAGTTAGCTTCCTTTATTTATGAAAACATGTCATCATACGTTTATATGTTAAAATTGTCTTACAAATTATTGACAAAAATAAGTGTAAGATAGGCTGGGAAGAGTGCAAGGAAAAATATTCTAAGACTTTTCAGCCTAATTACATAGTTTTTAGACTAAGGGCTAAGGACAATCGGGAAGCCTGTGGAAACTTTCTCTGTTACTAATTTACCTCATTGTGTTCAGTAGAGTAAGCAGAGGGAAAAGGCAGCCTGGCAGGAGAGTCCAGGCGGATATTAAATTATTTTAATTTTTCCTATAGAGTATATGTCTTGGTATGTTTTGTGTTGCTATAACAGCATACCTGAGACTGAGGGTTTATAAAGAAAAGAGGTTTCTTTAATTCACAGTTTGGAGGCCCCAAAAAGGTGATCTTTCTTCTGGATACATTAAAACATGGCAGATGGTTTCACACAGTGGGGCACAAGCAAGTGCAGAGTAGTGCTTGTAGAAGAGATCATAAGAAAGGAAGAGAGCTCAGCTCCCATGGCTCATACCTATAGTCCTAGTTCAGAGATGGCTTAGATCCTGAGTTCAGGCCTCCAGACTGGCACAAATGAAAAAAGGGAAGTGACTGGGGAGGGGCTCTTTATTAACAATCCTAATGTCCCCCTCTGAGACTCACCTGACTGAAGATCAGATTTGTCACAGTCCTTTTGATGACCATCATCTGGCCTGCCCCAGTCACCTCCCACCAGGCCCCATTGAATTACAAGGTCATCTATGTCATCAAACACATGTGTGTAATGAAAATCTTCTGCAATTCAATTACACAGATGATTTGCATAGGAACTGCCAGTTTTATCTCTGAGGATACTGAGCTAACAAAATTGCAAATTAGATTAACATTAAAGAATCATGGGGGCAGAATGGTTTAAGGGGTGACATTGATCAAACTGCATTGTACTCATAAATTGACATATTGAATTAAAATAATTTTGTACAACTACCTATATAATAGTAACATGAATCATTTACATGTGTGCAATCTAAAATGAAATTCCCAATATTGTTGTGTTAGGCACTAGTAGCTCATGCCTGTCATCCTTGCTACTTAGAGGAGGCCGAGATAGGAGGATCATGGTTCAAAGCCAGCACAGGGAAGGAAAGTCCATGAGACTGCTTTTTAAATTTTATATATTTATTTTAATTTGTAATTTTTGAACTTTAAAAAATTTTTTTTGGGGGGTCTGGTTGTGGGGCCTGAACTCTGGGCCTGGGTGCTGTCCCTCAGCTCTTCAGCTCAAGGCTAGCACTCTACCACTTGAGCCACAGCACCACTTCTGGCTTTTTTTTTTTTCTTTCTGCTTATGTGGTGCTGGGGAATGGAACCCAGGGCCTCATGCATTGCAAGGCAAGCACTCTACCACTGAGCCATCTTCCCAGCCCCTTAAAATTTTTTTTTAAAATTTAATTTTATTGTCAAGGTGATATACAGAGGGGTTACAGTTACATATGGAAGGTAGTGAGTATCTTTCTTGTTGAACTTATCCCCTCCCTCCTTTTGCTCCCACTTTCCCTCCCTCTAATTCCCCCTCCATGAGACTCTTATCTCCAATTATACATACACCAAAAAAGCTGGAAATGGAGCTATGGCTCAATTGGTAGAGCCCAGGCAATAAGTTCAAGCCCCAGGACCAGCACACACACACACACACACACACACACACACACACACACACACGCACGCACACACACACACGCACACACACACACATGCACACACACACACACACACACACACAAATACTGTTGTGTTGAAGAATTTTCTCGGTATGAGATTTGGAGGGGACAAACCATGTTTGAAACACAGCAGCATATAACTTGTGTGGACCAGCACACACACACACACACACACACACACACACACACACACACACACACACACACACACACACACACACACACACACACACACACACACACAAATACTGTTGTGTTGAAGAATTTTCTCGGAAAGAGATTTGGAGGGGACAAACCATGTTTGAAACACAGCAGCATATAACTTGTGTCCTTTTTTCCCACCTCCATATTTTGAAGGACAAGGACATGAGCTGATGTGGGACAGAGACATGAAAAATCCTCATATAGCACGATGGATTGTGCTGGAAGGTGAATGAGACAATCCTAGCCAAGTGCTTAGCACCTACCTATCCCTTTACAAATATTAGTTTTTGCTTTTTTTAAACTGTTGCTACAGTAATAATCTGTGATTATTAAGAAAATAATCTGCAACACATTCCAGTAAACCTGAACCTGTAAAATTCTGCTAACTCGGGCACCCAAACCATCTTGTTTTAAAGGTAGGAACTCAGTTTTTCATCCCTCTATCCAGTAGGCCCCCATCTCCAATTGCAGCCATCTCAGTGTAACTGCAGGAAGCTTGATATCAGGAGGTGCTGATTTCCTGTAGGTATCCCTCCCAGGGTGGTTAACAATGAGCGGTAGCTTCCTGTGGTTGCAGAGGGTGGATAGGAAGAGAGAAAGCCAAAACAGTCATGAGGGGCTTTTCCAGGTTCCCAGTGTTGCTTCTAACACCTGAAGTTCTGCAAAGTCATCAGCGATTTCATAAGAGAACACCACCACCAGGACTTGTGGGTGGGGAGTGGGCATCATAGACACAGAAATGGACACCAGGAGCTTTCCATTTCAATGTCTTTGTGAGTAGCCCAGGGTTTTTGTTTCTTTCCTGAATGAAAACTAAATGTTCTCTATAGTAGAAATAACAAAATCTTAAGTCCCTTCAGGATCCCAAATGTCAATTTATTTTACTAACAGAGTTGTAGTAATTGCTCTAAAAATTGTATTCCATTAGAAGTAACTGTTAACTGAAAGACGGAAAAAAGCAGCAAAGGCAAATTGGGTAGTATATTAGCTTTATTTGCAACTACAAAATGGAATGTGTTATCAAATAAACATATCCTGATAATCTTTTGTAGTTCAGTTATGCAGATGATTTGCATAGGAATTGGCAGCTTTAAATCTTAGGATACAGAGTTCACTGAATTGTGAATTAGATGAACATAAAGTATCACTTATATGTGTACAAACTAAAATACAATTTTTAAATAATAGACCTTTTTTTTCTGTCTTTGGTAGGCATTTAATCCTCTTCCCAGACAAACATCAAATTATAATCTCATCTAGGTTAGGTGTGATCCTTCTAAACCAGATCTCTTATCTACAGCAAGAAAGCCTCCATTAAATATTGTTAAAGCTACTAGGTTCATTTTTACCACCCTGATATTATTCAAGAACATTAGCCACCTAAAACAATATAAGGAATAGACCAAGGACAACATATTTTAGTAAAAAGCATTAAGTTTGTTATTCTATCTTTTGTAACTTTGTTGTTAGTAACCCTACTAGTGTTTTGTTTTGAATCAGTGCTTAACAACTATTTTTGTTATGATGGTTAACTAAAGGGAAAAATATAAAGCATTTAAGGCCACATTATTTTCTTCTTCAAAATGGATATAGGTTTTTAAAATTCCCATATGGGAAAAATGTGTATATGAATAACTGCAGAATAAAAGTCTGTCAGTGAGGAAATTGGCACTGCTTTTAAGCTAGGACAATGTTTATGTTTGATGTTTTGTCAACTGATAGCTTTCTAATCTCTTATCTTGAAATTAAAGTAAGAACCCTGTAGGGTGGGGCAGGCTTGTACTAGCAAGAGAGAGGCTGAATTCACTAGTGTTGAATTGGTGATCAGCACTTTCAAAAAAGAAAGAAAGAAAGACAGAAAGACAGGCAGACAGACAGAAAGAAAGAAAGAAAGAAAGAAAAATAAAAGAAATGAGACTGTAGATTTTTGCAGAGCTACTGAGGCCATAGCTATCTTAGAGAGCTGTAGATGGCTCATTAGTGGTTTTGCTTATGATAATGTTTCAAATAAAGCTTTTAATGAATTAATCTTAAACAATTTTGAGAGTATTTTAATTAAAAAATTTTATTCCATACTTTACTGACTTACAGACAATGCACTTAGTACTTCTTCATTTTGGTTAAACAAAACTTAGTTGGTGATTCAGTTTCCCTCCATCATAACATGAGTTCACATAGAACATTGTCTAGAAACTAAAGTAGAACATCATAAAACAAAAAAAATAAGAGAAATAACACTAGTGTTGATTAACTTGTGTGTGTAGTTAGGCACTGACAGAGACAGTTAGACACCATTGATTATCAAGTGCACTGGTTATAAATTTTAGTGACCTCCTTCAAAGAAATAATTCCAATAGAAGACTCCTTGAATCAACCCAAGAACATGCAGAGATGAACACATTAAATACTAGCAATCATCTTTTATTACTTACACTCCAGCAATACATTAGGTTTGCATATAATATGATTTCAAAGCCATTCTATCAAGCAATGCAGTGTTGGAAGCTTAAGATTTCAGAGCATATTAGGTCTACTTACTAGAACCAAAACTGGCACCAAAATAAAAGCTCAAAGAGACAGGGCTTCTATTTCCTGTGATTTGTAATTTCCAGTTTCTAAATTTTCACTGGTTTCCTAACATACCGACAAAGTTAAGTAAATGATTTTATACTTCAGGAGTAAGCTTCAGGTTAACAAGCATACAATTTGTCTTTTCTATAATTCAACCGTCCATCTTTGTAAAGCACCTGATGAGATGTTGGAAGTGGCCCTTGGGTAAAGTATGCCTGCACATCATTGATTTGCATTAATTATGGCTATGATCTTTAGGGGGAAGAAGAAATGACATACATAGATTTTGTAAAACATGATGAACCTATACATTTTAGCACATCTACATGGCACACAAAACAAAAGTGCAGCAATTCATTGAGTCAACCGTTCATTCTCTCAAAGGGACACAACTTTCTGTGTCTTTGCTTAATTCTGAAAACCCTGTCCAACCTCAAGTTTTAACTGAGGAAGCCACGTTAGTATAGTTGCAAATGTAGAATCGGTGACAATGCCTGGCCTGGACTTGGGTAACAGGATCGTGTGAGAAGCCCACTGAGAGTGAGGGAAGGGGACCCCTGAGCTCTCCTGTTCCTGAATCTGTGCTCAAAGCACAGCTATCAGCCAGGGACCCGCAGGGCAGACATTCTGAGTATATTATTTCTTCAAAGAATTTCTAGCACTGTTTGAAAGCCATTTGTTTTGGGACAATATGGTTAAGGTTTCTAGCTTTCTGTGTAAAATGGAACTAAGTTAGCTCTTCCTGTGTCCTTCTTTACTACGGAGGAGATGCAGTATGTGTTCATTTTTGGTTAGTTCTGCTGGAAGTTCATTGGCCTGAAAGAAGACGAGATGGACATCAGTAACTCCTCATAGCTGCTGTGGCTTTAGATACCCACATTTTCTACCCTGCTAGACTCATACTTTTGTATTAAGGCAATACAGATCTCCTTTAAATGTATACACATTATACATTTAAACAAATATATAAATGTTATCTTCTTGTCTCCATGATATTTGTGTGTGTGTGTGCGCGCGCACGCGCGTGTGCATGCACGCACTCGTGCATGCACGCACTCACATGCATCCACGTGCACCTACTGGGCATATGCGGCTACTCTCTGAGTCTTGAACTCAGGGCCTGGGTATTGTCCCTTGGCTTTTTTTGCTCAAGGCTGGTGCTCTACTACTTGAGCTACAGCTCCCATTTCTGGCTTCTTGGAAGTTAATTGGAGATAAGCATCTCATGGATTTTCCTGCCTCAGCTGGCTTTGAACCACAATCCTCAGATTTCAGCCTCCTGAGTAGCTAGAATTACAGGCAGGAGCCTGCAATTGCAGTTTTTTTCCCCAAGTCCTGGATAGCTTACTAGCAAAAACTGATCACTTTAGGCAGTCCTGAACAGAAGTGTACAGGACTAAATTAAAAAAGAAAGGCAATTGTGACTTCTGCTAGCTTATCACAAGCCAGGCCAGCTAATAGAAAACAAATCCAACTATCTGGGACAGAGATAAGTAGAGGCTTTAACAGACATGTTATCTACAAGCAATTCAATGGTAGGAACAGGGAAATAATACTTCTATATGCTAAGTAAAATGGTAAAAGTGACCCTTGGCCTTGGCTGTTCCATTGCCCTTCCTAATGGGTTTCTTTTCCAAATGCCCTGAATATATGTATATGTATATGTATGTACACATATAAATATATATGCATCTATACATGCATGTTAAGTACTTAGAAACTGCTTTGCTAAAAAGCACTGAATCCTCACCTGGGAAAAAGCCTCACATCCTTGCTCTCATTTTGCATCTGTCTCCATTTTAAACCCTTGGTTCCCATCCCTGCACATAGTAGGCATGTTACTCACTCAAGTAGTGTCTGTCTAAAAAAACAAACAAACCCACAGATAACAAGTCTATCTTATTCCCTTTCCTGACTTAAAGGACCAAGATAAGATAACCTAATGGCCCTACTATCTTATATAATGTCTTATTCTGGATATCCCCAGAGCACCTGAAAGTTTTAGTGATTAATCATTGCCCTAAGCTTGTAGTCACCTTGGATTTGGGGAATGACCAGGCTACCCAAAAAACTTCTTTATGATAGATGGAAGCTTTACTGAAGCAACCCCAGGACCAGAACTGAGGTAACAGTAAGACTATACCTTTGACCAGGTAAGCACACCTCTTTTCCGGTGCCCCAGTTGCTCCTCTATTTAAACCCAAATCTCATGTTGTACCTATCTCATATTTAAAGAGAAGCTAACTTTCCTTCCTCCCATCACTCTGCTCTTTTTTTATTGCTTCCATTTGCTTTCTTTGGGACCAGTGTTGGATCTGATATGTTGAAAGTCTCAGAGTCAGGGCTCTGGCCTAAGACTCCAAGTATGTGCATATGGAACTAGAGCTCCATTTCCAATTAAGATTCAGGGTCTGGGGAAGGGGAGGCAGGCACCATAACTGGCTGAGAAGGTATCACAAGAAAGCCCTTCAAAAAGCTCAAGAAGCAGATCAAGGAGAAAATAAAGAAGAGAAGGAAGATGAAACTTTCAAGTAGAAAAAAGAAAGAAACTCTAAGAGGTAAAAGTGAATGCACTAGGAAAGGCCCCCTGGCCATGGGCAGAATTAAGACATTTGGCAAAAGGTAATCTGTTCCCTGCGCCTAAAAGATGGCGACTCCTGATTCCACTCTTATTGAACATCTAGATTCCCTGCCATAGTAGTTCTTGCCACCTACAGAATAAAGTGTTGTCCTGAGGGTGGTTGTACATTGAAGAATAACATTTTTTCTTTTGGTAGTGGTACTATGGTTAACTTCAGGACCTTGTACTTTCTAGGCAGGCACTTTTGCTACTTGAGTCACACCCTCAGCCATTATTTTGGATTTTGGCTATTTCTGAGATGGGAAGGGGTCTTATTCTATGTCCTGGCTGGCCTGGACTCTGATCCACCTATTTGTTTCCCTACTTAGCTGTATGATAGGTACACTGCTACAGCCATCCATTGGTTGAACTATATAGGTACACTGCTACAGCCATCCATTGGTTGAACTATATCTGTGTCTCCCAAGGATCATAGGTTTGAGCCACTGATCCTGGCTATGAAGAATTTTTTTGTGTGTGCCAGTTCTGGGGCTTTAACTCAGGGCCTGGACACTGTCCCTGACCATCTTCTGTTCAAGACTAGTGATCTACCCCTTGAGTCATAGCATCACTTCAGGCCTTTTCTGTTTATGTGGTACTAAGGAATGGAACCCAGGGCTTCATGCATGCTAGGCAAGCACTCTATCATTAAGTTATCTTCCCAGCCTATAAGTATCTTTTGTAAAAAAGATAACAACAAAAACATTTTTAGCTCTGGGTACCTGAACCCAGGGGCTTCACTCATGTTAGACAAATATTCTACCACTGATCTACATACCTGGCTCCTTGTTTTTATCTTCAAAACAAATTTTTGGACACAGGGCCTCATTATGAAGCCCACAATGGCCTTAAACTCACAATCTTCCTGCCCCAGATACCCAGGTGCTGGGATTACAAGTGTGAACCACCATGCATGCCTGTTTTGCTTTAAAAAAGTTCCAACACAGCAATAGAAAAATTCAGTGAGTATGGAAGTATGGAGTAAAGTGAAGCTATCTTTTAATGTCTTCTATTAATAAATATCAATCTCATGTCTTCCTTCAGAAAACCAGAAGTGGCACTGTGGCTCAAATGGTAGAGCATCTGCCTTGAGCTGAAGAGCTGAGGGACAGTGCCCAGATGCAGAGTTCAAGCCCCACAACTGACAAAAAAAAAAGTTTTGTAGTTTAGATTTTTTCATAAGCCATTCTTCCTGCATCTGGGCATGTGACAGCAGTGTAAGTAGATGTTGAATACAAAGAAGTAAAATGACAGTCGTGTGTGTGTGTGTGTGTGTGTGTGTGTGTGTGTGTGTGTGTGTGTGTGTGTGTGTGTGTGTGTGTGTGTGTGTGTGTGTGTGTGTGTGTGTGTGTGTGTGTGTGTGTGTGTGTGTGTTGGTTCTGGAGCTTGAACTCAGGGTCTGGGCACTATTCCGGAGTTGTGTCCGATTCCCCCCTCCTTCCCCACCCCCTCCAAGGCCAGTGCTCTAACACTTGAGCCACAGCTCCACTTCCAGCTTTTTGGTGATTCATTGGAGATAAGAGTCTCATGGACTTTCCTGCCCAGGCTGAGATCTTCAGATCTTAGCCTCTTGAGTAACTAGGATTATACGTGTGAGCCTTCAGCACAAGGCCATTTTTTTTTCTATTGCTATTATGAACTCTGACTTCCAAGTTTGGCCTCACTGTAAACTAAAGATTGAGAATGATTAAAATAGAGGTTGGTTTAGTATCAGTGGCATGTACATCTGTCAATATAAAAGCCCCTTCCCCCTCACCTCCATGGAGTCACCAAGCACAGCACAAATGATGCTCAAGATGGGAAAGTCCTACTCTGAGAGATGGTGATGAACTGCCAGGACATTTTTAGGACACATCTCTGATGGTAGAACAATCCTTACTTCCTGTAATGACTGCTTTATTGGCCTCCGTTGCTCTTGCTGGGAGCCTGAACCATTATCAGTGGAAAACCATTGCTAATGTAAGGCTTGCAGTACAATTCCCTGGGTTAATGCCCTATCTATAGCAAACTCAAGACAGTCATAGGAGCCAGAGTGATGCTTATCTTAGCTTAAGATGATGTCATCTCTTTGCATGAAAACCCAGGAGAGTTAAAAGATGGGGTAAGTGGGTACCTTGTTTCTCAGGGCTGGGTCTGCCCCTGCTTCCAGAAGCAGTGCCACTGTTTTAATATTCCCGCTGAGCACTGCTGCATGGAGTGCTGACGTCCCATTCTAAAAGAAAATGACAGAGTGTGTCAGGAGGAAGCTCAGCCACTGGCACTTAGCTTGGCTTTCATCATGAATCATCGGAGTGATAAGACGATTACCTCAAGCATTAGTCTTTCCTATAGTCTCTTGCAGTCACACTAGCACCTAGTACAATGCCTTCAGATCTCCAGCCATGGTCAGTGCAAGGATTGCCAATGTTCTCTTGCAAAGGAAACAAGGAATCTGGCCCAGGCTACACATGACTTCACGGTCACTGTAAGAATCATATTTTTGTATTTTGTATTTATTTATTTACTGTTGATAGTACTGGGTTTTGAACTCAAAACCTACTCCTGCTTGCTAGGCAGGTACTCTATTACTTGAGCCATGCTGCTAGACCTTTTTATTCTTGTTAGTTTTGAGATAGGATTTTGCTTTTTGCCTGGGCTTGCTTCCTGCCATAGCTGAAATGACAGACAGACAGACAGACCTATGCCTAGATTTTTCTGTTGAGATGAGGGTCTCACCAACTTTTTTGCCAAGACCAACCTGGAACTGGGATATAGCTGGCATGAACAGTGTGAGCCATTAGTGCCTAGCCCTCTGATAGTTTTATATACTTTAGAATTTGCTACAGGAAAACAAACAAAATCCCCCAGCAATACTATGCTGAACTTTTTTCTTTGTACTTTTGCTGATCCACTTCCTGCTGGGCTATCGATATCTGAAGAGACTACTTGGAGCACAGCTAGAACCATTGTGTACAGAGTATTTGAGTCTGTGTCCTAAGGTAATTTTTCTGAGCCCTCAGTTGAAGTATTTGTGAGTACTGAAGGGCCTAGAAGATGAATTCCTGATGCTATGTAAAATTTAGTGGAAACACTTATTAAACTAAGGAAGCAATAAAGGTGGCTCAGAGCTATATCTGGGAGGGAAAAAGAATCTGGGAGGGGAAAAGAAGACAATAGAATCAAATTGGTATAAGGATGATGAACAATAGGATGTTGGGTGTATGTGTGTATGTGTGTGTGTGTATGTGTGTGTATTCTTTATGTATGTCTAAAAATAGTGTCCAAATGCAAGCTAATGACCCAAACCCGTTGTGACTTTGTAAAAGCAGAATATCATTCTTACAGAAAATTCTTATGGTTGTTTTCATATTATATATGATAATTCACTAATCTGATAACATTCTCTCTGCCTCTTTATATATATGTATATATTTGTAATTTTTTTGAGACAGGGGTCTTTCTATGCAGCCCAGGCTGGCCTTGACTCTGCATACAGCCATGTTTAGTTACTCAAGAAATGTCTGTCTCAGTCTCCTGAGTGCTGGGATTACAGATGTACTACTATTATCAATTTACATGATTAATTATGAACTAATATATCAACTCCACCTATTTGCAACATGGCTAATAAAAAAAAAGCCAAAGAAGCCAGGTGCTGGGTGGTTCACACCTGTAATCCTAGCTACTCAGAAGATTAGATCTGAAGATTTTTAGGTCTGAGATTGTGGCTCAAAGCCAACCCAGGGAAGAAAAGTCTGAGAGACTATCTCCAATTACCAAGCAGAAAAGCTGGACTGCAGTTGTGGCTCAAATGGTAGAGTGCCAGTCATGAGCAAGAAAGCTGAGCAATAGTGCAAGACTTGAGTTTAAGCCCTGGTGTTGGCACAAAACCAAACAGAAAGTCAAAAAAGAATGGTTGGAAACAATCCTAGATATTGAGAAGTTCATTTCTAAAGCATCTTTTTATGTGCATAATTTCACTTTCATAGATGTATTTTGTTTACAACCAGTTTGAACAAGTGCAACCTTTTTTGGCTTCCAAGTTCAAGGAAGATTAGAAGTAGCTCATTAAAAGAATGGAGAGGGACCGCCACAGTGAACCCAGCGATTCTGATAATGGATGATAGCAAGAATGGAGTATAAAATACAAAGGGCATATAACATATGTATATTTTATATGTATATGTATATACAGAACTATTGTCTGAAAGTTTTTAACTTGTTATTATAAAGCTGATATACAGAGGGGCTAGAGTTGATTATATAGATCTTCATAGATCCTGAGAGCACAGTCTCCAAACTGCTAAACACTGTGCCAATGTAGAATAGATTTGGTGTCCTGTGTTTAAGAAAACAGTAGGGTAGGGCTAAAGGTCTGGTTAAAGTAGTAGAGAGCCTGTCTAGCAAGTATGATGCCCTGAAATCAAACTCTAGTACTGCCAAAAAACAAAACCAAAACAAAACAAAACAAAAAAACAACTATATTAGTTGGGTCAACAAAGTATGGCCTATGGGCCAAGTCTAGCCCAGTCTCTGTTTTTGTATATTCTATAAGCTAAGAATTGCTTTTGCACGTTTAAATGATTCTTAAAAAGCTGAAAAGAACATTTGTAGCTGTGCAAACAAGAAATTTCATAAATACAATATAGTTAAATAAATGAAACTATGGGAATGAAGCCACACTTTCCTTGCTTTTTGTTTATTACTGTCATAGCAGACTTGAGGAATGGTGATAGATACCTTGTGGACCACTGTTATGGTTTGGATATGAAATGCTCCCACAGGCTCTTGTGTTGAACCCTTGGTCCCCACCAGGTGATACTATTTTGGGAGGTGGTGGAAACGTTATGAGGTGGGGCCTAGCTGGAAGAAGAGGTTTGATGACAGCATGCCACAGGACTAGGTCCCTTCTTCCTCTGCTTTCTGGCTGCCATGATGTAAAGTGTTCTGCTCTGTCATGTTCTCCATGAGAAAATTGTAAGCCAAAATAAATCTGTCCTCTCTTAGATTGTTTATGTTGAAAAGCTGGACTAACACACTCACAAAGCCTATGTACTGTCCGGTCCTTTATATATAAAAAATGTTTGCTGACCCCTAGTGTTCATTAGAGATTTTTAATCCAAAATAATTTAAATTTACCGAAGAGATGTTGGGCTGTTTTCTGGAAGACCCAGGATGCCAGAAAGACATATTTTCTGGGGCTTTCAGGTGTGCTAGGCTAATTTTATTTCATTTAAGGAAACTAAGCACAGTAGTTCTTTGCTCAGCGTAATGAAAGAAGGTCCTCAGTATTTTTCTTGATTGCACAGATCTTCCAAACGATATCAATTTGGCTTATTTTCCTGTTTATTTATGCTTTTTTTGTCAGTTGTAGGGCTTGAACTTAGGGCCTGGGTGCTGTCCTTAGCTCTTCTGCTCAAAACTAGCATTCTACCACTTTGATCCACAGCTCCACTTCTGGTTTTCTGGTGGTTAATTGGAGATAAGAGTCTCACAGACTTAACTGCATCCTGAATAGCTAGGATTACAGGTGTGTTACAGTTCCTGAGTAGCTAGGATTACAACTACCAGCACCCAGCTACTTTCAAATTTTAGAAATTTCATTGACTGTATATCTTTTTATTTCCCCTGAAAAATTAAATACTGATAGACTGTGTTTTCTCTTTTTTGTTTTTGAAACAGGGTTGCATTATGGAGCTCACAATGACCTCAAACTTGTGATCCTCCTGCCTCAACCTGAGATTACAGGCATGAGCAATTACACTTTGCTTGCTTTTTGTTTTGCCATGTTCACATTTCTACTAGGGTCTATAAAAGTATCCAGCCACAAGGAATTAAGGTGGTGGTTTCTTAAGAAAACACTAACCAGGCTGATTATTCTCTTATTCTACTGTAATATACATATATATTTGTTTTCTAAGCTCTCCCTTTTATAGACTGGGACAATTTCTCCTGGTATCTTACCTTCAAAATACCAAGAGTGGGTGAAAATTTAAGCAACTCCTGGATCACATCACTATACCCTTTGTTGGCTGCTTTCAACAATGCTGTAGTGCCATCCTGAATAGAAAAGGGAAAATAGAAGTTGATTATTAACATATGTTGGCTGAGGAATAAGTGTCAGTTCAGAACTGGGAGTAAATTATGCTTGTTAGAAACATTTGTGTAAGAAGAACAAATCAACAATGTTTCAACCTGGGAGTATTTTAGTTTATTAGGTCATTAATTTATATGAGAGTATCAGACACATTATGTCTGATTAGGGAATTCATACCCTTCTGATCTCTTAAGAGCCACTGGGTCAGGGACAAGGGCATATTTGTAGGATACTGGTGGACCAGGAGGACTTGGAGGAAATTGCTTATCTGTCTTTTATGATTTAAATTATTGTTGAACTGTATTTGCTGTTTTGAACATTTTTTTTATCTTAAAAGATGGAGTTTTCTACAGTCATCTTGCTCTATATATCTATATATTTGTCCCATGTATCTATTTGCCTGTGTGTGTGTGTGTGTGGGGGGGTGATGGAGAGGAGGAGGGATAGATTGAAATCTGCTAAAAGTCCAAATGCAAAGAATTAAGAAGTTAACATTCAACTTTGGCCATTTTTGGCTCAAGAAGAGATTTCCCAGATTCCGTTGAGAGTTTCCTGCTTTAAGGTACTAATTGCTTGCTGTTTTTGAAGACTTGCTCCTGAGTTCTCCTGCAACCAGGGCCCTACCTCTCCCTGATATGTGGGCTTGTCTGCAATGGGAAAAAGGAAAGTAGGATGAGGGGATTTTTCCTTTTCTGGCTTTAGAGATGGTGGGAAGAAGAGAAAAAGAGTGGGAAAAGAGGACAGGATCTTTCCTTCAGATTTCCCATTTTAGGCTTAGATTTGGCATGGGGTGGGGGGCATGGGATGGTAATAGAAAGGCAAAGGGACCAGACACAGAGATCCTGACAGAAAGCAAACAGCCTCCTGTGGGCAGATCCTTGTAACCTCCAATCTGACCTTAGTAAACTATGTGGCAAATCCCTGCTGCCTGGGCCCACTGAGGCAGAATTAGGAGACACTGCACAAACTACTGTGGACAGTAGGGCAGGGTATAGAAGTGCAGAGTTGGAGGGATGAATGGGAGGACTTGGCTCTGCAGGGAATAGGGATGAGGTTAGCCAGCCAGAGTCACTGCTTGGCTCTAAACCAGAGATCCCAGGCCTGAGGCCAAGTAAAACTCCCCGCCTCCTCAGTTGGTCCAGAAGTCCTCTCAGGTAAAAGACAGCGCCTTCAACACCTGGGAAGTTTCTGCCACATCGGAATTTGTTTTCCTGCTAAAGAGTAGGTGGAGGTTGGGAGGCTGCCCCGGTGAGTTATAGACAAAATATAAACCCTGTTTTCTGGTCATGTCTGAGCCCAGTGGACCGCGTGGCTGGGTGATCGCAGCACCCCTGACACTCACATTGCGCTCGGCATCGCGGTCAGCTCCGCGAAGCAGCATCACCCGCACCACTTCGCTGTGGCCCATCTGGGACGCGATCCACAGGGGTGCCGTTCCATCCTGCAGGGGAGAGGAGGCAGCCATTGTGACTGAGGTTCCACCCCACTGGGCCTCTAGAATGTGGGAAACATAATCCTGAAGCCAGCAGCCTGAGATGTCCAGAGGAAAGGAGGCTGCCCATGGTTACCAAGCTTAGCCTCTGGCAGGGTCTGGCCTACTTAAGAAGTTGTCCATGTCCACGTTGGGAACTGACAAAAACCAGAGTCTGCGGCAGACTTGCTGCAAAGTGTGGGAGCGGCGCTCAGGGCAGTGGAGTTGCACATGAGACAGGACAAACTCCACACCTCCAGAAACAAGCTAGCCTGACTGTCAATCCCCAGATATCCCAGTGGGTGGAGTTAAGATAACAGGACACACCTACCTAGCATAAACCCAGCATGTCTTTGGGCCAGGGGGCAGTTTCCTTTGAGGTGGGGTTAGGGGGAGGTGGATCAAACTCAAGACATGACTCTTCTATTCTGATGTCCATAGCCTCCTCCCTCCCCACCCCCCTGGCCACGTCAAGTTTTAAGAAAGTTAGGTTTATGTTAGCTTCTTCTAGGAGATGATGTACTCTAACTAGTTAGGCAGGATAGCATTTATTGTGTATCATTCCCCAATACCCCCTTTTTTGTGAACTGTAGGCTATGAAGCTGGGATGATTGTTCCAGAAGGAGAAGGCAAAATGCCCAAGGGATAGAGAAGGATTTGACAGTAGGGTCATATCTACCTGAAAGAATGGAAAAATGGTAAATCTTGCTAGTGTAGGAAGGAGAATCAAGGGATAGTGCAAGGTGGGGAAGAGAGAAGAAAGCCAGGGTGGGAGGAATACCTAAGTAAATTGTGGGGATTCCAGACAGGGAAGTTTTCTGCTTGGATCTGAGTTCATGAAAAATCACAAGTCCCCTAGAGTGGCTGTTCTTGCTAGTGTCTGAAAGAATAGAAATGGTTTGCAGGGTTCCAGTGGCCCATGCCTGTAATCCTAGCTACTCACGAGTGAGGATCGTGGTTCAAAGTTAGCCTGGGCAGGAAAGTCCGTGAGACTCTTATCTCCAATTAACCACCAGAAAACCAGAAGTGGTGCTGTGGCTCAAGTGGTAGAGTGATTGCCTTGAGCTGAAGAGCTGAGGGACAGCGCCCAGGCCCAGCATTCAAGCCTCATGACCAACACACATGCACGCACACACACACACACACACACACACACACACACACACACACACACACACACACAAAAGAATAGGAATGCTGGCAGTGGACATGAGAACATGAAACATCCTCCAATCACTATGGTCCATATCCACTCAGCATCTGGCTAACCAGCTGTGTCTGTATGAACCCAGAAGTGCTGGGGTTCACCAGGAGTGAACCAAAGCCACAGAGGCAGTCTTCATGAGTAGAGATGAAGGCAGAGCCAGTGTCTATGATGGGACCAGCTGGCTCTCTAGGTACCAGGGCAGGATGTTTGGGGAGCAGGGAGGACAATGTTACATCTCCCTAACTCCCACCCAATGCCAGAGTGACTGCCTGAGTGCTGAGAGCTTAGGTCACTTTGGAAAGAAGGGCAGGAGGATGAAGCAAGATCTGGAATCACCTAAACTTAATCCCTGAGGTCATTACTGTAACATAGCCCCAAGAGTCTGCTCTAGACAGATAAGACTGATTTACCTACCTACTGGCTAAAGGGCAAGCCGATGCAGTTACAGAATATAAAGTTACATCTGCTGTAGAGTGTAATTTCAGTCCCAGCCTATTAGCCAAAGTACAAGATTATTTTCCATTGTCCTGGCTAAGTGACAGAGGACAGGGACATTTGAGTGGAATGGTAGAAGATGGCAAACTCATGAAAGTTCAGAAGGCTCTGGGAATGGATGCTGTGATATAGTCTGAGTCTGTTAGCACCTCTGTCTTGGGAGACGTAGGGCAAGAGTTGTTGAAACAACTTCCTCCAGCCTTTTCCTGGGGCTTTTTTGGAAATAGTCTTGAATCTAATATTTAATTTAAAAATTATCCTCTGTTCTAAAAGCACAAACTAAGATTATTTTATCTTTCACAAAGCACTTCCATGTTCTTTAATTTGGCTCTCCCAGTTTAGGATAATTTACATTCATTCATTCAACCAGTCAACCATTATTAAGCATTAGCTTCTAATCTCAGGCAGAATGCTAAAAGAGATGTCTCAGGTCTAGAAAGAATTTAGCCTACTGAAGAGACATTTCTGTATGACTGCTGTACAGTGTTAAGAGTAGTGATAAAACTGTAGGCAGGACCTTCTAGGTTTTGTCATGTGGCAGAGAGAGGAAGGCACTTCTCTTTCCTTGCCTGCTCTGGGTCCATTTTGTTCTTTGCAAATATCTCCACCAGAGGGCAGGCAGGGAAGGGAGCTGGGCTTCCTTCCAGATAGGCAATTCAAGGGCTTGCTTGTTTTTTAATAAAATTGCATGTGGAAAAGTGCACAGATGATCATGCTGGGAACAACTGTTACTATTGTCAATTTGTAATAGTTATGGCAACTGCAACAGACATGTTGGGGAAAAACTAGTTACCTGGCTATGAAACCTTAGGGAAATGCTTGTTATCTTCAGTGTCCACTAATGGAGAAAATGCGCCTTATAGAGGAAACAGGTATAAAGACAGCAAGCATCAGGGTTGGCTCACAGACACTTAGAAAATGTCAACTGAATTTGAATTTTTATTTTGGTTCACAGACTATTCTTTTTCTGTCTCTCTGTCTGTATGTCTCTCTTTTTCTCTCTCCCCTCTCCCCATTTATTTTTGTGGTGCTAGGGATCAAACCCAGGGCCTTGCTCTCTAACACTGAACTACATTCTTATTCTTTTCACTGGATGTTTGCTTCAAACAACAACAAAAAAACCCATTTCAGGCAAATATTAAATATGTAAAATACAAAGAAATCTAAAACAATTTACCTTTTATATTAAAATCTCTGCACTTGTAATTTATGTATCCAATTCATACACTTTTCAGGCCATTTAAACTACAATAATCCTACCATAATCCTAAATAGAAAGAATAACAATAAGGGCCAAAGAATAATAGCAATAAAATACATAAATCACTATGAAGTGACAGTTACAATCTCCACAGCACTTTTTTTTTAAAAAAGGAAACATTTGGACAGGTGCAGGTGGCTCACACCTTTGATCCTAGCTACTCAGTTGGCTGAGATTTGAGGATTGCTGTTCAAAGCCCCTGAGCCTCTTATCTCTAATTAACTACCACAAAGCCAGAAGTGGAGCTGTGGCTAGAGTGTTAGCCTTGAGAAAAAGTTGCTCAGGGATAGTGCACAAGCCCTTTGTGTGCACAGGCCCTGTGTGTATGTCTATACAGACACACACACGGAAACATATAGCTTGAAGAAGGTACAATCTCAAGGTTTAAGGCAGCTGTTACTATTTGTGTGTATACCAAGTGGAAAAAGACCAAGTGATAGATGAAAGACACATGGAGACTCAGGGTCAATAATGAGGCTGGCTAAAGACAAACTAAGCTGAACAGCTTAGTTTGAGCATGCCTGGGCATGCTCAACAGTGGCTGGCTGATGATTACAGGAAGGACTCAAGTACTAGATTAAATAGTCTTTTATAGACAGGGTCATGCTTTGTAGGCTAGGCCTCAAACTTTCTATCCTTTGCCTTAGCCTCCCATGAGGGTTGGATCATAAGAATACTCATCTTTAGTAGCTTTTGGCTTTCATAGATCCTTCCAAATCTATTATTATATACTTGAATGTATTTTAAGATATGAACATGTAGATCTAATGTATATTATACATAGATCACAACATGAGACCTGGATACTGTCCCTGGGCTCTTTTGTTCAAGGCTGGTGTTCTACAACTTAAGCCACAGCTCCACTTCCAGCTTTTTATTGATTAATTGGAGATTAGAGGCTCACAGACTTTCCTGCTTGGGATGTCTTCAAACTATGATCCTCGGTCTCAGCCTCATAAGTAGCTAGTATTACAGTCATGGGCTACCAGTGTCTAGTTTGTACATTTGTTTCTGAGACAAATAGGATTGTTTGTTCCAAGGCAACCTGGAACTCACTGTGTAGCCTAGGCTAGCCTCAAACTTGGAATTCTCCTGCGTAAGCCTTCCAAGTGTCAGGATTATAGGTGTACATTACCATGCCTGGCTAGAAACTAATCTTAAATGGTTTATGAGAACAAAAGAATAAAAATCAATCTCTGTATAGGAGCAAGGATATGAATGGCAGGAGCTCTTTGTACTGTCTTCCAGTCCTTATGTATAGACTCCTTCCACCTGCAGACTCAGGCCAGGCAGGCTCTTGGGAACCAATTCTTTTTTATTTTTTTTTTTTATTGGCTTATATCAGCTAAACAGGAGGAGATTTCATTGTTACATATCTACACATGTTCATACTGTATTCTAATCAATGTTGCCTCTTCTATCACACTTCTGTCCTCTTTCCCTTGGGGACCAGTAACTCTATTCTAAGATAGAAGAGAGGCAAGGAAACTTGCCAGTAGCAGATGGCATCTGATATCAAGGCAATTTTGATGCTAGCTCTACGTGACCAAAAGTACTGCACTAAGGAGACTGGAGGTGTGGCTCAAGTGGTAGAGTGCCAGCCTCGCAAGTGAGAGGCCTTGAGTTCAAGTTCAAAGCCTAGTTTATCCCCCACCCCCAAAGTTTCTGAGGGATTATTTTATATGCTTCTCATAGTAATCCTCTGGCAGAGATAGCATGATTGTCCTGATTTTACAGATGAGAAGAGCAACTGAAGTTCAGGGGAAGTAAACAACTTGCTCAAGGTCATGTAGCTAATAAACCAAGCTAAAATGTGTTCATTTCCTTAATACATCCATATTCCCATCTCTTCCTTCCCAGCTCCTTAGTTGCCCTTTACAGTTTTCCTGGGGCTGCTGTTCTGCCCAGGAACCTAGGCCTCACACTTAAGAGTTTCCTAATTTTCAGTCATGGATCATTCAGGACCACAGGCTTCCAGCCCTCCTTAGTGCCCTGCCCAAGCTTTGTGTGTTCTGACAGTAAATTCAGCTTATGTGAATGCCTGCCTTGTACAGAGAGACTGCCTATTCAAGCCTTCCTGTGGTTGCTCCTGTCAATCTGTAGGCTCCCCACCCCCACCCCACCTCTGCATTCATCCCTCCAACCCTATGACCTAGAATAACATTTACTTGCCAGGCCCCAGCAACAATGTGTGCAACTCCCATTACAGGCTTCTAGAAGAGAAGGTGCTCTATTAGATAACCTTTCTATTGGAATGTAAAGAATTACTGATTAGCACCTGAACAAGACTGCATGGAAATGAGTGATGCCAGGCTAACTCAGGCAAATAAAGTCCAACCTCCGCCACTATAGAAAATGTTGTAAAGCAAGTGAGTTGAATTTGGAAACAGCGTATGTTGGTAGAAAAACTGTTGATAGAAAAACTAAGTATGACGGAGGTAGAGATAGGGAGGATTGCAGTTCAAGGTTAGCCCTGGCAAAAAGTTAGTGAGACTCCCATTTAAAAAAATAAGCCTAGGGCTGGGAAGGTGGCTCAGTGGTAGAGCGCTTGCCTTGCATGCTCAAGGCCCTGGGTTCGATTCCTCAGCACCACATAAGCAAAAAGAAAAAAGCCGGAAGTGGTGCTGTGGCTCAAGTGGTAGAGCACTAGCCTTGAGCTGAAGTGCTGAGGGACAGTGCCCAAGCCCAGAGTTCAGGCCCCACGACCGGACAAAAAAAATAAAAATAAAAATAAATAAAAAAATAAGCCAGGAGTGGTGGTGCTTACCCATGTTACCGGCTATGCAAGGAGGAGGATTACAGTCCTGAAAGGCCTAGGCAAAAACTCAAGTCCCTATCTAAAAACTAACTTCAAGTACAAAGGGCTGGAGATATGGCTCAAGTGACAGACTGTCTATGTAGCAAGATCAAGTCCTTGAGTTCAAACCCTAGCACTATAAAAAGAAAGGAAGAAAGAGGAAAGAAAACTTGACTGAATAGACATCTTAGGGATTAGAGCTTTGAGGAACATCCACTCTGCTTGGTGAAGATACAAGAAAATAAAACAGGCTTTTAGAATGACTCTGAAGTTCAGTGATTCTGACTGTTGACCTATTTGCCAAAGACAATGTGGAAAGGAGAAGCCAATGTCTGACTGTGCCTGGCTTTGTGATTGTGATTCCTCAGTATAGATATCAAAAATATCTCCACTAAGTTCTCAGTGATAGAGTTACAAAGAAAAGGCATTGTACTGCAGCTCAGATCAAATATCAGCTGAGTGCTTCCTTCCTTCCTTCCTTCCTTCCTTCCTTTTCTCCCTTCCTTCTTTCTTTCCTTCCTTCTTTTTTCTTTTTTTCCTTCCTTCCTTCCTTTTCTCCCTTCCTTCTTTCTTTCTTTCCTTCCTTCTTTTTTCCTTCCTTCCTTCCTTCCTTTCTTTCTTTCTTTCTTTCTTTCTTTCTTTTCTTTTCTTTTCTTTTCTTTTGTTGGTACTTGGGTTTGAACTCAGGCGGGAGCTTGCTCTACCTCTTGAGTCATGCCTCCAGCCCCAGCTGAGTAATTTCACTGCAACTTTATTAATACCCTGTCATAACATGTCATCAAATGTCAGAATTTCATAGAAGGTCATTGCAATAATTATAAATCAGATTTATAAATAATTAGGAACCTATGCTTGTCCTTATTTATAATCTTATTTATGGAATGATCCATTATGTCAACTGAGATTACAAAATAAAACAGTAGCTTCCAGCTGCATTTCCTATAACACATTCTACCATGTGCAGGCCATTTTAATAGAAAATTTTCATTATACTTCTTTTTTAACTTCCTTAGAACTTATAACCAAGTTATCCAGGGCTGGTATCACCTTGGTCATATTTCTGACATCATTTGTTTTCTTAAGCAGAGTGAAGTCAGCAGGAGTATACTTTCAGAGAAGGGGGAAGGTGAATCTGTCTGCCCTGTTAGATAAAAGCCACTAGTTATAGACTCACAGAAAGGTAGTAAAAATGATTATGATTTGGGAGCACAATGGGTGAGTGTACTGTACAAAAAGGGAATGTTTTATTGCTAGTCTTTCTTTCTTTCTGGTGTCTGTCCTAGGGCTTGAACTCAGGGCCTGGGCGCAGTCCCTGAGTTTCTTCTGCTCAAGGCTAGCATTGTATCATTTGACCCACAGCTCTACTTTAGGTTTTTTTGGTAGTTCAGTAGTACCAGGGCTGGCTTTGAACTATCATCCTCAGAGCTCCAGAGTAGCTAGGATTATAGATGTGAGCCACTGGTGCTCAACTGCTTTTTGTCTTCCAAAGCAATTCCAATTTTATGAAACACATGTTTCCTGAATGACAGCCTTTTCTAAGCTGGACTCTCAGTTTGAATATATCATAAGGTAGTTGCCTGTGCCTTTAGAAGGGTGTATCACCTGCCCCTTTAACCTGGGTTGGGCTCTGTCACTCACAGGCCAGGTCATCCACTCTGACTGGGTTATCCTCCTCTGTGTGGAAGAAGGAAAACAGCCAAGGTGTGTTATGGTTACCACTGCAGTGTTGCTCTACTCTTTACCTTGTTGGCTTCAACGTCAACACATGACTCAGTTTAGACTCAAGTGTATATAACCCATGCACTATTTGAAATGCTGTCTCATATCAAATTGGGTGATTTTATTTTTTTACAAACAGAGCTTTAGGCAGGTGAATACTAAATCTATTTTACAACCTGATTTGTCAAAAAGTGACAGAAGTTATGTTGGAAGCATGTACTGACAAAGACTTGATAATCTTAACCATTTCCTGTCTAGATTCACAGAGGTACCTTTGATAATGGCTTCCAAAACAAACGTAGGCAATTTAATACTCATCCATATTCCAAAACAAACGTAGGCAATTTAATACTCATCCATTTCTTTAATTTGGTAAATACAAGTCTCTGATTCAGAAGCAATCACCAGTTTCAAAATAATAAGAACTGACAAGGAAATATTAAACTCTTACTCTCAAATATCAGCTTAGGCAGGCTGGACAGTGTAACTCTCTCTAAACTACTCTTTTTCCCAAAAGAGTTTCTGAGGCCCTCTAGAACTAATAAGATCTTTAAAATTCTAAAAATAAAGTCTGACATTAGTAGCAGCACCTGGCACTATGTGGGAAATACTAACTGAAAGTTTAATAAAACAAATGCTAAAACTCTGGGAGCTTGAAGAGACTATCAGGCTCATTTTTCCCAGCCTCTTGATTTTGAGATGAAAGTCCAGAGAAGTTGATTAGCTTGTCAAAACCACATGGCTAGTTATTGGCAGAGTTGATTTTAAAATTGACTTAAACCTGCCCTACCCAAAGGTTCAGCAGGGCTTTCGCTTCTGAGAACCCAAGAAGCCTATGGCCTGCAGCTCAGACCAACATGAAGGCCCTGTTCCTATGAATTCTATACATATCCCAGCATTCCCTTACCAGTCAATTACAGTGGAAGCCTGCTTGATGGTAATTACTAGAAAGAAATGAGCTTGACTTTTCCCTTAACACCAACTACCTTTGTCATTTGTGGTAGCTAGAATGTGCCTATCTATGGGTGGTGGGCAAGCAGTTATAAATGAATTAATGGCTCTATGGAGAGTGCAAATAGTATAATTCTTTTTTTTTTTTTTTTTGTTGGTCATGGTACCTGTAATCTGGGCCTGAGCGCTGTCCCTGAGCTCTTCAGCTCAAGGCTAGTGCCCTACCACTTGAGCCACAGCACTACTTCTGACTTTTTTCTGCTTATGTGGTGCTGAGGAATCGAACCCTTGGCCTCATGCATGCAGGGCAAGCACTTTTACCACTGAGCCACCTTCCTAGCCCAGCAAATAGTTTAATTTTTTTAGAAAGATTAAGTCAAAGCCCAACAAAATAAGTACCAGGATATAGGTACTTGCAAGAGGAGTGGGGGGCAAGGAAAGAGGAGTAGAAGGATGAAGGGGGAAAGGAGTAGAATGCAGGCAGGAATGCATATACCACAGAATTGAGAAAAGTAAGGGAAGGGGTGCATCAACAGAGGGTGAAGATGCTAAAGGGATGACACAGATCAAGATGCATTGTATAAACTTTTTGTTGTTGTTGTTGGTCGTGGGGCTTGAACTCTGGGTCTGGGTGTTATCCCTGAGCTCTTCAGCTCAAGGTGAGTGCTCTACCACTTGAGCCACAGTACCACTTCCAGTTTTCTAGTGGTTTATTAGAGATAAGAGTCTCATGGGCTTTCTTGCCCAGGCTGGCTTTGAACCATGATCCTTAGATCTCAGCTTCCTGAGTAGTGAGGATTATAGGCGTGAGCTACTGGTGTCCAGCTTAAACGGCAAAAAACCCTCAATATACAATCTAAAAACTAAGAAAAGCGAGGGTTGGAAAGGGTGGGTGAGAATGTTGAAAGGGGTGACATCAATCAAGAGGCACTACAGTCACAAATTGCTTTGTTGAAGGGTAACTTCTTTGTATAACTACTTAAAGATAGTAAAAATATTAAAAAAAACTTTACCTTTGTAAAAGTGGTTCCTAATCTGAAATGTTTTGTTAAAGACTAATAAAAGATTAATTCATTAAAGACTGGGCACAACTAGGTCATATAGAATAGCTAATTATGCTCCCTTCTGTTGGGTGGGTTCTTTATCATTTATAAGGTGCTGCCAGTGTTATTTTGCATTTCTGTGTTGTTAAGTGAATTACCAGATATGGGTAAATGAAGTCTCCATAGCCTATCATTTGTAAGAAAATAGGGGGTGGGCAAACCTACTCATGACTCTAGGCAGGCGTGAGCTCCTCTTGGGCTCAGCAAGAAAGGTAGGTAAGGAGATAACATAGCATATCAGCAGAGGGACCACACAAGGACATTGCCTCTATTTACCTCTGCACAGGCCAGCCAACACTCTACTTCAGTGCAGCCATGATTTATTTGAACAGGAGGTGGCAGAATGTGTACTTGACCTCAGACACTAAACACTCCAGTTTTGAAAGCTTTCAATTGTGATGTCAGCTTGTTTTCATAGGCTGTTAGGCAAGTCAGAAGCATAGAATAGTTGAAATCGAAATCAAAGATTAACTTTTTTATTACAGGGCAAAAGGATTTAAAGAATGCCTAGAGCTACCAGTTATCTCAGGTATGTGCTGCTCGGGGACACCTGGCCCTCCCTGCCTTGTACATACACACTGTGGCATGCTTCCCTCATGGACATTACCTGCCTTGGCTGGTTGACTTTTGCTCCTGAAGACAACAATAATCGAATAACATCCAAGTAACCACCTTGGGCGGCTAAGAAGAGGGCAGTGGCTCCATCCTGAGAGATAACAGATTAAAAAGTGTTCAAAAAAAAGAATCACGTTTCGTATTTATTTAAAAGAAATTAAGAGCTCCAAATGCATGCATTTATACAATTTTCCTTTTCTAACCTTTTGTCAGTTATGAGGTTAAACTGACAAATATTCAAACCTATTTCATGTATTTTTATGAGCGGGGGGGGCCTTTCAAATTCATTTCTAATTTGCTCTTTCTTGCTCTCTTATCCATGTCCCCACTCCCTCAACATGCAGTTTCTTGAAGTATTAAAAGGCGTGATGGGCTGGGTATAGCTTAGTGCTAGAGTGCTTGCCTAACTAGAGGAGCAAAACCCTAGGATTGGTTGATTCCCAGAACTGTTTTCAGAAAACCCTCCTTAGAAAGAATCTCTACAAAGTTGCTTCCTGACAGTTCAACAGACACTAATAATAGCTATAAATATAAAAGTCAGTCCTGTCCATGGTCTAAATGAGTGCTCCAATTTTCTTGCTATTCCTGGGGCTTAAACTCGTGGCCTCGGTGCTATCTCTGAGCTTCTTTTGCTTAGGGCTAGCGCTTTACTACTTGAGCTGCCACTCTACTTCTGGCTTTTTTTGTTAGTTAATTGGAGATAAGAGTCTCACAGACTTTCCTGCCCTCAGATCTCAGCTTCCTAAATAGCTAGGGTTATGGGCATGAGCCACCAATGCTGGCTTGAGTTTTCAACTGAGTGTCTATGATTTCTGTTTTGTTGTTGTTGTTGTTGTTCTTAGAACCATATTGTCAGAGCTGGGAAAGTGGCTCAGTGGTAGAGTGGTAGAGGCCCTGGGTTCGATTCCTCAGTACCACATAAGCAGAAAAAGCCAGAAGTGGTGCTGTGGCTCAAATGATAGAGTGCTAGCCTTGAGCTGAAGAGCTGAGGGACAGTGCCCAGGCCCAGAGTTCAGGCCCCACGACTGACCAAAAAAAAAAAATTATATTGTCAGAGTATTTCAGTAAATGGGTTGGCTGAGCATATGTATTTTCCTGGGTGCCTGCTTCACACACAGACACAGAGAAGCTCAGGTTTCACTGTTTCTTAACAGCTCCTCCTAGTAGACAACACAGTTCATTACCACTCCTCTAGGTGGGAATGCTAACCACAAGCTAACACACACCAGCTTCCCTTCAAGTCTAACCAGATGTGTCACAGGTGAGGTACTGGATTTCCAGTGATATCAGCTGTGCTGCCAGATGGGCCTTAAGGCAATAATAAAAAAAAAAAATTAAACAACCTGTACAGATTTTTAAGCAGAGTTTGTGAAGAGAATAGATTGGGCCTGTTCTGGGTTACTCTATGTCATATAAAGAACAGCTTTAAGGGCTTGACTTATTCTTTTTAGAAAGCCATAGTTTTGACCTAAGCTACTCCATTTTGAATGGGAGTGCCAAAACAGAATTACCCTACATCTTGTTTACAGCAAATAAAATGTTACCAGCAGTAAACTTATCAAATTAGATAAAAAAAAATCTGGATGAGTGGGCATATCAACCTATATCAAGATAACCACTCCCCTGAAGTCTCAAGCACACCAGACCCAGGATAGATAACACTCCTTCAGCTGAATCATACTTAGCAATAGGACAGGGAGGGACAGGCTCACCTGCCATCTGACTATCTGGTGTGTGTGGCAAGGATTAATAGGTGAAGAATCCCTAACTCTGTCCCTATCACTTCAATTCAGTTGGACTCCCCTGCTTGATGTGACCCGCTCAAATTTTGGATGCAGTAAGCCATATCGATTCTGTACCTGAAAAACAGCTCTGCATCTAGAATCAGCAAGGCAGCCAAGAGGAACTCTGTATTTTGTCACCATCAGGCCTCAATCGCTGTCTTACCAATATCTTACCTAACCACCTGCAGTAACTCTCTTCGTATCTGTCTCCACTTTCAGCTCTAGCTTTGAACCTGTGGTTGATGCTTTAACCCTTTCTGTAACCTCTAAATTATTGTGAAGTGTGATGTGTGATCTGACAGTCAATATTAGCAATTGAGATTGAAGAAAAGAACTTTTGTTGTCCATGGCCTCAACTATCAGTGATACTTGGTAAATTAACACCAAGGAAATTGACATAGCTCATGAATTTGTTATTCAATAAATTCTGCCATTGTGGAAAAACACAGCATTCCCATCTATATTTCTGACATAGCTTGTTCTTGACAATTTGATACTGGGATAAAATATTCAGCTGCTTCTTAATGCATTGTCATAAAATTCTACCATGCCCTCCACAGTTGCTAACTTGGGAATTTTCTGAACTGGACAGTATACTGGATTTTCATTATGCACCACAAATTTCAGTTCTAGAAGTTTTCAGGAATCCTTGATCTCTGTCCCTGTCTCCATATTCTAATTGTTCATTTTTTATTTAGTTACTTTTTAAAGTTAGTTTTCTTCAGCTGTTTTTTTTTGGGGGGGGCGGGAGGGGTCGGTTGTGGGGCTTGAACCCTGGGCCTAGGTGCTATTCCTGAGCTCTTCAGCTCAAGGCTAGCACTCCACCACTTGAGCCACAGTACCACTTGTGGTTTTCTGGTGGTTAATTGGAGATAAGAGTCTCACAGACTTTCCTGCCTGGGCTGGTTTTGAACTGTGATCCTCAGATCTCAGTCTCCTGAGTAGCTAGGATTTCAGGTATAAGCCACTAGTGCCCAACTCTTCAGCTGTTTTTAATGGGAGCATTTGGACTATCTGGGTAAAGGTAAGTGTGGAAGTTATGGTGCATGAAATTTCCTGACCAACATTAATAACAAAGAAAAATGTACTAGGAGCAAGGTTCCCCACAAATTCAGTTCTAAGATATTGTGCCACCCCAAGAATGTTCTGTCAGAGTATTATCTGTACACTAATTCTACATCTACACTCAAATTGGATTGATGATTATGAGTGGTCAAGCTCTGAAAAATCACCATCCACTTTCCCTTTCCAAAGCCTTTGGCTACATAAACTAGGATACACCCTTAGCTACACTTCACTGATATACACATAGAGAAGTCTATAGCCAAAGCTTTAGATTTACATTTCTTAGACATGGCCATATGTCAGAACCACCTGTTGCTTCAGTTGTGACTCCAGAGACTGGTTTGGTTGTCCTGGAATCAATTCTAGAAATGAGTATTTCTAAAAGCTCCCCAGGACTGTAATGGGCATCCAGGGTTGAGAAACACTTCTTTAGATCATTATCAAGTAATCCAAACATTCCACAGTAATGCTGCAAGTTCAGAAAGTGTTACAGATGTTGAAGAAAGCACCAGAGGGTAAGCCTACTTGCTATAGACTTCAAAGTGGCCTGTGATTTGTCAGAGTTAACTAGGTAAACTCTAAAAAGGATATTCAAATGGAGACATTCACACCTACATAGCTCATTACCTGACTATGAAAGTTTAGTGCCTGAGGCATAAGGGTTAAATGCCTACTTGTAGGGTGACCTAAAATAGTTTCCTAGATAATTTGTCTCCTTGAGACTCTGTCAAATCCCTTCATATCCCATATTTTGGTTTTTTTTTTCCTACAAAATCAGAGCAACACTTGCCATAAATCCTATAGAATTACCACGACAAGAGTCCTTACATAATGTGCTAATTGCCAATTAGCTGGAAATAGACCTGGGCTAGCAGCAGATGGCCGTCAAAGATCTATGGAGCATGTTCTTTTCATGGGTCTTCATCCATCTACCTTGCTTATCTTTCAAGTATATTGGGTTCTTCTCTTCATGCCCTTCCACACAAATACAACAGAACAGTATATTTTGCTTTTTGACAAGTCCGTATGCCATGCGGCATGAGTACATATGCATGGTATGTTTGAAGATGTTAATTGAGCAGGTAGCTGGAATGTGACAGAATAAGCTCAACAGATCAGCTATTCTTTTTTCCTTTTAGTGTCTGAGATTAGAGTCCCACTGTTCATTATGATATTTTTTGAAGCTGGCTTATCTGACATCTGAAATTAGACTGCAGTGTAATACGTGATAAAGGAAGGAGCAGGTATCCACTGGACATCCCTTAGAAGCACTCACATAAAGCTGGTCATGGATGTTGGCTCCGTGCTTCAGTAATGTCTCCACCACCTGCCTGTGCCCATACTGACTGGCAGCCAACAGGGCAGTGCCTCCATCCTATGCACATGGATATATAAACACATTAGAGACAGCTCAAGCAGAAGCCCCTCATACAGAACATTGGAAGAAACTCGCTTTCCTTTTTTCCCCTTTTCCTTTTATAATGATTGTAGGGGAGCATATAAAAATTCACACCGATGCATCCTAAAGGTGACTAAAGGTCATAAGTTAGGGGCCCAGGCTTACAGAAAAAGGGTTATGTAATACCAGCCTAACATGTCCCAGGACTTGGCACTAAGCCTCTTTTGTTCTCCTGCTATGTAAGACAGGAAACTGGTCCCCAGAAAAAAAAGCGAGGAGGGAAAGCACGTATGTGGACAGAGGGACAGATCAACATGTGTGCAGAAGGAGGTACACATGTGGACACATGGGGAAACAGGCACCCAGACACAGAGACTCATGCACATGCACTTTACTCTGTTTAGTTTATTCCTACAATAAACTATTCTTCTGTAATTGCCTTTGGCTGGCTGAGTCTTTTTGCCGAAACCGTAATGTTGGACTGAAAGATGGCAGCAGTGCCAACATTAGCCAGCCACCGACCCCAACAATTTTGATAGGATTCACCTTAACGATGAGAAATGATGTTGTAAACTTGGATGACTTATTCAGAGATAAAGTTATCTCACCAAGTTATTATGATTTAGAAGTTTCTCATGCCAAATGCAGAATCATCTATTCAGGAATCATAGGATAGAAAGTCTGTACCATTTTTGTCAGTTCTGCCTTAGAAATACCAGAAGAACCTCTCAAGGCTTCTGGACAGAGACTCCCTTAACAAACATGGGCTTCTCTCTATAGTGTACCTGGTTAGAAGCCACTGAGTCTAAGGTGCTTTGATGGGGTGGCCCTCTGGGGCTATTGCTTTCATGAGACAACCTCTGCCTCCATTAGAAGAGCACATGATAGTATATTTCATGTGTCTCTCAAGTTCCTGCTTAGTGTTTTCCTTTGAACACATGCCAATTTTCCCAGATCTCTTTTAAAGTTTGGGGCCTAAACTCAGCATTGCACTGTAAAGCAGGTGTTCCATCCACTCTACTTTTATCTCTATAGCTTAAATTAGAATTAGTTCTTATGTCAACCACATCACACTACTGACTCATTGAGTTTATGGTCAATGAAAACCATTAATGGCTTTTCTCAGGTGGTACTGGTAAGACATTATCTTTTCCCATCTAGGATTGTTGAGTTGTTTGGCTCTGTGGACACTTAAGTTAATAATAAATAATTTGAGAACATGCAATCTGGTTCAAAACTGCAAATCATTAATATGGCTGTGTGCCTTCTAAATTTGGACATAGGGTTTTTGCTAGAAGAGAGTTCTGATCTAGTAAGCCTAAGGTGAAGTTCTGTCATGTGGAATGACAGATGGCAGGTAGCCTCACCTGTAGAAACTGTGCTATAAGAGCTCCTATGATCATGCACAGGCAATATCCTGGGGGATGAGGGATGGGCTGTGTGGTGGGAAAGGGTGCTTAAAGGGAAAGAAACCGAAAGGAGACAGGAGGAAGGCTGAGGTTGTTGAAGATGGTGGTGGTATGGGAGCATTGAGAAAGTGTTTAATACCACCAATGAGCTGCACTGTTTTCAAGCTCTGTCCCTTGAATGTCCCCTTATCTTTGCATCATGTGGTAAAAGAATAGTAAAATATAGTAATTATGATAAAAGAATTCATCTCTTTGAGAGGGAGAAAAAAAGAGAGAGAGGGAGAGAGAGAGGGAGAGAGAGAGAGAGAGAGAGAGAGAGAGAGAGAGAGAGAGAGAGAGAGAGAGAGAGAGAGAGAGAGAGAGAGAGAGAGAGAGAGAGAGAGAGAGAGAGAGGGGAGAGAGAGAGAGAGAGAGAGAGAACACTAGTCCTGGGCTTGAACTCAGGGACTGAGGTTTTGTTTTGATTTCTTTTACTACTTGAGCCACAGCACCACTTGTGGCTTTTTGGTGGTTAATTGGAAATAAGAGTCTCACAGACTTTCCTGGCCAGACTGGCTTTAAACCATGGTCCTCAGAGCTCAGTTTCTTGATTAACTAGGTTTACAGGTGGTACCTTGGTGCTGGGTCTTTTGATTTTTAAAAACACGTTTGTAGATTATTATTTGTATAGCTGTATAAGGAAGAGAACAGTTACTGAAACAAAATCACTTTTGGCAATACATTTATACTATAATCTCTTGACATTCTCTTCTTCCCAGGGAAAGCTCTTAGACACCTGCAGTTGACCTCATGGAAACACATGGAACTTCTCCTCTAGGCCTCTGTGTTCTGCAGGTTTCTGCAACAGCACAGAGTGGTTCACGTATAAAGGCTTTAAGCAAGTGTTGACTTGCTAACCAAAACAAAGACTGGAATAATATTCAGTCATACATGAGCATTTTGACTTGGTTCAGATATAGGTACAGATATATTGACTTTGTTGAGATATAGGTTTAAAGAACTTTCTGTTTTGAGTTGATTGCATTGATAATAAGAAATAAAGTGATATTGAATAGAAAATAACTTATCTTGTGTTACTATATGTTTGAGGGCATATACACAGTACAACTGCAGGTTTTGGAAAAGATAGAACTCTTACATGAAATTCAGATCTATTTAATAGCATCCTTTTAACAGGAAAAAAATCCACTGGAACCACCCCCCCCCCCCACTAGGTATCTAAATATCAATAGATTAAAATAAAAACTGAAAGGTTTCCAACTTGAGCAGATTTTCAAATATTTTAACTTATTTGCAGATCAGAAATGGCTAACAATGAAAAAGATATTGTGAACACAAAAGTGATCTTTTTGCAATCTCAATTTTCTTACCTGTATGTCAAAAATGAAAATCAGGAACTTATTTAAATAAAGAACCACAACTTCTTGCTGAGCTGTATGTTTTAATTATGTATTGTTTATTTCATGAGAAAACTCACAAAAGCCAGATTCCTGCCAATAATAATTCCTATTATAGTACTGAGGTTAATCTCTGTGTGTGTGTATGTGTGCACGCACGCATGTGTGCCCATGCATGTGCACACATTAGGGTCCTAGGCCCTGTCCCTGAACTTCTCTGGCTCAAGGTTAGTGCTCTGTCACTTGAGCCACAGTGCCACAACTGGCCTTTCTGAGTAATTTATTGGAGAGTACATAGCCTTTCATTGACTTTGCTACCAAGGATGGCTTTGAACTTAGTTCTCAGCCTCCCAAGTAGCTAGGATTACAGGCATCAGCTACCAGCACCTGCCTCAGAGATTAATCTTGAGATAGAATAAAGCCCACAGAAGCAGGGAGAGTTGGACAGGCATCTTCCACTGTATCCCTCCTGGTTTAAAATTTAGTGTAGCAGAGAGAAAGCAAACAGTGCAAGAAAAGGTCTAAGTAACTCTTTTGGAAATCTCCAAGTTTACTCCAGAAAAAGTTAACGTTTGGAATAGAATAGAATAGAACAAGCCTTGAACCCCTACCATAAGGTTGTAAAACCCCCTCCTTCAGTTTGGGAATCTTACAGACAAGGAAGTACAAGTTTATAGTTACAGTTAAGGGCAGAATAAAGATCTATGACTGCTAAGGTCCTCTGACAAGGTATTAAATCAAGAAGGCTCTCTTACTTTGGTTCTACATTCAGTGGATGCTCCAAATCCAAAGAGAAATCTCACGACTTCATTGTGGCCTTGCTGAGCAGCAAAGAACAGGGCAGTTGTACCTGACTGGGGGAGAGGGAGAGAAAGAGAGAGAAAGGCTGGCTTTAATAGACATGTAACTAAATTATGTTTGATTTACACATTTGCAAGGAACAAAAAACTGTATCTTCACTGCTCCTAGCACATACATCTTTTAGCCTAGGAAGAGCTATATTTGATTTGATTCTATTTCTTGGCCACCCCAGGGGAGTGACAAAATAAAATGAAATAATTATTAATGGTATAGTAGGCTGAATGGTGGTACTAAAGATAGACTCCACCTAATTCCAGGAATTTGTGACTGTCACCTCATATGGCAAAAGATATGATTTAAGTTATAGACTCTAAGCCTAGGAGCTTATCCTAGGTTACCTGGGTGAATCCTAAATCTAGTGACAAGTGTTGATACAAGAGCTAGAAAAGAGGTCAGTTCCCATTGGCTCTACTTATAATCCTAGCTACATAGGAAGTAGAGATCAGAGGATTACAGTTCAATGCCCCCCCCCCAAAGTGTGTATGTGTGTGTGTGTGGGGGGGAGAATTGGGAAGTGGCTCAGTCCACAGTAAGTTCAAGGCCCTGACTTTAAACCCTAATACTTCCCCTCCCCCAAAGAGTGGAAAAACAGCTGTGCATGGTGGCTCATCCCTGTAATTATGCTACCTGGGAGGAAGAGACTGAAAGGACCAAAGTTTGAGGTCAGCCTGAGGAAAACGTTTTCAAGACACCTATCTCAATCAATTAAAGGTGGGCATGGTGGCATGCATTTGAAGAGTAAAGAAGGATGGTGGACCAGGTTGGACCAGGCATAAATGTGAGACTGTTTTAAAACAAGTAACTAAAGAGGCAAAGAATGTGGCTCAGTGGTAGAGTGTTTGCCTAGCACGCATGAAGCATTGAGTTTGATTCCTCAGTACCATATAAACAGAAAACACTTGAAGTAGTGCTATAGCTCCAAGTGGTAGAGTACTAACCTTGAGCAAAAGAAGCTCAGGACAGTGCTCAGGTAGAAAAGGAAGAGGAGGAGGAAGGCATAGAACTACAATCACAAGTTCCAAGATAGCCTGGGCTATCGAATGTGACTTTCCCCCAAAACAAAACAAAGCCAACAACAAACCCCAAAAGAAAACAAATAAGAAAAATATAAAAGAGTGAGTAGCCAGGTGCTAGTGGCTCATGCCCATAACCCTAGGCACTCAGGTCACTGAGATCAGAAGGATCTCAGTGAGACCAGCTTGGACAAAAATGTCCACAAGAATCCATCACAAAGGGATAACAATGCTGGACAAGAAATGCATTCATTATCTTACTCATATAATTGTAACCTCTCTGTACAGCATCTATACAATAAAATAAAATTTAAAAAAGAATCCATCACAATAGGAGAAGTGTGGTGGCATGCACTTGTCATTCCTGCTTCAACAGGAATTATAAAGAGGGCAGGCTGTGGTCTAGGCATGTCCTGGGCAAGAAGAGAGAACGTACCCCCCAAATACGTTAGAAACAATAGCAAGAAAAAAAAAGATATTTGTGTCCCTTTCTTGGGTTCATTTAGCTTAACATCATCTTATATGGTCATATGTACATAGCTTTTGGCCTTTTCTGCTTGTCTTACACATGTACTAGTTATTGCAAATAAGGGAAATCATAGGACCTATGTTTTTTGGGGCCTGGCTTACTTCACTTAATATAATTTTTTCCAAGTCTTTCCATTTCCTAACAAATGGGGCAATGTCATTCTTTCTGATGGAAGCATAGAATTCCATTTGTGTGTGTGTGTGTGTGTGTGTGTGTGTGTGTGTGTGTGTGTGTGTGTGTGTGTGTGTGTGTGTGTGTGTGTGTGTGTGTGTGTATCACATTTTCTTGATCAGTTCATCTACTGAGGGGCATCTGGGTTGGTTCCATATCTTAGCTATGGTGAATAATGCTGCAATAAACATAGTTGTGCTCATAGCCTTAGTAGGGCCTTGTTTGTGATCATTTGGGTAAATGCCCAAAAGTGGGATTACTGGGTCATAGGGGAGCTCTATGTGGAGTCTTTTGAGGAACCTCCTCCAAATACTAAGTGCAAAAACAAATATAAAAACCCTCCTTATAATCTGTCTAAGCAAAATGCCAACAATAACAAAAAATGGGCTGTAGGCAGCATGGGTCAGTGGTAGAGCACCTGTCTTGCAAGTGCGAGGCCTTGAATTCAAACCCTGTACCGCCAACAAGGATAAAACATTTCATTCATAACAGCTAAAATGTGGAAGCAAAGCAATTGCTTTGGAAGAATGGATAAGCACAATGTGGCATACTGATACAATAGAATATTATTTAACCTGAAAAACAAGGAAATTCTGACATAGACCCCAACAGATGAATCTTGAAGACTTGTTGCATCAAATGTGTCAAAAACAATGTTAGAAAAAGAATGGTGGATGCTACTGTATTAACTAATCAAACTCATAAAGCCAGAAAGTAGGATGATGGTTGCTAGGGGTTGGGGGAAGGTGAATAGTAGTTATTGCTCAGTGGGTACAGACTTTCAGTTTTTTATTTTGTTTTCACACTGCTAGGAATTGAACTTGGGCCTTACACATTGCTCTGCCCCTGAGCTACATTCCTGGCCCTACTTTCAGTTTTCCTAGCTGGATGATGGTGATAGTTGTATAGACTATGAATATATATATATATATATATATATATATGTCGATATATATATATAATATATATACATGTCATTGAACTGTGTACTTACAATGGCTAAACTAGGATATTTTATGCAGTGAGTTTTACTACAATGAAAACAATAGCTACAAATGAGGTGAGAGGATATTTGGAGTGCTGTGGCCACAAGCTATGGAATGTTGCTATACTGGAAGAGGCAAAGAATAGATTCTCCTCTGAAGCCCACAGAGACCATGGCCTGACCCACACCGCCTTTAGAATTCAAGAAAATAAATTTCTGTTGCTTTTTTTTTGTCATTACTTACTCAGGGCTTCAAGTTTGCTAGGCTGGCGCACCACCACCTAAGCCACACCTGTAGCCCCCACTTCTTTTTTGTTTTCCATGAAGTTTTTTTTTTCCTTTTTTTTTTATTGTGAAAATACTGTACAGAGGGGTTACAATTACATGGGCAAGATAATGAGTACATTTCTTATCAAGCATTGTTACCTCCTCCTTTGTTTCCCCTTCCCATCCCTTCCCATCCTCTCCCTGCCCTCCCCACCCAATCCTCCTTCCCCACCCCCAAAGTTGTAAAGTTTGTTTCAACATAACGATTTGTACATCTCATTGTTGCAATGGATCCACCTGTATCACTATTTAAACGATTTGTTTTTTCCCTTCCCCTCCACAAATTATACCAACCTCAAATACAGTGAAAGCAGGGTTTATACCATGGGGGAGGGACATACAAAGCAACAAAGAAATAATCTTATAAATGCGTTAGAAACAATCACCTGAAAGAAAAAAACATTTGAATACTTATCTTAGGGTTCATTTCCCTAACATCAACTTATCTGACCGTTTCTGCTTGTCTCAGACATATACTAGTTATTGCAAACAAGGGAAACCATTGGACCTAAGTTTCTTTGGGCCTGGTTTACTTCACTTAATATAATTTTTTCCAAGTCTTTCCATTTCCTAACAAATGGGTCAATGCCATTCTTTCTGATGGAGGCATAGAATTCCATTGTTTATATATACCACATTTTCTTGATCCATCCATCTACTGAGGGGCATCTGGGTTGGTTCTATATCTTAGCTATGGTAAATAATGCTGCAATAAACATAGTCATGCTGGTAGCTTTAGTGTGGCCTTGTTTGTGATCATTTGGGTAAATGCCCCAAAGTGGGGTTCCTGGGTCATAGGGGAGCTCTATATGGAGTCTTTTGAGGAACCTCCATACTGCTTTCCAAAGTAGTTGAACAAGTTTACACTCCCACCAACAATGAAGTAAGGTTCCCTTCTGTCCACATCCCCTCCAGCATCTGTTGTTATTAGAGTTCTTGATTATAGCCATTCTAACTGGGGTGAGGTGGTATCTCAATGTTGTGTTGATTTGCATTTCTTTTATGGCTAGGGAGGCTGAGCATTTCTTCGTGTGTCTACTGGCCATCCTTCTTTCCTCTTCAGAGAAGTTTCTCTTTAAGTCTTTAGCCCACTTATTTATCAGACAGTTGTTTCTTTGAAGATTTGTTGTTGGGGGATTTAATTTTTTGAGTTCCAGGTATATTTTAGATATGAGACCCTTATCCGTTGTATGGCTAGTGAAGATCTTCTCCCAATCCATGGGCTTTCTATTAATCTTGCTAGCTATGTCATTTGCCATGCAGAAGCTCTGCAATTTCATGCAATCCCATTTGTCCAACCTTTCTTTGATTTGTTGTGTTTCTGGGTCTCTATTAAGAAAATTTTGGACTGTGCCAAGGAGTCCTAGGGTTTCTCCTATTCCATTCTGTAATGTTTTCAGGGTGTCTGCTTTGACTCTGAGGTCTTTGATCCATTTGGAGTTGATTCTGGTGCAGGGTGATATATAAGGATATAGTTTTAGTTTTCTGCAAGTAGTTAACCAATTTTGCCAGCACCATTTACTGAAGAGGCTGTCTTTCTTCCATTCTATTTTTTTTTAGCTCCCTTATTGAAAATTAGATGGCTATAGGTCTGTAGGTTCATTTCTGGGTTTTCAATTCTATTCCATTGGACCTGAGGTCTGTTCTTGTGCCAGTACCAAGCTGTTTTGATTATTATGGCTTTGTAGTAGAGTTTGAAATTTGGTATTGATACTCCTCCAGCACTGTTCTTTCTGTTGAGGATCGTTTTAGCTATTCGGGGTCTTATATTGTTCCATAAGAATTTTTGGATTGCCTCTTCTATTTCCTTGAAGAATGAGGATAGAATATTGATAGGTATCACATTGAATTTGTAGATAGCCTCAGGAAGTATTGGCATTTTCACGGTGTTGATCTTTCCAATCCAGGAACATGTAGCCCCCACTTCTTGCTGATTATTTTGGAGATGGAATCTAATGAATTTTCTTTCCAGGCCAGTTTTGAACTGCAGTCCTCCAGATCTCAGCCTCCTGAGAAGCTAGGAAATCAGGTAAGAACCACTGACATCTGGAAAATTCCTGTTGTTTTAAGTTATCATCTTTGGGGTGATCAGTTTATAATCGTCACAGAAAATTAATATATTTAGTAGAATGTGATTTTCTTGATCTCAGTCTCCAAATAGCAAAGATTACAGACATGAGCCATTGCCTAACTGAGCTGTCTTTTTTTCAGTAAGATATTTAAGTAAATTTAGAAGTTATAATGATAGCAGTTTCAGCCAATTTGGGACCATATATGCCATCAAACATGCACAAGAGTATAGTAGTCCATAGGCAACATGATCTAGATTTCAGTCTGGAATGTGAATGATGGTCTTAATGTTTGTTTGTTTGTTTTTACTGCTGAAGGGCTTGACACTAACTCCTGTGCCTGTGAGTTTTTAACCAGCCATGATCGCTGATTCTCTTACCATGGTCTTTGAAGACTATCTGCTTCCAGTTTGTTTATGTGTCTAGGCAGCCAAGTTAAGACAAGAAAGACAGGTGCTTTTTCAAGTATCATAATACTGCTAGCTGGCTTAACAATGAACCAAATGTAAGCCTGCTGTAAGAGTACATTACAAAGCACTCAGAAGTGTCTTTGGATTAGCTTCCAAAATAGATGTGTGAGGCTGGGGTCTTCCTTTGTTTAACATTTCTTTTACTCTAGAAATTCAAGGACTGCTGGTAACTGACCATAGCACCACAGTTTGTCTCTAAATGGAGAGGACTTTCGTAAGTCTTCAAGAGTTGCTGTTTTTATTTTTTATTTTATTTATTTATTTTTTGGGTCTGGTCATGGGCCTGAACTCTGGGCCTGGGCGCTGTCCCTCAGCTCTTCAGCTCAAGGCTAGCACTCTACCACTTGAGCCACAGTGCCACATCTGGCTTTCTTTCTTTTTGCTTATGTGGTGCTGGGGAATCGAACCCAGGGCCTCAGGCATGCAAGGCAAGCACTCTACCACTGAGCCACTTTCCCAGCCCCATTTTTTTTTGAGTTGCTGTTTTTAGTGTACACATTTTCAATTCCAAGATGACTGACTTGTTCCTGCTCCTTTCAAGTGGCAAAATGTTAATTTCTCCAGGGATGAAGATTGAGATAATAGTCAACTGAACCACTCCTGTGACTTGGAACTGTTTGAACTATGCATACATTTCTCATCTCCTGCCGCTAATTTTCCCTATTTAACAACAGACAAGTGTCTTTTCTTTTCTGTGACTATAACCTAACAAAAATCCTTTCTTTGCCCTTCACCGTATCTCTTTATTTGGCACATAGGAGTGAGTAGATAGACATGAAATGTGAACTTCTAGAGTTTGGACCAAACATTGAGACCATTAAATCCATACATTGGCTGGGAATCAAATGCTTCTTCCTTCTTCCTGCTTTTCTCAAGATTTTTTTTGTGCATGTTAGCCCTGTCCTTTAGGATAAAGTTTTTAGTAGGCAGATCTTGTTTTTATTAGAGAAAAATCTGTGTTTTTGATTTAAAGTTATAATAAACAAGCACTATAAAACAAATTCAGAAAAAGATGAGGTTAATTTTAAACTGCATTTCTAAATGTGTCCATTTTCATCCCAGAGGGAAATTTTACTTCAGTTGCTGAAATGAAAAAATGACCTAAAACAACTATCTATTTTTGTGCAAATTGCTCAAAAGAGCCTGTGAGAAGACTGAGTTTGTAGCAGTTTCTCTACATGGTTCTTTCTCAAGAGACCAAGTGAACCAGGGGTGTGGAGAACCAGACCTCAGATTCTGTTAGTCAAGGTTTACCATGCAGGGGGTGACAAGATGCATCGTGGAACTTTTGACACAGTCCTTAGATCTGATTATCTTAACCTGCTCTATTTGGTCTTGACTGAAAGGGATGAGGTATGCTGGATTTCTGAAAGTTTGGTTGATACATGGTCTCCAGGGCAGATTTTAAGATTAGGCTGGATCAAGGAAAACAAAGTGCCCAGTCTGGTTTGGAGCAGGCTAGGATGTCTGCCAGGCATGCAGATGTGAATAGAGAGGCTATGTTTATTCTGGACTGGAACATATGTCTCCACCTGCCTCCTGATTCTAGGTTGGCTTGGAAATATAGAGAACCTCCTCAGACCAGAACCCTGAAGACATGCCCCATCTCCCTTCTGCTTCTCTAGATTGGACCAACAATAGATCCTCAAGTGAGACTGTAAGAAGCAACTTTAGCAAATGCTTTAGCTGGGCCTATGTATTTACTAAAAGCAAGATAAAAGCTGGGCACTTCCCCCCACCCCACTTTGAACCTGTGCCCTTTGATCTGAGCCATTCTTTCCTGCAGTCATTTTGCAGTTACGGTGGACTCCAAGAAAGACAGGATTTACCACAAGCATCTTGTGACTAAGGCAAACTGCCCCTCAGACAGGCAATGTCAACTTCTTATCATCTTGTGGCAAAAGGCAAAACTGTTCTAAAGAAAGAGAATTGCCATTGTGTGTGTGTCTATATATATAGACACACACACACAAGACAAGATGTACAAGAAAATGTGGTATATATACATATATATGTATATATATACGTATTTTCTTGATCCATTAATCAGAAAGAATGACACCACCCCATTTGTTAGGAAATGGAAAGACTTGGAAAAAATTATATAAGTGAAGTAAGGCAGACTCAAAGAAACATAGGTCCCATGGTTTCCCTCATCTACAATAACTAGTATATGTCTGAGACAAGCATAAAAGGTGATTTTTTTTTGTTTCTTTGTATGTTCTTCCCCCATGGTACAACCCCTGTTGTCACTGTATTTGATTCCAGGTCTACATATTGTATATACATTTTTCTGATTTGGGGAGGGAAAGGGAAATAACAAAATGCTGAAACAAGGATACAGGTTGACCCATTATAACAATGAGATGTACAAGACACTATGTTGAAAACAAACTTTACAGCTTGGGTGGGGAGGGAGGAGTTGGGGAGATGGGGAAGGAAGGAATGGTAGGGGAAAAACAAAGGAGTGGGTAACCATGCTCAATAGGAAATGTACTCATTACCCTACTCATGTAACTGTAACCCATCTTACAGTATCTTTAAAATAAAAATATATAGTCTTAAAAAAGAAAGAGAATGGCCAAAAGTTTGGACATACCCCCCTGACAACAACAGTGACTGACTTGTTCCTGCTTCACTTCCTTCAAGTGGCAGAATGTTATCTTCTCCAGGGATGAAGATTGAGATAATCATCACCTGAACCACTCCTGTGACTTGGGACTGTTTGAGCTATGCATACCTTTCTCATCTCCTGCCCCTAATTTTCCCTATTTAACAAAAGACAAGTGTCTTTTCTTTTCTGTGACTATAACCTAACAAACCTCCTTTCTTTGCCCTTCACTATATCTCTTTATTTGGCACATAGTGGTGAGTAGACAGACATGAAATGTGGAACTTCTAGAGTTTGGACTTCCATTGTATAAATATAATTGTGTGTGTGTGTGTGTGTGTGTGTGTGTGTGTGCGCGCGTGTGTGTGTGTGTGTGTGCGTGTGTGTTGGGGCTTGAACTCAGAGCCTCAAGCTCTTGCTTTAGCTGTAGCTTTATTGCTCAAGCCTAGTGCTCTACCCCTTGAGCCATACCTCTACTGCAGGAATTTTGCTGCTTAATTAGAGATAAGAATCTCTCAAGTTTGTCTTCCCAGATTAGCTTTGAACCTCGATCTTTGTATCTCGGTCTCCTAATTAGCTAGGATATAAGCGTGATCCATCACTGTTGCCTATAAACCTGGCTTTAAGACTAAACTCCTATGATTGTCCTTGAATGAAGTATGAAGTATGAGTACAGGTTTATATTTTAAAGCTAATACTTGCTCACATGGATTTTTAGGGAGATCTTTAGGCCATGCAGAAAAGTACTTGGTTAGGATGACTGAGATGCCTAGCAACTGAGCTTCATCACATGTACACTGGTGACTAAAAACAGGGTTCTATGAAAATCCTATAAATTTTGTTGCGTCTCATCTCAAGGGAAAGAGGAAGAACTAAATTATGCTTGAGACAAGATGTCTGAGTCTGTAAGGAATGTGGCAAGAGGTGTGCACACTGCTATGGATTGGATATGGTTTGGGTGTGTCTCCCAAAAGCTTCTATGCTGGAAGCCTGGTTCTCAGTGTGAAGATGTGGAAATGTTGGGCCTTTTAAAATGTGGGGCAATTATGTCATTGGCACATACTGCCTTGCATAAAAATTAATGCTAGTTTCATGGTGTGAGCTGTTTCTCACAAGCATTGGTGTTTAGCAAGTGAGGCCACGTCATATATTTGTCTCTTTTTCATGCATCTCTGGGTCCCTTTGCCTTCTCTTTCATGTTGGAATGTAGCCAATGGGGTCTTCACCAGAGGCCAAACAGGGGGAGCCATCTGGCCTTGAACTTTCAGCCTACCAACTGTGAGCACTTTAAACATTTTGTTGTAAGGTACCTGGGAACAGGCAGTCTGTAATTGCAGCACAAAATGGACAAATACAATTATTTCACATGTATGTGACAATGGTCCATTCTTGGATGTTATTTTATAGGTGCAATAAACTCTCCAATGAGTTTCAGTATAGGAGAAAATCAATGATGACTCTACCAACTCACTATTAGAAACACTTCAGATCTCTTAGTCTGATTATCTTGGTTGAAATGTACAACCTGACCTACCTCTCTCTGGAGGTTGATGTCTGCTCCTTGCAGGACCAGTTCTCTCACACAGTCAATGTGGCCAGCGTAAGAGGCGACCATGAGGAGTGTAGTGCCGTGCTGCAGGAGAGACAGATGAATGGTTAGGTCCCTGTTCTATCAGAGAGAGGGATGCTAGAGAAAAGACTGCTGAGGTGCTAGCCCCACCTAGCACCTGAGTATAAATTCCCTGCCATGATAAAAGGGCCTCATACATAATCCCATAATGCACACTAGCTTGGAAAAAGCAAAGCAATACACTGCCAAGGTTGGAATTTTAAATTTATGAATCCACTTCCATTACTTTCAAAATAACAGTCCAAGTGAACTACAATTATTGTACTTAGAGTAATAATGACAGGTTTTCATTTTATGGCTCTTATTCAATGATTCCTTAGTGAAAACACTGTTCTTAATGCAAAAAAAAAAAAAAAGTGAAATGCTATTGGCTGTTTTCTCTGTATTTGGAAGTCTTTTAAAATGTTTTTCTAATTTTTAACTTCAAAATGATTCAAATAGTACCAAAACTGCTGCGATAAATAGAACTATTGAGAGTCAGGGGCTGTGGGGAGTAAGTTAATTTTCATAGTTTAATTCACAATTGTTTGGAAGGACTTGGAACTTATTATTAACTACCAGCTTTGCATATTTAGTAACCTGCCTTGTGGACAGCAAAAGGACAGTGCCCAGGAGGTGCTCACTAGGTACACAGTGACCAAGTACACTTTAGGCTTCATGGCATTTCATCTGCAGGATCTGGAGAAGACAGCCCATTTGTGTGGCCACCTACAGAATAATCGTGGTTATATTACAAAAGCCATTCAAAGTTTTATCCTCTTCATCTGTAAAAAGGAGGCTGAGATCTGAGGATCTTGACTTCAAGCCAGCCCAGGAAGAAAAGTCCCCCTGAGACTCTTATCTCCAATTAACCACTCAAAAACTGGAAGAGGCCCTGGGGCTCAAAGTGGTAGAGCTCTAGCCTTAAGCAAAGGAGCTCAGGGACAGCACACAAAGCTCCTGAGTTCAAGGCCCATGACCGACAAAAAAAAAAAAAAAAGCATCTGTTGAATTAAATAAAGTTAGTGAACAAGGTAACTGAGGCAATGGGGTCACCTCAGTAACTGCTGGACATTAATTCAGTGGTAGAAATCAAAACCGTGTTATGATGGCTCAGCAAATGTTAGGTCACAAGGGGTAGAAGCTGTTAAGCTTCTGTGAATGGCTACGCTTGTTTTAGGAGTCTTGTTTGTGCACATGCCAAGTACAGCTGAGTCAAGGAAAAGCTCCTGGCACCATAATAGCCCTGTGGGAAACCTTTTTACTCTTTAAATACTGTGCACTCCATTATTCAGTTGAACTCATGCTTTTGTTTTCTCCAGATCAGAGTAGCAGGCTTGATGTTACTAGAGTAACATCAGGGCTTTGGGGGGAAGTGATTAAAGCAGTGAATGAACTGCCCTCAGGAGTAGGTTTAGTGAGCTTTTACTAGACACCAAATTTGTGAGTGCCCTCAATTTTTGAGGCCCTACAACTCTGAGCAATACATTTCTGGTGTTTATGAGCTACCAGTTTAAAGTACTTTGTTATGACACCCAGTGGACTGAGACATTTGGCTTAAAGCTAACAAGAATACATTGTCATGGATTACACTGGTCTCATTCACTGATGGTAAAATGAATCTTTTAGCTAAGTGTGGTGCCTCAAGCCTGTAATCCTAGCTACTTGGGAGGTGGAGATGGAAGACCATAGTTCAAGGCCAGCTTGGGTTAAAAAAAAAGTCCAAGAGACTCTTTGACCAATGGCCAGATGTCTGTCATCCCAGCAATGAGGAAAGCTTTTTGAGATTGTGTGCACTTGCCATACTAGCTCTTCAGGGAAGCACAAATAGGAGGACTGAAGTCCAAGTAGGCTTGTTATAAAGACAGACTACCTAAAAAATAATAATCAACACATAAAGGGCTGGTAGAATGACTCAAGTAGTAGAGCACCTACTAACAAATAGAAAGCCCTGAGTTCAAACACCAGTATCACTAAAAAATAAAAAATAAAAGTATCTTACTGTGTGTGTGTGTGTGTGTGTGTGTGTGTGTGTATGTGTGTGTGTGTGTGTGTGTCTGTCTGTCTGTCTGTCTGTCTGTCTGTCTATGTGTGTATGCCAGTACTGAGGCTTGAACTCAGGGTCTGTGCTCTGTCCCTGGGCTTTTTGCTCAAGACTAGCAGTCTACCCTTTGAGCTACAGCTTTTTTGATGATAAATTAGAGATAAGAGTCTTATGAACTTTCTAGAGTGGGCTAGCTTCAAACCATGATCCTCAGATCTCAGCCTCCTGAGTAGCTAAGTTTACAGGTATGAGCCACCAGTGTCTGGCATTTGCTGGCTTTGAATTGAGCATAAACAAAAGTATGCAAATATAGCAAAGTTCAGAACAAAAGCAATGTGAAATATAGACATTAATTCATCTAAAAAGATTAAAAGAATCTTTCCATTGTACAATCTTGTAGTAAATGTGGGTTGCAAAGCAAAATAAATAAGTAAACATCATATGACTATGGCATTAATCTATGGATCAAACTGTTAGCAAATCAAAGTTTTTGGTTAACAGTGGGTGGCTCAGAGATAAAAATATTTATTCTACTCTTCTCTCCTTTTCTTTTCCTAGTTTTATTTTCCTTTATCTTCTCTTCTTTCCTCTTCTTTCTCCTTCCTCTTCCTTCTATGGCTCCTTCCCCTTTTCTTCCTCCTTCTTTCTTATCCCTTCCCTCTCTGGTGCCAGGGATTCAAGCTAGGGCCTTATATATGCTAGGCAAGTACACTGCCACTGCTGATATCCTCCATTCTAAAATATTTGTCTTTTACAATGGTGTTCGTTAGAAATATTTGAATATGGTCACCTTTTGAGTTAACCCCCTCCCAAAATCCCAAGATATGGGGTGAGGTTTGGGAGGGGAATGGGGGAGAGTGATAGAAGGGGTGAAGTTGACCAAAATGCACGGTGCTCATAAACTGGCATGTTGAATTGAAATCCCTTTGTAAAAACTACTTAAAGATAATTAAGCAATAAAATAAAAAAGAAGTAATCACACACACACACAAAAATCCCAAGAAAGCCCCAGAGCCTCTCCTTGTGTTCTAATGGCTCTCAGAGGATTCTTACATGGGCTAGAGGTTGGCCCCACAGGGCCTTGGCAGTACTAGCCTAGAGATCAGTCATCACCAGAAGACACCATCTGGATCCCAGATTCCATGCTCAAGGGGCATGCGGAGGGGGCAGAAGCCCAGCCAGTGACATTCCAAGAGGAACAAAAGCCTACACTGTTTCCACACATCTCCCCAGCCCTCAGTCACCAGCCTAAGAGGCCTTTTCCAAGTTTCAAGATGTCTGAAACAACTGACATTCAGACTTACTCCTTGAGTTAAGGAGCCATCTCTCCAGAAGTCTCCTGATAATGAGATTAAAAAAAAATTAAATGAGGGGGAGTAATCTATGTAGGAATCTATTCATGAAAACACAGTATTTGGCTAAAATAGCTCTTGATCATTCAACAAACAGAGCTGTCTGAGTGTGCGCGCTGTGGGAAGGGCGGAGGTAGGATGGGTGACTCAGGGAGCTGGAGAGAATGAGAGTATGTACAGCAGGCGGACCTTGAGAAGTCACCAGGGTGTCTAAACAGGAATAACTTGAAGAAAAAGAGGAAAAGTGGTTGTGTAAGTGGTGAGGCCACAATGCTAATGGCCTTACTCCACAGTGCCAGACCGTGGGCAGGGGTGGGGGGTGGTGGGGGGTGGTGGGGGGTGGTAGAAACTGGCCCAGGGAGGCTAAGTAAGACCAGGCCACCAGTTCACAGATGGCTGGAACTCTCTATCAGTCTGGGTTCGGATCAAGAACAGATGGCATCTTCAGATTAGATAACTGGAAGGAGATTTAATAAAAAGACTATTTATTAATCTGTGCCCTAGGTGTTAGAAACTAAAAACAACAGTACAGGGTTGGGATGTAGCTTAGTGGTAGTCTACAGTAACTGCTTAGCATGTATGAGAGCTAACACTATGGGGGCAGGGGAGATACACAAGAACAGTTTAGGGTGAGTGGGGCTCCATGATCAATCAGGTCTGAAGGCATGAAGGAAAGCTATTGGCTCCTGGGATGCAGACCGGAAGCACCATTGCCAGACAGGACAGAGAAGGCACTGGGTTCCCCAGCATCCTCACCTCCCACCCTCTGACTCTTGCTGATGATTTCATTGGCAAACACCCATCTGAAGGCCACTGGGAAGGGAGGCTGATGGGATTGTTCCCTGGGTTCAGCCTTTGAGAAACAGAGTCAGTGGCAGAAGGCTGCAGAGCGGGTCTTGGGGTGCAAACTAAAGCTTTCTTGCCCTGATATCCCAGGAGACAAAAATGGAACCAACTACCATTTTCCTTCTGGGCTTGGAACATAATTCATTTACAAATTTATGCAATAGAAGCAGGAAGTGGTACACCCAGTTCCTGGGAAAACAATAAAGATACCTTTGAAAACACTTTGATTCCAATCCTAAAATCATCTCCTCATCTGTGGTCCTCCTTTTCTTCATCCAGAGATGAAGAAAAGTCCAGCTGAGCATAAAAGATGGCCTCTAGCTGGGGAGGGACAGGGTTCTCCAAGAGCTACCCACCAGGGGCAGTAGGAGCTATTTTTATTTCCCTCTTTCATTTGCTAGTCAATCAATGTCTTTTGATCTGAAAAAGGAAATGAAAGGATTTCAAAAAAGGAGGCTGGTGAAGCCTTCTGTTTCTCACTTTTCTCTTCCACGTAGCAAAAACAAAACAAAACAAAACAGAACACCCACCTCCACAGCAGCCCACATGTGCATTAAATTATCTGCATTTCATCTTTCTTTCTTTTTCTTTCTTTCTTTCTTTCCTTCCTTCCTTCCTTCCTTCCATTCCTTCCTTCCTTCCTTCCTTCCTTCCTTCCTTCCTTCCTTCCTTCCTTCCTTCCTCTTTCTTCCTTCCTTCCTTTCCTTCCTTCCATCCATCCTTCCTTCCTTCCTTCCTTCCTATTCCTTCCTTCCTTCCTTTCTTTCTTTCATTCTTTTTTAGTGAAGTGTTTACTAAACTGCCATATCTTTATGCAACTTGCCAATTCTGTTTTCTAGTGAAGTGTCTCTGATGGCCATCTTCTGTTGTATGCATATAACAATTTCCTTTCTGACTTTCCCTTCCTATTTTTTTTGAAAAGCATAATATGACCAAGTAAATAAACATAGAAAGGAAAGTGCATTGTGAGGTGCTTCATGCCTGTGGGGTGCAAAGAGGGGGTCCGCTGGGCATGCAGATACCATGGCCCTTCCCTCCGTACACTGTCTCTGCAGTCCACATCCACCCGACCACTGTTGAGCAGCAGCTTCAGCAGGGCCAGGTTTCCCCTCCTTGCTGCCCAGAATGCGGCGTTGGCCAGCGGCGTTTCCTTCTGCAAGAGCAAAACCATACAGGATCTTAAAATAAAAATTATGTAGCATGACTACTTCTATGTACCTATAGAATACTATTCAAAAAGAAGAAATTTGAAAGGCTGCTTGACCAGTAGTAGATCCTTATAACAGTATTTGGTTGTGGGGTTTGCTGTCTTTGCTACCAGGCGCCTGAGCCTCAGGGTTGTCTGTAGAGCAGATACCATGTTGGTAACATGCATCATTGATGCCCAGTTCCTGCCAACAGCTTACCTTTCCTGCTTCTGCTAAGCTTTTGTTCATAGTTTCTTTGAAATGAACTTTTGCCCATTCTGCAAGGGTAAGACTGCTCAAATGCCATTTCTTCCCTGAAATATTCCAAATTTCTCTTCTGCTCCAAGAGAAGCAAAATTTCTCTGCATTCTGCCCTGCCAAAGACATGCACTGGCTTTTTTTTTGGGGGGGGTCTATTTTCCTCATTACTTTCTGATTCTAGGTTTCTGGGTAAATGCCTTACTTTCCTTCTGCCTATTTGTCCTTGCTTAAGCTGGAATCTGATTCAGCTCTTGGTTGGGAACAATGACCTTTGGGCAGAGAATGTCATTCCATGGTCTCACGGGGATCCTTCAGTTCACTGCTGGGGCTTTTACAGTGGCTAAACCCAAGCTGGGCCATGCTTGAGAAAAGTACAGAATTGGAAATCAGGGTTTCAGAAGGCACGTCAGAGAGAAATCAGTACAATTTCCTTCTATAAAACAAATCAGTTCTGGATTTGTAGGGAAGTGTCTTGGAGGGAAGGGACTGGTTGGGGGATGGACAGTTCTGAGGCTTGGTTCCTGCAAAGTGTCTTGGCCCTCAGAGTCTCAGCTTCCTCTTGCTTAGATAGAAATCACAGTAACTTCCTTAAAGGCTACTGAAATAAAATGGTGTACATTAATTGCCCAATATGGTACCCAACACAACATAAGTGTGGTCAAGTGCTATTTCTATTTACTATTTTCATTTATTAAATTAGAATCAGAAGGTGAAATTAAATCCAGAGCAAAAGTAGTAATAGAGAATGTTTTTAGTCTTAAGAAATCTTATGATGTTCACATTGCTTAATAAAAGCACTTTGGAGGAGGGTGTTTTAAAAACGTATCTGGCTGGGTGCTGGTAGCTCACACCTGCACGCCTAGCTACACACAAGACTGAGATCTGAGGATTGCAGTGTGAAGCTATCCCCCAGCAAGAAAGCCTGTGAGATTCTAATCTCCAATTAATCACCAAAAAAACTGGAAGTGGCACTGTGACTCAAGTGGTAGAGCAATCGCCTTGAGCATAAAAGCTCAGGGACAGTGCTCAGGCGCAAAGTTGAAGCTCTAGGACCACTGGCACAAAACAAAAACAACCCCCCCAAATCATATCTGACCCCAAATACACGTCTTTAAAATACAAGCATGTGCTATATAATGATGTTTTGATCAACAACAGACTATATATATCACGATAGACTTTTAAGTTATATTGCCCAATGATGTTGTAGCTATTTTAGTTTGTGTAAGTACATGCTACAAACTTTTCAGAACATATCCCTTAGGGCTGTCTGTTGATAAAGTGGTTCTTGGTTTTGTTTCTCACAACAGTAGTCACAAACAAACAATTCATTAGAATTACAGCTGTTCTGAATAGCATAAAAGAATCTTGCACTGCCTTCTTCCTTCTTGCTTTTGTCCAGTGAATTTATGCTGGACAAACCCACTAGTTACGCATCTACCACATCAATTGTGCTTGTGTTTAAATATATATATTGGTCAGTCATGGGGCTTAAAACTCAGGGCCTAGGCACTGTCCCTGAGATTAGTTTTTTTTTCTTTTTTGCTCAAGGCTCTACCACTTTTGAGCCATAGCTCCATTTCTGGTTTTTAGGTGGTTAACTAGAGATAATAATTTCATAGACTCTCCTGCTTAGTCTGGCTTTGAACCATGATCCTCAGATCTCAGCTTCCTGAGTAGCTGACACGTGTGAGCCACCAGCACCTGGCAAGTAATTCTTTTTTTTTTTTTTAGTAAGTTTTTTATTGTGAAAATACTGTACAGAGGGGTTACAATCACATGAGCAAGGTAATGAGTACATTTCTTATCAAGCATTGTTGCCTCCTCCTTTGTTTTTCCCCTACCATCCCTTCCCTCCCACCTCCACAACTACATCTCCCCCCGCCCCCTTTTTCGACATAGTGTCTTGTACATCTCATTGTTGCAATGGGTCAACCTGTTGGAAAAAATTATATTAAGTGAAGTAAGCCAGGCCCAAAGAAACATAGGTCCCATGGTTTCCCTTATTTGCATTAACTAGTATATATCTGAGACAAGCAGAAAAAGTCAGATAAGATGATGTTAAGTGAAATGAATCCCAAGATAAGGACACAAGTGGTTTTTTTTTTCTTGCTATTGTTTCTAATGTATTTATAAAGTACCATGTGATTTTTTTTTGTTGCTTTGTATGTCCCTTCCCCACGGTATAACCCAAGTAATTCTTATTTTACTTAAGGGCCTCAAAAAACAAGAGTGGAAATTGTATTACTAGTAGTGTTACAATTGTTCTATTACTAGTCTTTTATGTATGAAGAGTTAAACTCTCATATGTATATATACAAAAAACAGAATAAATAATACTTGGAAAGTCTGTGGTTTCAAGCATGTATGGGGATCTTGGAATGTATCCCAGTGGATAAAAGGAGTCTACTGTGTTGTATTAAATGCTATACTTCATTCAGTTAAAAAGAAGATGCCAGTAATTTCAGCAACTCATCTAAAATGAAAGTACAGTGATGGCGGGTGATGACAATTGTAGGTACATGGATTTTATTTCAAAAGTCCTTCAGCTCACATGCAAGCCTGTACTCTTGCGAATACTTGGAAGACTGCTAAAGTGGGGAGTGATAAATGAATCGCAGACGTATTTGGAATAGTTTCCTGGCTCATTAGAGAGGAAAAAATAAACCCTGAAATTCCAGTTAATGACTTGTTTTCTCTGAGACCCAGGGTTTTCAAGCTAAACTCTGACCATATTCACACCCACAGCTGCCTTTATACCAGGCTGGCTCTAACTTTTTACAATGGTTAGAATTAAGTGAAGCAATGGGAAGGCAGGTTTGACTTGTATAATAAATCATGAAACAATGCCCTTGTAACTGAGATTTCACAATGCTAGAACAGTGCCTGAAAGGAAGAATTGGGAAGAGAATTTAATGTGGACCACAGAACTGTAATGCTGGCTTTTCCAGAAATGTGAACTCATGGGCGAGGTAAAATTACAAATCATCTTTAGTGGCCTTATTGTTTCATCTTAACCTTGAATACATTTACGAAGGTCTATTGTCATAGTAAGTTCTCTAGCAAGAATCTCTCTTCCTTTATACTCTTGGGAATTCCTCTCCTGTGAGCTTCCCACAAAAGTCTAGAAACAGCCTGGTAAAGAGCTAGACATATCTGATGGGGGCATGTCAGCATAGTTGATTTGAGGTAAATAAAAGAGGTGAGTTCAAATTCTAACCACTATCTTTTTCAGCTGTGATTCTGGCCACGTTACTTCTGTTGGCCTCAGAAGGTAAAAATATAGCACCTCTATCACATGTTGTTGGAGGATAAAATGAGAAAATACTGCTCTTGCAGTCCTTTACAATACTTGTCCAGGTGGTGCATTTACTTGCTTACCAGCATGTCTTGGGGACAGCAGCACTGGCCAGGGATGAGAACTTAGAAGCATGGGTTTTTTGGTTGTTATTTTTTTTGCTGGTACCGGGGCTTGAACTCAGGGCCTGGGCACTGTCCCTGAGCTTCTCTTGCTAAAGGCTAGTGCTCTAACACTTGAACCACAGATCCACTTCTTTTGATATGTGTGTGTGTGTGTGTGTGTGTGTGTGTGTGTGTGTGTGTGTGTGTGTGTGTGTGTGTGTGCATATATATATATTTGCATAGTTTATTGGAGATAAGCGTCTCATGTACTTTTCTGGCTTCGAAACATGATCCTCAATCTCAGCTTCCTGACTATGTAGAATTATAGGTGTGAACCACTGGTGCCTGGCTAAAGTATGGGTTTTAGAGACAGGAAAATAGGTCATGTCAATAGGCACCAAAAAGTACTGTAGGTGCCAAAGGAATGTGGCTACTTGTGGTGAGAGACTGCAAGAATGTCTCATTCTACCTGAGGGTCTAGCCAGAAATGTGACAAGCAGGCAAGGGCCTGGCTGGACATAGGTGCTGACTATCCCCAGATGCTGGGCCTGGGGAGACACAGACATGGAGCCTTGCTGCCAGATCCCAGGGGCTGCCACACAGGCAGCCAGGGCTTGGGTATGAGGGAGAGAGGGTGTGAGCTCGCTGGGAGTCAGGGCTGATTCTGGAGACTCCATTGCTATGTCCCCATATTTGGACTTTATCCTAGGGAGAAGGAGGAAACATTCTAAGGTGAGAGTTACTATCAGTTTTACATTTCAGAAAGGTTCATGTGACAGCTTCAAGGAAAGGGACCTATGTCTGATCCAATTGGTATCAGCAGGATTAGGAACTGACTGTATGATAGAACAGAGATACAAAGGTCTAAGTGGGATGGGCAAACGTAGTGAGAATGGGAGGGTGAGGGACTGGGGAATGTGTGCGTGTGTGCGTGTGTGCGTGTTTAAATACAGGGCTTTCTGCATACTAAGCAAGCACTCAATCACTGAGCCACATCCCAGCCCAGGGTGCAGACATCTCAAAATGCTCAATGAAACAGTCTTGGTCTGTAAGGGCATGTGCAGGAGGGGAGTAGGAATGGGCTGTGAAGCCAAGGCAGGGTTTTGGTTCCAGTGCCAGGTGTTCCGTGGCATCACTCATGAAAGTCAGAAATACTGGCTTTATGAATAAGTGATGAGCTCAGCTTTGAATTGTTGAGCTCCAAGTGCATGAAATGAGCACATGTTCCTATAGTACTGTGGCCACTCATTTCCTGGACATCAGGAACACTGAGATAATGCTAATGAAGTGCTTGCTTTATACCATGTAGCATATTCTCTGCAGAGACTTCCTCATTTAATCCCTGCCACAACTCACAGAACTGATTGCTATTACTACCCGTTTCACAGGTGGGAAGTGAGAAATGGCAAGTCAGACTTCAGTGCTGGCCACCTGTGGCTAAAGGCCTAGCCAGTACACTGGCTAACTCATCTGAATACAGCAAGGGATAAGGTGGCAGTGGGCTCCAGTGGTTTCCTTCCTATCCTCCCTTTCAAGGGCCTATCCAACTACTTCCCTACTGTTGGGAGTCTACACAAATCACCCCCCCCTGGGGTAAACTCCAGATTTCCACTGGATATATAAGGACACAGTCAGAAATTTTGTGGAGGACAGCGGCAAGTTCTTTAGCCTTTAAAGAACACATCTCTCATTCCCTCCCTCCCTCTCCCTTCCCCCTCTCTCATTCTTGTACTTCCCAGCTTCTGGAGATGTAGCTTAGTAATAGAGTGCTTGCCTAGGCTTGCTTAGTGAGGCCTTAAGCTCAACACCCAGCAAAAATGAAACAAATGAAACCAAGACCTCTCCTCTTCCAAACAAAACATTAAAGAGTGGTCTGGTGGCTCCTGCCTGTAATTCCAGTACTCAGGAGACTAAGACAGGAGGATTATGAGTTCTAGAACAAACTGGGATCCATTAAGTTCCAGGCTGGTCTGGGCTACACAGAGAGACCTACTTTCAAATTCATCCCTTGCCCCTACACTGGTTTTTACTGCCAGATTTCACTGCTCTTAGATGCTAGCAGTAATTACAGGAACAAAGGGGAGCAGAAGGTTGAAGAGACACTGTTACTGGTACACAACTGGAGTTCCTATGAAAGTGTGCACAGGGTAGATATTTAAACTCTGTTTAAAAATGAGTAATGTGTAGCTGGGAGCAGACGGCTCACACCTGTAATCCTAGTTACTCAGGAAGCTGAGGTCTGAGGATTGCAGTTGGAAACCAGACCAGGCATGAAAGTCTCATGAGACTTTTATCTCCAATTAATCACAGTAAAAGCCAGGTGTGGTGCTGTGACTCAAGTGGTAGAGTACTAGTCTTGAACAAAAGATGCTCAGGGACAGCATCCAGGCCCAGAATTCAAGCCCCAGAACTGGCCCCCTACCAAAAAAATAAAGAGTAATGTGTGCTTCAATTATGAACTTGGTAACTTAACAGAATATTATCTTTATTCAATAAATGAATTTTTATGACATGAAACACTATATAAAATTACAACATAATAGTTTGAGAAGCCACATGAAAGATCTTTTGTTGTTGTTGCTGTTGTTATTGTCGTTGGTCATTGGGCCTGAACTCTCAGCCTGGGTGCTATCCCTCAGCTTTTTAGCTCAAGGCTAGAGCTCTACCACTTGAGCCACCGTGTCACTTCCGGTTTTCTGGTGTTTTATTTGAAGATAACCATCTCACCGATCTTCCTGCCTGGGCTGGCTTTGAACTGCGATCTTCAAATCTCAGCTTCTTGAGTAGCTAGGATTACAGGCGTGAACCACTGGTGCCCAGCTTGAAGGATCTGTTTTGAGCTGTCATTGGCAAGCCAGTCACAGGTGGCTTACGCCTGTAATTCTAGCTACTCAGGAGGCTGAGATCTGAGGACTGAAGTTTGAAGCCAGACTGAACAGGAAAGTCTGTGAGACCCTTATTTCCAATAAACTACTTAGAAAAACCTGGAAGTGGCACTATGGCTCAAGTAGTAGAGCACTAGCCTTGAGCAAAAGAAGCTCAGGGACAGTGTCCAGGTCCAGGGTTCAAGCCCTGAAACCAGCAAAAAAAAACCCAAAAAAAAGGCATTTTCTATAATATTCTACTCATTTTATGCTAAGTATTTGAAATTTCCAGAATACATGATGAACATTAAGCCTAAAATCAAGAAGGTCAGTGTCATTATACTTCCATGGCAAGAAACTGAGGAGAAAAAGTAAATGGTTCTCCTGGGCATTAGAGATAGTCCATGTAACACCAGAAATGCCAAACTCAGAACTCAATACCATGTATAAAATCTGTTTAAACACATGCATATTCAGAATAAAGCAAATTTGGGGCTGGAAATATAGCTTAGTGGTAGAGTGTTTGCCTAGCATGCATGAAGACTTGAGTTCAATTCCACAGTAGTATATACACACAAAAAAAAAGTCGGAAGAGGCGCTGGGGCTCAAGTGGTAGAGTGCTAGCCTTGAGCAAAACAAGCTCAGCAATAGTGCCCAGGCCCTGAGTTCAAGCCCCAGGACTGGCAAAAAAATAAATAAATAAATAAAGCAAATTTACAGGAAATGATAGCAGATTAGCAATTGTCTAAAGTGGGCTTTGGGGTAATAGTGACAGCTAGTGGGGTGAGTTTTCCTTTGGCAGAGATGAAAATGTAAAATGGATTTTGCAAATAGTTGCACAGCTTTGAAATTACTACAAAGGAATACTTTCGAGTGTGTGAATGAAATGGAGTGTGATGTATCAGAGCTGTCAAAAATGTATGGTTTTGTTCATTTATTTTCTTGTGGCTTATCCAAATACTATTTAGGCTGACCCGGTAAACTGAAGTGCATGATGCCTCCAGGCGGGGATCAGCACGCAGGTTCCTGTACTTCCAATCCAGTTATGACTGGCTTCTGTCACACACACGAGACTTGACAAAGAGATGCTTTACCTTCCTGGCTAAAACACATTCAACAATTACCCAGATATCTGATCAGCTGCAAGTGATATTCCCTCTGCTGGTAACCTTCTCCGTGCCTGGCTTGCCTATGGCTTCTGGCAACTTCAGCCCTGAAAAGCAAAGCTTTCAAGGGTTAAAACAGTTGTTATAAAATTTAAAAATCACTGGGGGCTAGTGGCTCATGTTTACAATCCTACCTACCTAGGAAGCAGAGATCTGAGGATTGAGGTTGAAAGCAGCCAGGGCAGAAAAGTCCATGAGACTTATGTCCAATTAATCAGCAAAATGCTAGGGATATGGCTCAAGTGGCAGAGTGCCAGCCTTAAGTGAAAAAGCTAAGGGACAGTGCCCAAGCTCTGAGTTTAAGTCCAGTAGCCCTGCCCTCCCCCTGCCCCCCAAAAATCAAGGTATTAGAATCTATGTACTTTATTACAAGAAGGCTCAGATTTGCACTCTGTGACTCCTTTTACTTAAAAAAATTCTAACAGATGTGTCTATTTCTTCAACCAGAACAAATTAGGAGTTGCCAATTATGGAAAGAAGGTTGCTAGAGGCAAGCTGACACCAATGAGAAGTGACTGTTACAGGCCAGGGCTTGGAGCTCAGTAGCAAAGGGCTCATCTAGGCCTAGGTTTGACAAAAAGAAGAGACTCAAGCAGCAGGATGAAGATGTAACTAACAGAGGGGTGCTGTGGGCTTCAGATGCAAACAGCCCCTCAGACATGCATCATGAAGAGCCTAGAGAAGGACTTACACTCCCACACACCATCCAATGCTGAGCCTCTTGACAGGTAGCCTCTGCAGACCTAGTGCCTGGAATTTATAAATCTTTGGAGGACGTGAGTGCTAGAAAAATAAAAAAGTGAATTTCTGGCTCTCAAACTGAAGCATTAATTGAATAGCTACAAAGCATCTTGTCAACTTTGTTAATAATCACTAAATTTGGTATGCATAAAATACCAGGGGCCCATGAACACAGTTTTCAGGTCAGATTTTTCTCCTAATAGGAAGAAAAATGACTGATTATAGATGAAAACAGCAGAAAAATCGTGGTCTAAAGATGTTAGCTGTTTACAGCGAAATCATTTAAAAGGCAATATTTTAAAACATCCCTTAAAATTTACAATGTCTTTTATTATTGTGATCTGTGGGTATACCATTTCTAAGTACTGGGGTTTGAACTCAGACTTCTTTCTTGCTCAGTTTGCTTGTTTGCCTTGCTTGCAATGCTGGTACTCTACCTATTAATTGAGCCATGCCTTCACTCTTTTTTGTGGTTATTTTGGAAGTGGAGTCTCATGGGCTTTTTGGCCCCAGGCTTTTTGGCTGGCTTTGAACTGTAATCCTCTAGAACTTAGCCTCTTGAGTAGCTAGTATTATAGGCATAAGACTACGGCTCCTAGCTTGTGGGTACATTTTAATATAGTTGATACAATGAGAGGTGGTAGAGTGTGGAAAGCTAAATCTTCAATCGGTCTGAAATTCTGAACCCTCAGACCTCCCCTCAATGCCTTCTACAACTCCATCCCATGGTAAATAGAAAGGGAGAGGAAAACTCCTCTTCCTCCTTAACCTAGCACAGAGCTTTGCCAGCCACAACCTCCCCAGTAGCCCTTAACAGAGTCCTCTCCACACACTAACACTGGAGTGAGAAATGCACCTTCCTGGCTTTCAGACACCCCTCCCCCGCCAAATTCACTTTCCCCCAAATTGGACCATCCCACATTCTTATCCACTATGTCACTCACCTAGTCGTGTAACACCTAGCCAGGTGGGATCTTTCCTGTCCACCCAGTCCTCACAGCACCTTACAATGCATCAATGTCCAGCTTCCTCTCTTCCCCTTTATCCTAATGGGAGAGGCCTCCCCCACCTTTCTAAGTACTCCTTCCAATCCCTTGAGGAATTGCGGCACCCAACACACAAATGTCCCCCTCTAATCTCTTGCCATCATTTAAAAACCATTTCTGATTAAGAAGCAATTCATGTACTATTATAATAATTCATCCTTTCAAAGCATACCATTTGGTGTATTTTGATATATTCTTAAGGTTGTATATCCTCCAACCATCTATTCTAGGATATTTCATCATCCCCCAAAGAGACCGCGGACTGATTATTATCTATTAACAATCAGGTTCCAGGACATTTCAAACATGATGTGGTCTTTTGTATTTGGCTCTCATCAACTCACATGTTTTCAAAGTTCACCCATGCATGTAATTATTGCTTCATTCTTTTTTATTGCTGAATGGTATTCTATGCTATGGCTATCCCATGTTATGGACCAAGTGTTTGTGACCTCTCCAGATTCACATGTTAAAGTTATAACCACCAATGTCTTGAGGACAACGATGCTGTCTCAATGAGTCTAGAAGAGCATCTGTCATTCTCCATCCTTAACATCTAATGGTAACTATCTTGCCAGGGTTTAGGCTTGCTTGGGACCTAACATCCTTGTTTTCTATCCCTCCCTTGTGGAATGCAAGTGGCTGTCTTATGCCTAGCCTGCAACTGCATTTTGGAAGTTCAGAACTTTTTGCAGATTCACAGCTGGAGAGAATTTGAATCTTGAGTCACCTGTTTTGGATTGAAATGGTATTTCAGTGTGACTTTGACTTTAGAGCTGATATTTCAACAAATAAAGTCTTCTAGGAAGACTTTGAATGGAAGTGGAATGAATATATGTTGCAGGTAAGAGGGTCATGAATTTTGCATGGTGTGTTTGTGCTGGTCCTGGGGCTTGAACTCAGGGCTTGGGTACCGTCCCTGAGCTTCTGTTTACTCAAGGCTAAAGCTTTACTACTACAGCCACAGCTCTAGTTTTGGTAGGTTATTGGAGGTAAGAATCCTGCCTGGACTGGTTTCCAACCATAATCCTCAGATCTCAGACTCTTGAGTAGCTATGATTACGGCATAAGCCACCAGTGCCCGGCTTGAGGCCATCCATACATTTTGAGAAGCCAAGGAGTATTATAGATTAAATGGGTGTGTTCTCCTAATCTCCTCTGTTGAAGTCTTAGTCCCACTGTGATGGTATATCATAGAAGCTGGTCTTTGGGAGTGGATTATGTTGAGATGAGGTCTTGAAGAAGACCCCACAATGTAAGGATTAGTGCCCTTTTAAGAGGAGGAGGAAACTCTGGCATCTTCTCTCTCCATGATATGAAGAAACAGCTATCAGTGACATGCTATAACACTAGAAAAAGTCCTCATCACACACCAAATCTGCTAGCACCTTGATATTGGACTTCCCAGACCCTGGAATGATAAGAAATCAATGTCTGTTCTTTCAACCTTCCAATCTATGTCATTTACAATACATACTGTTCTGTTAGTTGATAGACATTAGGATTGTTTCCAGCTTTTGATTATTATGAACACTAGTAATATGCAGAGAAAGAGATACATATTTTTGTGTGAACATCTAGTTTCACTTATCTTGGGCATATATCAAGGAGAATTACTGCGTCATATGGTAACTTTTGAAACTGACCAAATCTTTCTTTCTTTTCTTTTTCTTTTTGTCAGACATGGGGGTTGAACTTGTGGTCTGGGCACTGTCCTTGAGAGCTTTTGTTCAAGGCTAGTGCTCCACCACTACCATTTCTGGTTTTCTGGTGGTTAACTGGAGATAGGAGTCTCACAGATTTTCTTCCTGGGCTGGCTGTGAACCCTGATCCTTAAATCTCAGTCTCCTGAATAGCTAGGATTACAGGTGTGAGCTACCCACTAGCACAGTGCTGGCTTTGGCTTCAATTTTTTTTAAGTGACTGCCTTATTTTACATTCCTATGAGTAATGTATGAGGGTTCCAATTTCTCCACATCCTTGCCAACACCTGTCAATACTGTGTTGATTACCTATCCTATTGTGTGTGTGGAGGAGGGGGGCTTGTAGCGGGAATCTCATCTCATTGCAGGTTTGATTTTCAGCTTCCTGATAGCAAATATCATTGAGCAACTTTTATCTTTTAGGTGTTTGCTGGCCATCTGTACATCTTCTTGGGAGACATTCAGATCCTCACCCAATTTTAAAACTGAGCTGTCTTCTTAAATTTTTTATCAACATTTAAAAATTCTCAAATTTCTACCATTGTGAAGCACACAAAAACATCAGCAAAAATCTTCCACCTCCCCCCAATTCTGAATTCTGTGTCCCTGTTGTAGCTACTGCCTTAAACACCCCCCCACCCCTCCACAACCACTTCATTCTTGCTGAATTTCTACCTACTCTCCATTGAAGCTACTGAAGTCTGGCTCCTAAACCTGACACCTCACTGAAACTGGTTTTTGTAGGGTCAGCAGTGCTATTCTGTTACTAAAACAATGTTTTCATTCTTAGCTTATTTACTCTGCTGTCTCCTCATCTTTACTGAAAGACTAAATTTTCTTTATCTTATTTTCTCGGTGGGTTTTCTTATACTAACCTTCCTTCCTTCCTTCCTTCCTCAGGGCCTGGGTACTGTCCCAAAGCTTCTTTTGCTCAAGGCCAGCATTCAATCACTTACCACAGCATCACTTTCACCTTTTTATGTGTTCATTGGAGAAAAGAGTCTCACAGACTTTCCTGCCCAGGCTAGCTTTGAACTGTGATCCTCAAATCTCAGTTTCCTGAGTGCCTAGGATTACAGGAGTGAGCCATCGGGCACCAGCTTCTTTCTTTTTTTGTGGTACACGGGCACCACATGAGCCCTGACTCACTTTAGATAATTGTAGAGTGTGGGTCTTAAACTTTTTTTTGCCCATAAGCCAGCCAAAGACCACAATCCTACCTATACCTCCTACCCAGCTGGGATTACAGGTTTGAGCCACTGTACCTGACACTGCTCATTCTGAAATTTTGTCATCGCTGGGCATGCCCATTCATTTTTACGGTCTCTCCAAAATTTCATCTCTAACACCTAGACTTCCTTCTGAGGTTCAGGTCCACATGTCTAACAGACACCTCTACTTGGATTCCCATCCATCCTCAAAAACTTTATCCCAAACCATAGTTTTCATCTTCCCTCCACTTGCCTTCCCTAACACCAATTTTTTTTAAGACAAAATTTTGTCATTCACATCTGTCTATCTCCTCCCTCCCTCCCTCCCTGACTTTTGGACCAGTACCATTCTTAGGGAGATGGCCATGACACCGTCCTGATTGGTCTCCCAGCTTGGCCTCTCTGAAAGCTGACGCCAGATCTTTCTGATGTGCAAATCTCGCCCTGTCTTGGTGGCTTCGAGTCCAGCACGCTTGCGTTTGTCTCAACACTAACTTTATCTGCAACACTGTGAAACAGTTATTTGACTTCTCTCTGCCTTAGTTTACCCATTTTAAGAAAAGGAGGGCCGCGCAGCGCACGGTCCCACAGTCCTTCCGGAGTGCGGGTTCAGCTCAATCCAGTTAGCTATGATTTTATCAAAACCTTTTTCAGTTCAGACAAATCAATGGGCGCCCCGCTTTCACCTGGGGATTACATAGCTTGACTCCAATGAACTCTTTTAACACTAGGCTCCTCTTGACACGGACGCCTGGTCATCAAATGCACCTCCACGCGGCTGCAGTGCTCAGAAAAAGTGCTCTGGTGGCGGTGGCGGTGGGTGCAGGAGTGCGCGTCGGGACGCGGCCGCAGACTGCGGCTGCAGGGAGGCGTCGGTCCCTGGCCTGTCCCCGCCCTCCAAGTTAGCGGGTGCCGACCCGCCGCCCAGCCCCGCTCACCGACCACAGCCTTCAGCTCCCAACGCCCTCGGGCAAACCACAGACCCCCCCTCTCCCCCGGCCCAGGCGCATCTCAGCCCCGCCGCTGCCTCCCTCGCCTGGCCCGCAGCTGGGGACCCCGGAGGCCTGCGGCTCCGGCTGGCGCGGGGTGCAGGTCCCCGCACTCCCCCACTTCCGCCCCCAGCGCCCCAGACGCCCGGCGCTCACCTTGAAGGACATCCTGCACATGTCCGCGGCCGCCCCGCGAGGCCTGCGCCCGCCTCTCCCGGCCCGCCCGGCCCTCGACCGCCGCGCTTGGCTCCCCGCGCTCCCGCCCGCCGCCGCCCAGCCCGGCCCGGCCCGCACGCGGCGCAGCCCAGCGGCGAGGGGGCGCGCGGGGCGCGGGCACGGCGCTGGGGGGGAGCGCGGGGCGCGGGCACGGCGGCGGGGGGGGTGGGAGGAGCGCGGGGCGCGGGCACGGCGCTGGGGGGGAGCACGGGGCGCGGGCACGGCGGCGGGGGCGAGCACGGGGCGCGGGCACGGCGGCGGGGGGCGGGGGGGAGCGCGGGGCGCGGGCACGGCGGGGGGGAAGCGCGGGCACGGCGGCGGCGAGGGGTGGCGCGGGCACAGCTGCTAGAGGCGTAGGGGAGCGTGGGGCACGCGGGGCGCGGGCACGGCGGCGAGGGGGAGCGCCGGGCGCGGGTACGGCAGGGGGGAGCGCGGGCACGGCGGTGGGGGGGCGCGGGCACGGCGGTAGGGGGCGCGGGCACGGCGGTGGGGGAAGCGCGGGGCGCGGGCACGGCGGCAGAGGGGAAAGCTCGGGGTGCGGGCACGGCGGCGGGGGCGAGCGCGGGGCGCGGGCACGGCGGCGGAGAGGGGAAAGCTCGGGGCGCGGGCACGGTGGGCGGGAGGGGGGGAGGAAGCGCGGGGCGCGGGCACGGCGGGCGCGGGGGGGGGAAGCTCGGGGCGCGGGCACGGCGGCGGGGGCGAGCGCGGGGCGCGGGCATGACGGCTGGAGGGGGGGCGTGGGGAGCGCGGGGCGCGAGACGAGAAAGTGAGTAAAGGAGTTGGGGGGCCGCCCGCCGCGTACTCAGATCCCGCGCTTGCACGAGGTGCTGCATGCACACGCTTCGCGGCGCTTGTGCGCGCACACACAACACTCCGAAGTTGGTGCGCACTTCGCGCTTGCCACGCTGCACACCATCCACACTCACATTTCCTCATACTGCGTACTCTCTACCGTGCACACACACAGGTGCACACCAGCGCTGTCCACGCTCACATTCCTTACACACCAACATTGCACACCACACACACAGTTCACACACCAAGCTCTAAGCACTGGTTTACACATCCACTTGCTCACACACATCTACACTCAGACACACGTACTTTCCACACTGCATACTCTCCAGCGCGCGTGTGCCCGCACACACTCAAACACACGCCCCTCTGGAAAAGAGCCAGTCTGTACCAGGTGACGCACAACCTTCATTACAGCACAAATAAAACCATCCGCCACTTTCAACCAGATAGCTTTTCTTGGTGTCTCTTTTTCCCTCCCTTGCCTTTCTAAGAATCTGGGGTTTGTTTCCTCTTTCCCTTGGGAAAAAGACCTGGAAAGCCAATTTTTTTTTAAGACCTGGGAAGCCAGTTCTTTTGGAAGGAGAAAGGCAAATTTTGAAATACATCCTTACCCTTTGTTTGGGTGTTGCACACCTTTCAGTTCACACACACTACTGCTTCTCAGGTTGGTTTGGAAGGAATTAACAAAAGGACCAGGACACTGTCCCGGAACTATTTTGCCTAAGGCTAGCACTCTATCACTTGAGCCATAGTTCCACTTCAGACTTTTTGGCGGTTAATTGGAGATAAGAGTCTCAAGGACTAGCCCGGCGCCGGTGGCTCACGCCTGTAATCCTAGCTACTCAGGAGGCTGAGATATGAGGATCAAGGTTCAAAGCCAGCCCAGGCAGGAAAGACCATGAGACTCTTATCTCCAATAAACCACTCAGAAACCGGAAGTGGTGCTGTGGCTCAGGTGGTAGAGTGCTAGCCTTGAGCTCTCTTCAGCTCAAGGGACAGCGCCCAGGCCCAGAGTTCAAACCCCATGACCGACCAAAAAAAAAAAAAAAAAAGTCTCAAGGACTTTCTTGCCTGGACTGGCTTTGAACAAATGATCCTCATATTTCAGTCTTCTGAATAGCTAGAGTATAGTGTGAGTCACCAATGCCCAGCAAGATATTTTTTTATTAAAAATATATTCTTACTAAGCTTAGCATGATTGTTTTTATTATTAATAAGTTTTTTTTTATTGTGAAATACCGTACAGAGGGGTTACAATTACACAAGCAAGGTAATGAGTACATTTCTTATCAAGCATTATTGCCTCTTTCTTTGTTTCCCCTTACCATCCCTTTTTGTTTGGGGTATCTATAGTAAAGACATTTTCCAAATCACCCCAAAAACATTATACAAGATCAGGCATCAGTGGTTTTGCTTTAGCAGTTTTTGGTTTTGTGTTTTTGAGGTGGAGTCTCACTGTATAGTCCAAGCTGGCCTTGAACTTGACTCTCCTGCCTTAGTCTCCCACTTGCTAGGATTACAAGTGTGTACTTTAATAGTTTGATAGACAGATAGAGAGGGGCAGGAACGAATGCTCATTCCACAGATGAAGATGGGTAAAGTAATTTGGCAATGATCGATAAGGCCAGACCTTTAATTAATTTTGTTTGGCTTCAAAGCCTTTTTCCTTTTCACCACCCCACTTGTGGCTGGAAGTTGTTTTTGGCAGTCTCTGGCCAAGGTGCTGATGGGGTTCTTGTTAGTTTCTGGAAAGAATGTGTCCAAAACATCATCCCACACACTTGCAATTAATAGAATTCTTGTCCATTTCTGTATGTGTTTAATACACTGTCCCACACACCGCACCTGGCTAAGTTTATCTTTATAACAACATGCCCAAATGGGACAAAACCGTGGTGGTCCCAGTCAAGCCAGGCAGTTTCCTAAAGCAGCCTATTCCAAAAATTAATAATCCACAGGGGTCTAACATGAAAGAAAATCCACACAGCCTCCCTTCCTTTCCCCCACCTTGTCCTGGGGCTTTTATTCAGGGTCTAGGTGCAGCCTACTTTTCTTATCTAAACGATTTGTACTACCTCAACAGAGCCTCTCCATTGCCATCCTTTCCATATTATCCCTCCCTCCTCTCCCAGCAAATCTCTTTTCTGACTCTCCTAAGGCAAATTCTCAGCCACCCAGAGTGGTGCTCTAAGCTCAAGCCCCTCCTTCTCCTCTCTGCTCTTCTGTTGTTGACTTTGCTTGGTTCCAGCCAAGGATCCACCCTGTATCTTGTCCCACAGGTCTGCTCTTGTTTTATTTTTATCTTTTTGTGCCGGTATAAGGGCATGAACTCAGAGCCTTTGTACTCTTGCTTAGCTTTTTCAATCAAGGATGGTGCTCTGCCACTTGAGCTACAGCTCCACTTCTAGTTTTTTGCTGGTTAATTGGAGATACAAGTTCTATGGACTTTTCTACCTGGCTTGGCTTTGAACCATGATCCTCAGATCTTAGCCTCTTGGGGAGCTAGGATTACAGATACAAGCCACCAGTGTCTGGCTTCCTTTTACTTTACTCCTTCAGAGTTTAGGTTCGTCAAGATTTGGCTTTGTGTCATAACTAACTTTGATTCAGCTGGTGATGTTCAAGAGGTCGAATTTAAGGAAATCATGGATTGAGTAAAAGTCAAGGGATCACCCTCTCTGTATTTACAGAAAGAAGACATTTATCTCCATCCCTTGCAAATACATTATTCAAATGCATAGACATCTGTGCTTGTCTGAAATGAGGTCACGGTCATGGCCACCTTCTGTTCACCCCAGCACAGACTGTAATGTTTGCTTTCAAACATTACAGTTTGTACTGTCCTACTTAATACTCCAGCTGGACTTGCCCTGGACGAAATTGTGGAGTAGATTATGCTTGTGTCATGAAATTCTGTCAAGAATTTTTTTTTAAAATCTCAAACAAGAGGCCATTCTGGAATCTTCCTTTCCACTCTTCACCTTTCAGCTGGTTGGCTCAATCTTTCTGTACCTATTGGAATCTTTCATACACAAAGCTTTTCACCAAGGGCTAATGTCCTACGCACAAATTATTAGCGTTGAACAATAATTTATCCAATAACCTATCTCTACATCTACTGTCTTCTTCCCTTTCCCTGTCAGATTGGAAATCTATTATACTCCCAGAATCATAAAAAGAAGAAAGCAAAACATTAGATAAGAATGATTGACTCATAATACCACTTCCCAGAGTTTTCCTTTGCTAAAATAGAACTCCAATCTTTTCTTAAGCATTTAACAACATAATTAGAATCATGTGTATTCTGCTGCTTTACTAAGCATAATAATGTGAGCAGTTTTCCCTTCGCATTTAACATTCTTTGAATGGCTGCTTTTAAAATTGGGTTCTCCTTTGACAAGACCTTTAAGTTGGTTTTTCACTTCTGCAATTAAAAATAAGACTATTTAAATATAATCCACATTTCTGATTATTTCCCTTAGGATAAACTTACAAAATTCCAGAATTTAAACATATATACATTGTGAATACCACTAATTCATATGGACAAGTCACTTTTCAGAATTACAAGTTGTATACTTTTATCCAGGCTGATTAAGTCATTATTTAGAGTTTTTCTGAATGCCTCCAGTGATAGGTTGTAGGTAAACATTGTATGCACTCAGTGTTAGCTCTGCTTATTTCTACCTCTGCCAGACTATATCCAAAGCCTCTTGCATAAATTCTATAGAATAAAATATGGCTTAAACAATAGGTCCAGAAGTAAAGAAAATGAGATGAAAAGTGTTGGGTCTTCGTCTGTCTTTGGACGGGGTCGAGGAAAGGTAAGTGCGAATTGTGGCCGCTAGCCCTTTCCCCAGCCTCCCTTAGCCGGGGAGACAATCAGATGGAGCAGGGAGTCAAGTCAAGCAGGAACTCGTTTATTAGCAGGGAGCATCCCCTTTTTAAAGCAAAAGACTGCGTGGGAGGGGAGGAAATGGAACCAACCAATCACTGAAAGGCCATACCTTATCATGCACCCAAGCTTCCATGAGTTGTTTGCACACTGAACCTAAACAAATCCGGCTCTGCCCACTCAACTTCCTCTCAGGGCCATCTTTGCTACCTGTGTTCCCCACAGAAAAGAAATTGAAAATAGGAAGGATAATATAAAGCCAGGAGTGAGGAGGAACGCAAGTGCCAGTGAACAGACCCAGATATGGCACTAAGCTTTGAAACAACAACAGAGATGGAGGAACATGATTCTCCATACTCTGTCTCGCTCTGTGTCTCTGTCTCTTCCTGCCTGCTCCCCTCCACCCCTGTCGTCATGTCCCCAGACTACATGGCTAGGTCATGGTATCAGCTATATGTTTAAACATCATTCTAGACGTCTTCATAAGGGTCTATAAGACTAATAGTTAAATAATGGACTTTCAGTCCATGTGGGTGAGTCTCATCTGATCAATTATTAAGAAAAAAAATTGACCTCTTCAGAAGAGAGAATTCTCTCATACATAAAGTTAACCACCATAGCAATGATAACATTAAGAACAAAGTCTGCCACTGCAACCAAAAGCAAGCTGCCAACAGTGAAAATCACACATATTACTTGAACATTTTTGTGCACTATATCATTGTTGTTGTTCTTATATTATTATTATTGACACTGGGGTTTAACTCAGGGCTTTGCCCTTGTTAAACAGGTACTTTAACATGAGCTACACCCACAGCCCTTCCTTCTTTTGCTATTTTTTGAATATAGTTTCAGGTTTATGCTCAGGCAGGCCTGGACTGTGATCCTTCTGTTTATAATTCACACTGTAGCTTTTTTATTGAGTAAGATAGTGTCCCATGAACATTTTTCTAAGGCTGACCTTGAGCTATTTTCCTTCCTATCTCAACCTCCTGAAGCAGAGGACCACCCAACATGATACTGTACTATTATTGAACTCAGTCTGGGTATTATCTCTTAGTTTTTGCTCTAGACTAGTACTCTACCATTGAGCCACAGTGCCACTTCTGGTTTTTTTGCTGGTTAAGTGGAGATAAGAGTCTTATGGACTTTCCAGCCCAGGTTAGCTTTTAACTGTGATCCTCCAATCTCAGCCTCCTGTGTAGCTAGAATTATAGGCATGAGCCACCAGTGCCTGGCACTGCACTATTATTTTTTAACTGAACAGCAGCTACAAGCTGCTTGACAAAGGGAAGAGTAAAGGGGAATAAGCAGAACAAATCGTGATACATTACTGGCATTTCTTTATAGCATAAAGCACAGGTTATTAACATCTATCAAAATAAATCAATTGATCCTTGTATTCTGAGAACTCCCCCTAGTTTCTGCAAAAAAAAAAAATACATGAAATCGCTGAGTTGTTATAAGCTCAGTTTTAATTTATTACTTACCAATGCCCTAATCTTGGGAAAGCTTGGCTTTGTAATTGCCAAGTTTCCAGGTCAAATCACATAGGCTTGCAAATTCTGCAGTTCAAGCTTGGGCACACAGCAATTTTATGATTTAAGGCAATGTTTAATCTCTTCAAATTCTGATATCCTTCTCTGTGAAATGAAGATGATATGATATTCTATATTGGATTGCTATGATTAATTTAAAGCACATAAGTACATAGAACTATGCCTAGTAATAATATGTTGTTCTTATTACCATTACTATGTCAACATGTTAACAGAGTGAATCAATGCATGTAGAAATGGGCAACAATTTAAACTAATGTCATTCTTACTCTGATGAAAATAATTATTAAAATTTGAAGTCTGATGCTAAAGAATGCCACAAAACTATGATCTCCTATATCTACTTTGCAGGGTCCTTATAATTTTGTGCATTGTGAATATATATTTTTGTTGATTCAGCTATTTATTCTCTAATAACTAATTCCACTTCTTAGTACATTTTTTTGGTTGGTCGTGGGGCTTGAACTCTGGGCCTGGGCCCTGTCCCTCCGCTCAGTTCCAGGCTAGCCCTCTATCACTTGAGCCACAGTGCCACTTCCAGCTTTTTCTGTTTATGTGGTGCTGAGGAATCGAACCCAGGGCCTCATGCATGAGAGGCAAGCACTCTACCATTGAGCCACCTTCCCAGCCCCTTCTTAATACATTTCCCTTCAACGTTCTATTTTTTCCTGGCCATATCTTTTGAATAAACATTTTCTTTTATTTAAAAACTTCCATTGTTTCTGATTAATTGTAATTAATATGTAAACGCAAGGCTTGCTAGTTGAAACTATTTCTCTTCTTTTTGGTGAAACATCAGAATGTGTCTGGTGTAGAGGATTCCCAGGCTCATGGAATGATGGTTCTGGCTGGAGTTTACATGAAATTTCTAATGCACTTACCCTCTTCACCAGGAGGAAAAAATTCTCCTTTTTTCCCTCCTTCCCTCTCTCCCTCCCTTTCCTCTTCCTCTTTCGCCACTGCTCCCATAGTGAGTGATGTTGAGTCCTGTATTACTGGGATTAACAGGCATGTTATTATGATCTATCAGTCATTGCTTCTTCTTCTTCTTCTTCTTCTTCTTCTTCTTCTTCTTCTTCTTCTTCTTCTTCTTCTTCTTCTTCTTCTTCTTCTTCTCTTCTTCTCCTCCTTCTCCTTCTCCTTCTCCTTCTCCTTCTTCTTCTTCTGGTCGGTCCTGGGACTTGAACTCTGGGCTTGGGTGCTATCCCTGAGCTCCTTTTTGCTCAAGGTTAATACTCTACCACTTGAGCCATAGCACCACTTCTGGCTTTTTCTGTGATTAATTGGAGATAAGTGTCTCACAGACTTTCCTGCCCTGGCTGGCTTCAATCCACCATCCTCAAATCTCAGCTTCCTGAGTAGCTAGGATTACAGGTATGAGCCACTGGTTCCTGGCCTGGGCTGGCTTCTAACCATGATTCTCCAATCTCAGTCTCCGAAGTATCCAGAACGTCAAGTTTTAGCTACCATGCCTTGCAGAAACCCACCATGACATATAAGAACCTCACAAAATGGCCAGACATCTCCTATATAAGCTAGTAATAGTAATCCAGGCCCCCCTCTGTGTGTGTGTGTGTGTGTTAATTGGAGAGAAGAATCTCATGAACTTTTCTGCTCAGGATGGCTTTGACCATATCATATCCTCAGATCTTAACCTCCTGAATAACTAGGATTATAAGCATGAGCCACTGGTACCTAGGCCTATCCAGACTGGTTTTTTTTTTTACTCTTACATTTTAGTTTAGTAGAATGACTTTGCTTTTATTATTGTTTTATTAATTTTAATTTAAGAAAAGATTAGGTCTCCCTACTTAAGCGATGGTATGGAAGATCTTCCTTTAGGGACCAGTTGCCTTTGGCACTGCTTTACCAGATGCATTGCAGTTTAAAGCAGGCAGTGATGTGAGTTTGCGCAGTGAGCTATTCATGGCAGGGTGCTGGGATCCTTATCTGTGAATGGTTGGAATGAGTCCTGATACTGAGATGCCAGACCTAGTAAACCTCAGTACCTGGTCAGATATCTAGACTTTTTCTGAAGTGTTTGATTTTCATTTGGATGCTTTGCATTGTTTTGTTCAATGCTCCTAGCTTCATTAGCTCCCAGCATTATTTAAAGAGAGGCTGGGTTAATAGTTGGAAAGTACCCTATCACCAATCTGGCCCTTGGGAATGACAGCATCTATTATGGATGGTCTGGAAGAGGGGCCTCGTAAGTGAAGCTGCCTTCAGCATCCTGCTGAGGACTCAAAGCATCTCAAACAGCATTATTTTTTAATGTCTGTAACCATGAATGCTGTGCACTTGAAATCTCAGGCCTTAGATTTTTACTTGCAAAACCATTAGGGAAAAAACGTAGCAGACACCTACAGACAGACTTAGTTCCAAATTGTTGGCAACACTGGTACTTGTCTTATTTAATCTTTCATTGACGAACAACAATAAAAAGCATTTAAGAGAGACCAAAAGAATAGAGTTCATTCTTTAAGGAAAAGGGTCCAGGAGATTCTCATGCTATGCAAATCCTCTCACAGCTTTACATGGGAGCAAGAGTAAAATGCAAATTTAATTTTGTTGATGGAAAAGACAGATTCCATTCCCCAGTGAAAATGCAGACACTCAAAGAAGAGCCATGGTTGAACATAGCTCCAGACAAAGCAGTTCTCATAGCATCTACCTTTGGCCTAGTGCCAGTATTATCACACATGACAGTGGGCCAGTTCAAGTTGGAACCAATGTCCAGAGTGTTCCATCGGCAAGTCCTGTCAGTGCAAGGGCTCATCAAGGTGGTCTAGGATCCAAGTCACTCTGTCTCAGTCCTGGGACTAATCAGGCTCCCTGAGAGGTCACGATTTGGGATCTCTGAGCAGAACGTAAAGAATCCTGGAGCTTCTGGAGTGTCCCTAGGACTCTGAGGGAAGACAATTAGCAGTGGTCCAGGCAAATCAGCTGACCAGAAGAGGTCAGTCAGTGAGGGTTCCCACAGGCCCACCAACAGGCTCTGGCCAGGTAAAAAACAAGAGGAAGCAAGGAGATATTTCTTCTAAAGGAGACAGCAAGTCGAAGCAGAATCAGTAAGGACTGTGAAGAACAAAGAAAGATCCCAGGTTCTGAGAATTCAGGATCTTAGATAGGATCTTCTGCATGGAAATATAGTGGGTCCAGAAATATAGTCTGTCCAGAACTCCATGTAGCTTTAATTGGAGAAGTACTAAGTATTGAATTGGATTAAGCTCTTTATAATTGTTACCTCATTCAATATTCATAAACCCTATGCCAATGGGTACAATTTTTCAGATGAAGAAACTAACACTTCAGAAAAATTAGACTTCAAGTAAGGATTGAGTATACTCAAAGTGCTTTATGTGATGATTTAACTATGCAATAGTTAGGTGTAAGACTCACTATAGTCAAAGCAATACATCTATCACTACCTATGCTGGATATTGAATCCATAGGACGTATTTACTTTATAGCTAAAGGTTTGTATCCTTTGACCAGTACCTCTTTATATTCCACAGTCCCAGACTCTAGCACTAATTACTGTACTCTATGCTTCTATATATTTGATTTTTCTTTTTCTTTTTCTTTTTTTTTTGGGTCCGGTCGTGGGGCCTGAACTCTGGGCCTGGGCGCTGTCCCTCAGCTCTTCAGCTCAAGGCTAGCACTCTACCACTTGAGCCACAGCACCACTTCCAGCTTTTTTCTTTTGGCTTATGTGGTGCTGAGGAATCGAACCCAGGGCCTCAAGCATGCAAGGCAAGCGCTTTACCACTGAGCCACCTTCCCAGCCCTTGATTTTTCTTGTATGTGCCAGTCACAGGGCTTGAACTCAGGGCCTAGGTACTGTCCCTGAGCTTTTTTTTTGCTCGAGGCTAGTCACAGCCCTACTTTTGGATTTTTGGTGGTTAATGAGAGTCTCACAGACTTTTCTGCTGGGCTGGGTTTGAACCCTGATCCTCCTATCTAAGACTACAAGCATGAGATACTGGCACCAAGCTAGTATTTGACTTGTTTTTTTTTTTTTTTTTTTTTTTTTTTTGCCTGTCTTGGGGCTTAGACTCAGGGCCTGGGAACTGTCTTTGAGCTTCTTTTGCTCAAAGTTAGTACTCTATGACTTGAGCCACAGCACCACTTTGGCTTTTTCTGTTTATGTGGTACTGAGAAATCAAACCCAGGGCTTCTACTGGGCCACATTCCCAGCCCCTAGTATTTGACTTTTTAAAGATTCCTTGTGTAAATGTGAGGCCACATACTTGTCTTTCTATGTCTGGCTTATTTCACTTAGCAGGATTTTTATTTATTTACGTATGTATGTATGTATGTATGTATGTATGTATGTATGTATGTATGTATGTATGTATTTATGTATTTATGTATTTATTTATGTGCTGATCTTAGGGCTTGAACTTAAGGCCTGGGCACTGTCCCTTAACTTTTTTTGCCCAAGGCTAGCACTCTACTGCTTTAGTCACAACTTCACTTCTGGTTTTTTGGTGGTTAATTGGAGATAAGAGTTTCATAGACTTTCCTGTATGGGCTGGCTCAGAACCTTGATCCTCAGATCTCAGCCTCCTGATTAGCTAAGATTACAGGGGTGAGCCAACCACATCCCTCCCCCCCCCCCCAGGATTTCTTTTTGAATTGCTGAATATCATTCACAAGTTCACATAAGCTAGTAGGTGGAGAGACTAGAACTTTAGCTTACCCTTCTAATGCTATAGCCCACAGGCTATAAGTTTGGCCAAGGGAATAAGAGCAGGATGAAGGGAAAATGGTAGTCATTGCCAGCTGATGGTAGTCCCATCTGCAGCAGATGCTTTCCCACACATAATGCCACTTAACCTTCACAATATCTTTGTCCTCATTTTAAAATTCTTAGCTGGGAGATCTGAAACAAATAAAGACTACATGGTTCACTTAAAACCCCTCAGGAATGAGGCAATAACTCAAGTAATAGGATTGGGGCACATGGCAAAGCAAAATCAACAACAGAAAGATTGCTCTGAGACTGATAGGCCAAAGAGGAGGAAGATGCTTAAGAATTAAAGATGTAATGTTTGCTATAAATTAGGCCTCTTCAATGTAAAGCCTGAGTTAACAAGGTCCTCCAAGATAGAGGACAATTTTGGAGACAATTTGGAGGAATTTGGCTGACTGCGCCAAACGTGGGTTGTGGCTTTTACCTGAAATAACCCAGTGATACATTTCTTTTTCATAATGAAATGAGTCATGGATTTAATCCCTATGTCGAGTCACACTATTTATTATTAGTTAGTTTTTTCCCTCTTCTTCTTCTTCTTCTTCTTCTTCTTCTTCTTCTTCTTCTTCTTCTTCTTCTTCTTCTTCTTCTTCTTCTTCTTCTTCTTCTTCTTCTTCTTCTCCTTCTCCTTCTCCTTCTCCTTCTCCTTCTCCTTCTCCTTCTCCTTCTCCTTCGTCTTCTTCTTCAACTTTTTTGCTGGTCTTAGGGCTTGAAATCAGGGCCTAGGTGCTGTTGCTGAGCCTTTTTGTGCTCATTGAGCCACAGTTCCACTTCTGGCTTTTTCTGAATAGTTTATTGGAGATAAGAGTTTTATGGCCTTCCCTGCCTGGACTGGCTTCAAACCATTATTCTCAGATCTCAGCCTCCTGAGTAGCTAGCATTACAGGCCCCTGGTGCCCAGCAAGAGTTCATATTATTAATACAATCACCTTACACCCATGTCTCTGTGCAGAGATAGCTAGGTCAGTAGGTGCTACTATGGAAACTAAGTATAACTTTAATATATGTGTCATTTCTTTTGAGTTGTCTAAACGTGGATATGATTATTCATCCTGAGCCAAGAGAATTAGACAGGTTACTTCATGCCCTTTTAAGAAGAATTGTAAGCCGGGCGCTGGTGGCTCACGCCTGTAATCCTAGCTACTCAGGAGGCTGAGATCTGAAGATCGCGGTTCAAAGCCAGCCCGGGCCGGAGAGACCGTGAGACTCCTATCTCCAATAAACCACCAGAAAACCGGAAGTGGCGCTGTAGCTCAAGTGGTAGAGCGCTCACCTTGAGCTGAAGAACTGAGGGACAGTGCCCAGGCCCAGAGTTCAAGCCCCACGACTGACAAAAAAAAAAAAAAAAAAAAAGAATTGTAAAACTCTAATTTTTTAATATATTTTTTATTGTAAAGATACTGTACAGAGGGGTTAGAGTTACATGAGCAAGGTAATGAGTCCATTTTCTATTGAGCATTGTTACACCCTCCTTTATATTTCCCCTACCATCCCTTTCCTCCGCACATTCCCAACTCTTCCCTCCCCTCTCCCACCCACCCCACCCCCACAAAGTTGTAAAGTTTGTAAATCTCTAATTTTTAAAAAAATTGGTTGTATGTACAGTCAATGAATGATAAAGAGTTAAACTAGATACTATTCAAGTAATATTCAGCATAATTTTTTGAGTCACCATACTGGATCTCCTAGTGCTTCAGTCCCAAGACTGGAAGGAAATATAGATAAGTGATTTTTTTACCTACCTAGGAAGAAAGACAAAAAGCCCCCCCCCCATGTTTGGTTGGTCAATATTTCATAATATATGACATAATTGAATTGTGAGAAAATGATTACATAGTTGGGTGGTATGGTATAAGAACAAATTGCTGAAAATGCTTATTAACTTAGTTTTCCTTCTTTTCTCATTGTAGCAATGGGCACATTCTGGCAGACCACAGTTTGAGTAGCATTTATTTAAACAAGGCAGGACCTCTCTGAACCCATCTTAACAAACTGAAAAACTAGCATTTGCTGCTGCTTTTTCTGTCAAATTTTAATTTTTTTGCGTATTGTGTTCATAAACGTTCTACTCATTGACTTCATAATCTTTGATAAATGATTTAAAGGTACTCTGATTTAGATGTAAGGAAAATATTCCTCTCACAGATCAAGTTATAAAAGAACATTAAAAATGAAAAGAGGTTATATTAAATATAGTCTACAAATGAGGGAAAAATTGTAGTCAAGCTATATTTGAAAAAGTATCATAAATAGTCAAAACCTACTTTCAACAACAACAAAACCCAAACTCATGACTCACAAGATAGATATATAAATGTAATACTTGTCTTGTAGAATTCACACAGTTACAGACGAAGAACTCTGTTTTTGCTGCACTGTCCATTTCTCCAGAATTGCACTATTAATGAGGATGGCTTGCAGAAAATATTGTCACAAGAACATTTTTGTAAACTTGGATGAACTTAATGGAACATTTGGCACAGGGTATGACACAGGGCATGAGACCCAAGAGATCAAATTTTACTTTTCCCTAGATACTTACCAGGAGCAAAAGCCAGAAAAAAGAAAGGCTTAATTTTATCTTCTTAAAAACTCAGCATAGAAAAAAAAATTCTAAACGCAAAAGTCAAATTCTAAAATCTCAGTTTCCCAGAAATGTCTAGAAGTAAAATATTCCTCACTCAAATCAGAAAGAGTCTATATTCATTCCACTTCTGATTCCTCATAACTCAAGGCATTTAAACAAGGAAGCTACAAGAGTAGGCACATTTTTTTTGGCACATGCTGATAATTTCCATGAGAGATAGGTTTGGAGCATTTTGGTTATCTATTGTTGCATAATGGACAACCACCAAACGGTGTACAGAAAAAATTATCTGTTTATGCTTCAGCAATCTGACTTGACCAACTCTTCTGTCTGAGGTCCCTTTTGTGACTGTGAGAGAACCTTTTTCTTGGATACTTATAATTCATTGGTAGGCCATAAAAGTATTAATACAAGCAGATGGCCACAGGTAGCCTCTGAGAGACATATAAGAAGACTGAATGCCTGTCCTATCATGTGCCAAATGATTTCTCAGGCCTAATAAGGCCCAATGGCCAGATGCTTCCTACTCCTTCCTGCAAGGGATACAACTGTGACATCCAAGAAGGTTTTACCTTACCATGTGTTGTGCAATCACACATACCTAGGACCCCCCTTTTTTGGGGGGAGGGGTCCGGTCGTGGAGCCTGAACTCTGAGCCTGGGCGCTGTCCTTCAGCTCTTCAGCTCAAGGCTAGTGCTCTACCACTTGAGCCACAGCGCCACTTCCGGCTTTTTTCTTTTTGCTTATGTGGTGCTGAGGAATCGAACCCAGGGCCTCACGCAGGCAAGGCAAGCGCTCTACCACTGACCCACCTTCCCAGCCCCTAGGACCTCTTTTTATCTACCTTTTTTCTTTAGTGACAGTTGGATTTCCTGAGAATCTGAGTTCCAAAGGGAGAGGCCTCAGGGGTCAAGAGCTTATTAAACTTCTACTTGCGTCATGCTTGCTAATATCTCGTTTACCAAACAACTCCCACGATCCATCCCAGACTCAATGTGAAAAGGAATAACACAAACACATGAATTTGAGAGAGATTGTTCACTAGGACCCAACAATGTGATTGTCTGTCTTACAAATAGAAAAAAGTTAAAGATATATAAATGCGATTTTTTGGGGGGGGGAGGGGAGGTTGTGGGGGTTGAACTGTGGGTCTTGGGACTGTCTCTCAGCTTTTCAGCTCAAGGCTAGCACTCTACCACCTGAGCCACAGTGCCACTTCCAGTTTTCTGAGTGGTTTATTGGAGATAAGAGTCTCATGAACTTTTCCTGCCTGGGCTGGCTTTGAACCACGATCCTCAGATCTCAGCCTCCTGAGTAGCTAGGATTACAGGTATGAGCCACTGGCACCCAATTGTGATTTTTTTTTCTGTATAAGGTAGAATTAATTAGGCTAAATCAAAAGATTAACTGATGTTCTAGAGTTTAATAGAAGAACTCCAGCATTGGGGGATGTTTTTAGTGGTTTGAAAAGCCATAGAAACTTGTAAGATTAGACCAGCCAAATGATCAACCCTCAAGTACTTATTGAGCACATAATAAGTTATTATCATTCTGTATATGTACTATGAAGCTATGCTCTACTAGAATTCAAAGAATGGAGATGGAGAATACGAATGCAAAAAGTGATGTTAAAAATAATCTATTTGAGAACATAACAACGTGCTAAATTGTATCATATAGAATATATAGAATTTCAGACTTTTGGGCAAAACCTTTTCTAGTAAGATCTTCAACACATGGTCTAAGAGTTGTAATGATCCATTAATAACTCAACTCTGAGCATGGGGCATTGGCCACAGCCAACATCTGGTTCTACTGGCTGTGTTCTCAGGGATGGAAGACATTGGACTCATGAATCAGAGATTAATGGAGATGATCAGACTTTCTCAAACATGAGATCTTGTCATTTGTAATGGCAAGGTCTTTTAAGTCAACTGCTAGTAACCAGTTTTGTAACCAGTATTTGGCCTTACGGTGATATTCAACTATAGCAGGTAGGTTCAGCAGGTAGTTGAATACTTGTGCTAAATTGTACAGATAGTAATAGCATTTGGAATAGCAAATCCTCCCAGATATGAGGCAGATATGATGAACAGGGAAGGAAGAACACTGTTTCTGCTCTAGGCCCTGCAGCTGCTTTTGTTCTGCAAATAGTTATTATAGACTTACCTGTGTGCCAGACATTCTACTGGGATGCAAAACGAATTAAACTTGGTGCCTTCCCAAAAGAAACTAATAGTTTAATAAGGGGCAGATACAAGTGCTGCATTAGAGGTGTGAATATATTCTGTGCAAGCACAGTGGCAGGAATGGCCAACTGAAGGCAAGTGTTGTATTTAGGATGATGCAGGGAAAGCCTGCTGTATTGTCAGGGTTCTCCAGAGAAATAGAACCAAATGGACACACACGATACAATCATGCACTTATGAAGCCAAGAAGTCCTTCCATATACATACCATCATCTGGAGAACAAAGGAATTTGATGTGTACTTTGATCCAAGTCTGAAGGTCTCAGAGGCAGAGAAGTTATGTAACTGTTAGGTAAAGGTGAAGGCCTGAGAATGGAATGGAAGTGGTGTGGGGATCACGTGCTGGGGTAAATTCCAGAATCTGAAAGCGGGAGCACTAAGAGCTCTGATAGCTGAGGGCAAGTGAAGATGGATGCCAGCTCATAGCAAATATCTTTCCTTTCTTCTCTTCTCTCTTCCTCTTCTTTCCCTTCTTCTCTCCCTCCTTTGTTCCTTCCTCTTACCACTCCATAGCTCAGATTGGCTTTGAACTCACAGTCCTTCTGTCTCTTCCTCCTAAGTTCTGGACTACTGATATGTACCATGCCTGGATTCAAATTCACTCTTTCATTGCCCTTTTGTGGGCAGATCTTTCTTCTCGGGCTACTGATTCAAATACTGATTTCTGTTGGAGTATCCTTGTAAACACACCCTAAAATAATGTTTACTGAGCATCTAGTGTCCTTTAACCTAGCAGACATATAACATTAACCATTACCAAGTAAAGCAAGAATAAATAAACTGGAGTGCTACAGATGGCTAAGTGGAAATCGGCCCCCCCAAGCAGAAGGAATGGCCAACCTTGTGCAGTCATGGAAAATGGAATGGGAAACAGTTTGATAAGCCTAGAGAACGGAGTACAGTGAAGTGCAGTGAATAAAGGAGATAGGATAGAAAAGAAGGCTAAGACCAACTTAAGAATTGTCCTATTAAGGAGTTGAGACTTTGGCTTAAGTGGTAGAAAATATTAAATGGTGGTAAGTAGAGACACAATCAAGTTTATATTCCAAAACAGCACTGCCCAGCAGAACTCTCAGCAATAATGAAAATGTTCTATAGGCTTTTCTATTGTATGTGATGACTCATAGCCACATGAGACTATTGAGCACTTGAAATGTGGTCAGCATGTGTGAGGACCTCATCTTTATATTTAAATCTAGATTCCAGAAGGTGACTCTCAACTGCCATATGGGATAGCCTGACACCAGTGGGGAGGATGAATTGAATGAAGACAACAATGGACAAAGAGAGGAGACTTTGTAAGCATTTAATATGGATTCATATTAAAGGCCAAGAGAATAGAGTGAAAACTGACTTGGGGATTACTTCAGAACTAAAAGTAAGTAATACCAAATGAGTCTGGTATATTATTTGACACAATAAGTCAAGCTGATGAAAGAAGAAAATGAATACTTAGGAGTACTACTAAGTATTAGGAAGCAGGATCCAAATCTGAGGCTATGGTAAAAGCTTTACATTATGGGTTGGGTTGACATGGGAGGGCAGTAGGAAATTATGGTAAGAACTTCATCTGGAATCTAATTACTGGAATCTTCCATTAATGTGCAAGATGTATTGTAGTGATTCAGGGATTCAGGCTTCTTGTATTTTTATGGATCTGTTATTTTCTAAGAACTTGGAAGTCTTTGCCTCCAGGCAAGGGAAGTGATGAAACAGGAAGGATCACAAAAGAGGCTTTTAATGAGCTGCTTCTGATCACCTTTCATTGGCTCAAAAGTCAGTCATTTGGCCCCACTTAGGTGATGTAGAGTTGGGAAATGTAGTCGTAGGGCAGGGAGCTGTTTCTCAGGAATAACTTTATGGGGCACTAGTCCTTCATGGATATATCATTGCTTCTGTCCCATTCACATCTCTTCTCATCTCTTTAAGCCAACAAATGTGGTATATCCATACTTTCCAGTTGTTTTTATTATACCCAGAGCAACCATATTCTGGCTATCTAACCACCCACCTCAAAATCCCCTTTGAATTGACTTCTATAGAAAATCACATGGAGGAGAGAAAGAATTAACTCTACAAAAGTGTATAAAAGAGTAAAAGTGAATAGAAATGGCCAAGTTTTGTCTATATTGTCCTCAATTTGAAGTAAGCACGCTCCCTGGCCTGTGAACTTATTAGCATTAAGAGTGTTGTTAAAGAACTTTATATAGTGAATACTTCAGTGATTGCATGGTCTACAAAGTGGTTCCTTAGCCCTTCAGTCTAGGGCCCAAGTGAAGCTAATATAATCTGAATATTGAAAAATATTTAGCAACCTACTACTCTGTGTAGGTTACTTCCATGGTGATTGAAAAGGATATAAGACAAATACCCTTGGGACAGCACCTGTCCTTAGAGTCTACAGCATTTACTGTTGAATGTCTAGTTAAATACCTGAGACAAAGTTTCACATTGACTCACAGTTTCAGAAGGTTTCCATCCATAGTCACTTGGGCCTGTGACAGCAAAGTCCATCATAGTGGGAACACATGACAAGAGGAAGCTTGCTCACTTCATGGTGGCCTGAAAGCAATGAGACATGAAAGGGCCAGAGGACCCAAGGTCTCTTTCAAGGATACACCCAATGTCTGAACTACCTATTAGGCTCTGTGTTTTAAGTTTTACCACTCCCCAATGAAGACTAAAGCTTTACCACATGGAGTAGCCCTTTTGGGATGTGCTCCAGCTCCAATCTCTAGCATAACTCTTTATTGAATCTGCTTGGCATATTCCTATGAAAATGCATGCCGATGGAGTGATTTAATCTGGGCCTAGAAGGAAAGTACCGGGTGGATGAACATTTGATGATGATATATTTTCCCTTTGCCTCTTTGGACATAGAGACTATTTGGTGTGGGATCCAATTCTTTAAACTTAGGGTGACCCAAAGTGCAAATGATGCAATAGTATATTTTAGAAGCCGTTTTCTCTTTTTCACTTCAAGTCTCTGCCAGATTAATTACTAATTTTGTGCCAAGTGAATAAAAGCTCCATCCTTAAAAATCCCCCATGAGCCCAAGCTGGTTGGTTTTATTAGTCATCTCCTTATTTTTCCTCAACCACAAAAGGAGAAAAATAGTTTTCATTTACTTACCCAGCATGGTACCTCTAAGCTGATAGGAAAAATGTCATTGTTAAGTAAAGATGCTCTTTACTTGAGGGTTGGGAGGAAATGGAGGTGGAATGATGGAAGGGATGACATTTATCAAGATAACTTGAGTTATGGGATTGTAACTTTTTTGTACAACTAGTTAATTAAAAAAAAGCTATTATTACTTGGGTGTGGACTTCTTTCATCCTAGAACTATACTTAGAATAGCAAACACATAGGCTAGAAATAAAGGAATTCCTCTTAATAACAAATGTATAAAATAACCATCTCTGCCCAACTATGTATTTCTCATACAGGCAAAAGTGGAGTGTGTGAAAAAAAATTCATGCAATTGGAATGTGAATTCTTCATAGGGTCTTTGGCAGAACTAACTACCAGGGAGTGCCCTAATGGGAGGTGCCATTGTCAAGGTTCCAACCAAAGCTGGAATCTGCCTTCAGTGAGCAAAATGCTGACACAACAGGTCAAGTTTTCCTCTCTGCTTTGGTCAACATGGAGGATCCGAATTCTGATCAACCAGATACTGACCATGTACCAAGTGAATATCACTGCTTCACAAGAAGACTTAGAGCTCTGGAGCAGGGAGGCCCACACCTGTAAGGGAGTAGAGAGCAGTATGCTAGAATCCCAGGCAGGCACACTGCTGGATTGTAGATATGACTTCATGGTAATGAGGACTTGGCTAAATCCCTTAATCTTGACTTTCTTATCTATAAACAAAAACAAATGATATTGTATTTTTGTTTCCTGATGCCTAGAAATCTAAGGGAAAGTCTCATTTTTTTCAGTCATCAATAGCAACGCTGCCTTTATTTGAGAGTGAGGTCCACTTTCTTTACTATGAGATGGGAATAATTTCAGCTAAGCATGGTCATGCCCATGATAATTTTGTGCTTACATTGTGCAGTTAGGCAGATATTTAATATGAAAAATATTTTCTAAGAAATACAGTTGGTGAAATTCTTTCAAAGCAGGACACAAAAGAGTGAAAATTTTTTAAATGATAAAATACTTTCCATCTTTGAGTTTCAGTGGAGCTAACCAATTGGACAGCAGAGTTTACTTACTGTCTATTTATCATTGGAGGCTAAGGTATATAGTAGAAGTTCTTTCAGTTTTCCTGTTTAACAATATTTGTGATCCACCCACTGTTATTGGTCTAGAATGATGCCATTGTTTTCTCTGTAAAGTGACAATGTAAGGGGAAAAGTTTCACAACCTGATCATGAAGTGAAACCTAACCAATAGAAAGTGGTTGTAGTTTAACAATACAACTGAAAGAAGACTAGTTATGAACAAGACCCAGGATCTTTGATTCCAGTTCATAGTTCTAGGAGGATGTGGGAAAGTTGCCATAATGAGGAGAGGGCAGGAAGAGGAGGAGAAAACTTACGCTTGAGTTAAAGGGACATCATCAGTGGTGAGCATACTGTTAGGCCAATCACTATATTCAAGCAACATAACTCTACCTGAGAGGTAAAGATAGGGAGGATTGTGGTTTGAGGCCAGCCAGAGCATGAAGTTTAAGGGATAGCATCTCAACCAATGAAAAGCTGGGTTTGGTGGCATAGCTATTATCCTAGCTATACAGGAAACACAAATAGGAAGATCCAGGAATAGGTTATCCTGGAGAATACCTGCAAGACCCTACCTCAAAAATAAATTAAAAATATATAATGCCAAAACAGGGCTGGGAAGGTGGCTCAGTGGTAGAGCGCTTGCCTTGCATGCCTGAGGCCCTGGGTTCGATTCCTCAGCAAAAAGAAAAACAGCCAGAAGTGGCACTGTGGCTGAAGTGGTAGAGCTCTAGCCTTGAGCTGAAGAGCTGAGGGACAGTGCCCAGGCCCAGAGTTCAGGCATGACCGGACCCCCCCCCCAAAAAAAAGGGCTGGTACATGGTGCAAGTGGTAGAGGAGCCGACCTAGCAAGCACAAGGCCCTGAGTTCAAACCTCAGTACCAACCAACCAATTAACCAACCACCAGGATCAAAAAAAGGCCCTACCCAACCAGGTTCCTATACCTAGGGAAATTCTTTTCAATGTGCAACAATGGTATAGCACCTTACGTTTCCATCTCAGGCTCTAAAGGCCATAGAATTGCATGAGTCACTTCTGAAGAATTGGGATGCCAGCCAAACCCCCAATTCACTTGTGCTGATGTGGTTTTGTTTTCACCCAACTATGCATGTTTATCTCACCATCCTTTTAGGACTAAGTAAACCAGCAGCAACTCTTGTTTGTGCTCAGGACATACCTATAGTGGGCAAAAACCAGATGGCCCTCATTTAAATAAACTTTTTCCTTCTCTCCCCTCACATTCCTCCTAGGAGCACAAATTAGAAGCCAGAAGTCCTGTGTCCAGCTGGCTGTATTGGTGCCCATCGATATTCCCAGCTACTGGGGAGACTAAGGCAGGAAGATCACTTGAGTCTAGTGAGATACTATATCAAAGAAAAATAACAAAGAAAAATCAAAAAGGAAATAAAGTCCTGGGTCCATCTTATTATGCCTATTTTTACTTTGTAACAAGGGCATATCACTTAATTTCTTTAAGCGTTATCTTTCTATATTCACACCTAACAACATCTTATTTAAAAACACAAGTGTTCCCTGCATTTGTGGCACTAGTGTTTACAACCTGCTCATGGTTACTTAATTTAAACTTCAAAATAGCCTTTTCCCTTCTACTCCCCATCCCAAATCTAGTTTTCATTATTTCTACTATATCTCCAGTATTCAAGCCTGTGCCAGGTAAGTGGTCCTTGGGTGTTTGTTCTATATTCAACATCTTTAAAGAGAGAGAGAGAGAGAGAGAGAGAGAGAGAGAGAGAGAGAGAGAGAGAGAGAGAGAGACAGAGACAGAGAGACAGAGAGACAGAGAGACAGAGAGACAGAGAGACAGAGAGAGAGAGACAACTTTACTAACAAATACTAACTTTAGATAAGTAGCTTTTATCTGATTATCTTTAAAGCTGCCCTTAGTAGGCAAACCCAAATACAATAGTATGACACCACTAGGTTATTTTTAAATTTAATGTTGACAAGGTTAGATTACTAATATTTCATATGTTCTGACTAGGGAATCCAATAAAATATGTTTAGGTCACCACAATGACACATAGTGTCATAATACAAGGGGATAAATTGTATGTTGTGCTGTTAAATGTTGCCTTGTGTAATGAAATACAAAGTGCTGTGAGAACAAAGCCTTGATTGCATCTGAAGATTGTTAGCTCTGCTTTCAAAGTTTCTGACATCATCAGAACATCTCAGCAAACTGACCTAGCAGTATAGTTAGTTAGTGGTCTGGACAGAGAACAAACTTGACAATCATATTCATCTATTAGTAAAATAACCTTGAAATCTTAGCCATCTGTGGTATGGCTTTTTTCAAAACATCTCTTGTGTGGAAAGATTTTTAAAAGTATATAAGATCTTTTTCACTTTTTCTTTGTGGCACCAGGGTCTGAACTTGGGGCCTCTTGCTAGGCAGGTACTCTTGAGGCAGGATAATTTAGGAAAAATGAGGCCTGGTGAAGGCAATTCAGAAATTAGGTAGTTAAAAACAGAAGCCCCATCTATGTGCCAAAGAAAAGCAACAGGATGCATTCCTTCCTGAGAAATGCATTTCCCACCCCAAGAACTAACATTTGTTTGGCAGGATGTATCCCTTCCTGAGAGAAATGCTCCCTCAAAACACAAGCAACCTTCTACCCAAAATGTAGACATCAGGATGCCTTCCTTACGGCAGGATGCATTCTTACCTGGAAAAAATGCCCCAAACATCTAGAAACTCAGAAAGTATAACATCAGGAGTGAATAGAGCAAAGATAAACTCCTATCTTTTTCTATCTTTGAGTCAGCCCCCCTGCCTTAACCATATAAATACCTCTGATAGACAAAGAGCTGTCCTCTCCCTTTCAAGAGCACCAACACACTGTTAGAGTGTCTTTGCTTTTCTGCTTGCCTTTTTGTTTGCTTGCTTGCTTGCTTACTCACTCAAAGCTCTGTCAAGTTTTCTTACCATTTTGGCTTGTACAGAAATTCTTATTCTGTGATCATAGTCAAGGACCCTAAGTGGAGAGTCCCTATTTTTAGAGGGGAACTTCACACACCTTTACCTGAATTGGGTGACACTCTTATCACTTGAGCCATACCTCCAGCCCTTTTTGCACTAGTTATTTCTCAGATAGGGTCTTGAGTTCTTTGCCAGTGTTGGCCTGGATCATGATCTTCCTACTTATGCCTGCTGTATTGCTAGGATGACATGTGTAGGACATTCTTTTTGTTGTTATTGTTAAGAGTGGGTCTGGATAACTTTCTCTGGCTATCCAAAACCACAATGTACCTGATCTCTGCCTTCCTAGTAGCTGGAATTACAGGCTTGAGCCACTGTGTCCAGCTCTTTCTTACTTTTTCCTTTTTTTAATTAAAAAAAATTCAAGTAGTTTTACAAAGGGATTGCTTTTCAATAAAGCAGTCTATGAATACAATGTTTCTTGATCAGTATCATCCCTTTCAACATTGTCACTTATTTCTCACTTTATCAATTATAGTAAGATTGAAAAAACACCCAGGGTAGGACTATTATAGGCATTCTATTTTACTTATTTTTTTGTTGCTGGTCATGGGGCTTGAACTCAAGACCTGGGCACTGTCCTGAGCTCTTTTGCTCAAGGGTAGCCTTCTCCACTTTAATCCACAACTGAACTTTTCTGGTGGTTAATTGGAAGTAAAGTCTTAGATTTTCTTGCCTGGGCTGGCCTTGAACTGCAATCCTCAGATCTCAGCCTCCTGAGTAGCTAGGATTAGAGGCATGAGACACTAGTGCCCGGTTTTTTAAAAAAACTATTACTGATTCAAAAGAAATATTTTATTATTGGAAATCATTTAAAGTATAGAGGAAAAAGAGAAGACAAGACCAAAAACATACCCCACCCCATCTCATCTTTACTTGTGCAGGAGTTATGGTTTAAAGTGGTAGATCGCTAACCTTGAGCAAAAATGCTCAGAGAGAGCACTCAGGCCCCAAGTTCAAGCCTTATGAAGAAAAGAAAAGAAAAAAAAAACTTGACTCGCTAATACATTCGTGTACTCTTTTTGCATTTAATCGTGTTTAGTTCTGCAAAGTTTACCAACAACTTTATTCAGATATAATTTACATATCATAAGTATAAAACACATGATTGAATGTGTGTGTGTTTAAGCATATTCAGAGTTACATAACCATCACCACTATCTGAGAACATTTTCATCACTCCCCTAAAAAAAAACCCCAAACCTGTTAGCAGTCACTCGTGTATTATACGTGGTCTTTGTATCTAGCTGTGTTTACTTGGCATTATATTTTCAAGGCTGATCCTTAGTTTTGCGTATGTCAGCTCTATTTCCGCTAGGATGCTTTAAGTGCCTCACTATTCTGGCTTGCAGGGTTGACTCCTCCTTTAATTGCTTCCATTCTGCTCCTTTTGGTGAGGTGATTACTCAGACCTAGCCATAGCCCCGAGGGCACACCCTCTGTCCTTAGACCAGCACGATAACTCCAGTAATTCGCTCAACATCTCAACAATTGAAGAGAGGGCATTTCCAAGATTTTTCACCGAGCTACCCTCCCGCTTGCCTAAGGACAGGCTATTGCCGGAGGTTTGCGTGCGGACATACATTTTCCCACTTCTCAATCAGGAAGCACCTTTAATCCCCGGCTTAGGCTGTGACTGTAGTGTTAGGATCCTAGGTGCCCAAGGTTGGTGAATGGACGCATCAATACTTGCTGGGAACAATGTATTTGACGCAATGTTCTGCAGGCATTGGCAATTTCCTGCAAGCCTCTCAGGTCAGGAGCTGGCGTCTCTGGCGTCTGGTCTGAGATCCTGAGTATTTCGAAAGGAAGATGGTTGGATTTCTTCCCCGGAGGTTGGAAGCCCCGGGTGGTCCCGGGGAGGGTCTCCCGGGTTTGGACCACTTGGGTGGGAGATCCCACCGCCCCGGGGAACACCTCCTGCCGTCCCAATCTGAAGGAAGTTTGCAGCCCGCACCAGGCTCCCGCAGAGCCCAGGTCAGCTGGCTCCAGGCGGGGCGCAGGCAGCTCCACATCCCGCGGAGCCCACCGCAGCTGCCGGTTCCCAAGCCCAGAATCCGCCCCCACGCGCCGGGCTCCGCGTGGAGCGAGGGGCGTGTCCCGGCGCCGCCCACTTCCCCGGGCTGCGCTGGCCCAGGCAGCCGCCGCGGGCAACGCGAGGCGCGAGCGCGCGCGGGGAGCGACGTGGTCCCGGAGGCGCCGGTGCCGCTCAGCCGCCGCGCAGTCGGGAGACTTGGGTGCTGCGGGATGGAAGCGGCCGCGCGGGTTCGGGGCTGGGCCCCGCGGCCAGTTCTGCTATGGTCACGGCCGCTGCCCTTGCTGCTGCTGCTGCTCTGCGTGCCCCTCTTGGGGAGCGCGGAGACTCGGGACCCCGCGCCCGCAGCCCGGCTCAGCCTGCACCCGCCCTACTTCAACTTGGCTCAGGCCGCGAAGATTTGGGCCACCGCCACCTGCGGGGAGCGGGGACCCGACGGCGGGCAGTCTCGCTCGGAACTGTACTGCAAGTTGGTGGGGGGCCCCACCGCCCAGGGCAGCGGCCACACCATCCAGGTACGTGACGCTCCCCGCGGAAAGCAGGGGTGGGGTTGGGGCGCACGCACGTACTCTCCCGCACGTGGGCCCAAGGGATCGGGTGACCCCCAAGAGACTGGGGCAGGGGCTGTCCCAGCTCTGGGCGGGTCGGGGACCCCGTGGGGTAGGCGCGGCGCCCCTGGAGCGGGTCTGGGGGAACCCAGCCCTGGCAGCGCGCCACCCGAGGCGGGGAGGGGCGAAGCGCGCTCGAGGGAAGGCTGTGGTCAGGTTTCAGCACGTCCCGGAGAAAGGTCTGGTGCGGAGTTGCAGTGATGTGACAACTGTCTTTCGGCCAAGAGGCAGGGGACCAGGCCGGGGGTGCCAGCCTCTTCTCCCCCAATCTCTCGCTCTCTTTTTGGAGAGGTTGGCAGCGGCTACCTTCTGGGGTGTATGTTAGAAGAGGACTTTTGTGTCCTATCAGTAGAGTCACTCTGGATGTCACAGAGAAGATTCGCAGCACCGGGTGGGCCTCGGTGGCCTGTGATCAGTGGGGCGAGGGAGTGGGGCTTTCTGATAGACTCAGAGTCCCTGGCCGCACACCCCTGGGGGAGATGACTGTGCCGTGCGGGCTTAGCGATTGTTAGGCTTGCCCACAAACCTGGCCACCTGCTGTAGGATGCACACCTGCGGGCGTGCCTGAGGCCGGGCAGCTCCACTGGAATCTAGGCCTGACCGAAATTCTCTACCACAAACCATGCTGTCAGGGAAAGTTGCCAGACTAGGGAGTAAGTTTGGAGCATGGGTGCCCAAAGTGCAAGATCAGCACCGGTGCCAGGCCCTGGTGCCTCACACTTGTCATCCTAGCTACTTAGGAGGCTGAGATCTGATGAGCTGGGTTCAAAGCCAGCCTGTGCAGAAAAGTCTCCGAGACATTCTTACAGCCAGTTAGCCGGCAAAACAAAAACAAAAACAAAAAATCCCCCCTTCCCAAGTGAAGGTGTGGCTCAAATGGTAGAGTGCCAGCCTGGAGTGAAAACGCTAAGGGAGAACATGAGGCCCTCAGTGGAAGGCTCCCATTATCTGCACACAAAAACAAGCAAAATTAAAAGGTCATCACTGGTGTCTTAAATTAGTGTGTTACTGTTTTCACCACATATTCTCATAAATGATACGTAGTTGAGCCTGCAATGCTTTACATAAATGCTTATTTATATATAAATTAGATGCACTTATGGCCACATTAATATACTGTGTGCCTTATGAAACATGTACCAATAGATTAAAAAATAATATAAAAGTGATAAAAATAAACTTCTAATTTTCTCTAACAGAAATTTGTTTTAGGGGGGAAAAAGTATTTTTGGCAGTACTAGGGATTGAACTCATAGCCTTGGGCTTGCAGGCTTCTATACTAAACCAGGCCCCTCTCACTCCCCTCCCCCTCTCCCTTGGTGGTTATTAATTTTTGGCAGTAGTGGGGTTGGAAATCAGAGGCCTTTACTAGTGATCTGCCATTTGAGTCACCCCTCTAGCTGCCTTTGTTATTTTTGAGGCAGGGCCTGGCTTTATGTCCCAGCTGGCCTTGCTGGCTCTTCTCCATTGGGATGGCAGGCATGAACCGCTGTGCCCAGAAGTTTTCTTTTTCTTATAGCTGTGTTAATAGACTTGCCCAGTCATTGATTGAGATAATAGTTTCTCAAACTTTTATATCTGTACTAGCCTAGAACTTCAGTCACCCAGTCTCCTCTTTCCAAGTGGCTAGCATTGCAGACTAGGTGAGAAATTACCCTGGAAGCCAGAGCATTTTTGGTTAGAAAATTGAATTTTCTCTAACAGAGGAAATGAAATAATTTGTTTTGTTAAATTATTTTGTTATTGTGTGCAACTATAGCTATTAAATAAATATACAAATGGTTAGAAAACAAAATTTTCTCTAACAGGAAATGAAATAATTTGTTAAATGATTTTGTTATTGTGTGACTATAACTATTAAATAAATATACAAATGTAATTGCATATATAATTCCTTTGAACAAGTTTAGCTTAGCACTCATAATTCAATAATTCAAATTTAATTAAATTAATTAATTAAAGAAAAATTTTTGAGGCAGTTTCATAGCCCAAGCTGACCTGGAACTTGAAATGCAATCAGGTTGTTTTCAAACTCAGTCCTCTTCCTCCTCCTCCTCCTCCTCCTCCTCCTCCTCCTCCTCCTCCTCCTCCTCCTCCTCCTCCTCCTCCTCCTCCTCCTCTTCTTCCTTCTTCCTCCTTCTTCCTCCTTTCTTCTTTTGCCAGTCCCGGGGCTTGAGCTTAGGGACAGGTATTCAGGGCCTAGGCATTGTTCCTGAGCTTCTTTTGCTCAAGACTAGAACTCTACCACTTGAGCCACAGGGCCACTTCTGGCCTTTTCTGTTTATGCGGTGCTGAGGAATCGAATCCAGGGCTTCATGCATGCTAGGCAAACACTTTACCACTCAGCCACATTCCCAGACCCTACCTCTGCTTCTTGAGTGCTGGGATTATACAGGTCCACTAATGAGCCTGGCTGAAGCTTATTTTATATTAGTGCTCATTAGTATAAAATACTTTTTAGGTGCAAAGTAGAAATGGGGAACTCTTGTCCAAAAACCATTAGCTCTCAAGGTGGTGAGAACAGAGCATTAAGCTAAGTGAGGAGCCCCAACAAGTGTACATAGTGTGACTGTGCATATGTCATGATGTCATGTCACCTTAGCTCAGTTCATCATGATACTCATTCTGCTACATCCTTCTCTTACTATAAAGTTGTTCCCATGAATTGGAGGTAAGTGTCTCATGGACTTTCCTGCCTGGGCTGGCTTTGACTGTGATCCTCAGATTTCAGCCTCCTAAATAGCTAGGATTGTAAGGCATGAGCCACTCTTGCCTGGCTTTCTAAAGGTTTTCAAAAGCAGAAACTTGGCCAGTGAATGCTCACTTTTCAAGTTGTTATTCATCACTTTCTACTAGGAAAAGTGCTATGGTTTAATGCTTTAACAATAAATTTTAAAAAGGCACTGTGAGTATTCTTTCGGAAAACACTAAAATATTTTAGAAAATTTTGTTTTCAGATTTTTTAAAGTGCGAATGGTTGATTTTAGAGTTATGTATGTCTAGCTTGTTAGTAAGAGGTGATAAAAAACATTTTCAAATATGTTTTTGCCAAGACATACTTTCTCTAGAATAGCATTTATTTTCTACATGTCCATACGACACTTATAATTTTATGAAACTGAGTTTATTGGTATCAGTATCAGGTAGTATATTTATGGAAGCTGCTTGTTATCCCAACAAAGGCAAAGTTACATTATGTAACTTATGTAACTCCTTTTTAAAAACTTTTGTGTGTATGTGTGTGTGCTGCTACTGGGGCTTTCTTACATGTAGAAAAGTACCTGGCAATCTACTATTTAAGCCATGACTCCAGTCTAGCATTTTTGCTGGTTAATTGGAGATAGAGTCTTGAAGACTTAGCCCAGGCATTTTTTTTTTTTTTGGGTCCAGTCGTGGGGCCTGAACTCTGGGTCTGGGCGCTGCCCCTCAGCTCTTCAACTCAAGGTGATTGCTCCACCACTTGAGCCACAGCACCACTTCCCGCTTTTTTTGTTTTTGCTTATGTGGTGCTGAGGAATCGAACCCAGGGCCTCATGCATGCAAGGCAGGCGCTCCACCACTGAGCCACCTTCCCAGCCCCAGCCTAGGCTTTTTTAAAACTGTGATCCTCTGGGGTCTCAGCCTCTTGAGTAGCTAGAATTACAGGTGTGAGCCACTAGTGCCTAGCTAAAAACATTTTTATTAGTATATCAATTATAGAAAATAATGTGTTTCCTTGTAACATTTTCATACATGCAAATAGTACACTTGGATCATATTCATTTCTTCATTACTCTTCTCCCTTCTCCTCTCCTCTTCTATTTCAGTAGTCCTTGTTCTATTTTTATATCTTTTCTCTTGATTCCACATACGAGAGAAAATGCATGACTTTTGTTTTCCTGAGTCTGGCTTGTTTTCCATAGCATGATAATTTCCATCCATTTCCCTGCAAACAACATGATTTATTCTTTTTTGGTTGCATAATACTCCACTGTGTGTATGTACCATATTTTCTTTATCCATTCATCTATTGATGAATGCCTAGGGTGTTTCTATAACTTGGCTATTGTGAATAATGTTAAAATAATAATTAAAAAAAAGATAACAGAGGTGTAGCTGTGGCTTAAGTGGTAGAATATCAGCTTTGAGCAGAAAAAGCCAAATGAGAGCACAGGGATCTGAGTTCAAGCTCCAGTACTAGGAAACACACACACACACACACACACACACACACACACACACATATGTATGTATGCATATATGAATATCTATATAATGTATGTATATTTATATATATTCCTTTCTTGTGATTAATTTTTAGTGTTATTATAAAGATGATGTACAGAGGGTTTACAACTACATAAGACACAATTACATAAATCTTTTTTGGACAATATAACTCTTTCCCAGTTTTCCCTTCCCAGCCCCACCCACAAGGTGCATATTTCATTTTCAGCCTTTTTTTGTTTTTAATATATATGTATGTATATATGTGTATGTATATGTATATATAAACATTTCTCTAACAGCAGCATAGGCAGCTCTAGATCAGCTAAATTTGGACAGCCTTTCTGTGCCTCTTCTCCTTTTCCTTTCTGCTATTCCCTTCCTCTGTTACTCAGTGGGGCCACTTTAGACCTGGCACTGGTGTGTTCAAATACCTACAGTCATTGGTTTCTCCTAGTCTCCATCTGTCTGATGCTAAACATCATTGTGCCCCCTTAGTCACCCAACTCGCTGAGAAGCTGTGTTCTGGCTGTTTGAATTCACAGGCTCTAAGAAGCTGGGAAGTGCTGCTCTGCTTCAAATCCTAATCTGCCATCTTGGTTCCTCCTCCCACATAACTCTAAGGTTAAAACCCTTTTAAGTATTTTACTGTGAGAACACAGTTAAGTCCTGCATAGTCAAGAAACTTTCATGGTCATTCTCCATTTTAGTACAGGCTGCAAGTCTCCTGCTGTTTAGGAGAACAGAACACATGTCCACTTGGCCAGTTACCCACAATCTACCACACAGCCTTCTCAGATGGTAGCCTGGTGGCTTGCCTTCTCCCCGGAGGACTGAGGACTTTGGGTAATATAGAATCATCTGACTTGGGGACTAGGTGAAGTCTCCTTTGTCAATCTGTTTATTAGCTATCAGTGCAACTGAGGTTTTATTTTTGAGTAAAATAAAGATAAACAGCAACTTTAATATTTCCTTCTTACATATTACTGGATTTCCTGGCATACACATTCAGCCTTGGGGGGAAATGTCCTAATTATGGGTAGACTAGAAGTGAGGAAGTCCTCATTGTTCTCTTCTTCCCCAGGTTTTCCCAGGAAGGGCCACCCTTGCTCTCCCTAACAAGTATTTTCAGTGATTTTTTAAAAAAAGATTCATACTACTGTTGTAGAGGCCCAGGAAAACCACCTTTCCTGTTCCAGTTGGGTTTCTAGAACAGATCATGACATAAGAGATCACACTCTTAGATAGAATAGGCAGTGGCTTTCTGGGTTCACTCGAGTGTAGTTACAGAAAGACTATGCTGTTACCTCCTATTCACCTCTGCAAATAAGGGCTGAACCAAAGCCTTGGTTAGCTGAGCTTTCTGGTTTCAGAGTTGAAGGCTAGGAAAGGGGCACTAACTGATGGCATAGAGGAGAACAGAGTGGTAGTTGAGTTCAGAAGCAGGTGACTAGATACTCCTTCTAATGCAGTATTGACAACATTTTGTACAGATTGGTCTTTCAGACCTGTGAGGGGTAAAGAGAGGTCATGTGGCTCAAGTGATAGAGTACCTGTCAACAAAGCAGAAGGTCATGAGTTTGAATCCCAGGTACTGTCCTCAAAAGGTGGAGCTGGGCGCTGGTGGCTCATACCTGTATTCCTAGCTACTCTGAAGGCTGAAATCTGAGCATCATGATTCTAAGCCAGCCCAGGCAAGAAATTATGTGAGATTCTTCAGTTCACCACCAAAAAGCTAGAAGTGAAGCTGTGGCTTACGTGGTAGAGTACCAGACATAAGTGAAAAATCTAAGGGGCAGCACCAGGTCCTGAGTTCAAGCCCTAGTATCCACATTAAAAAAAAAAAGATGGGTGGTAGGAGATATGTGGAGAAGGACAAAGAGATTATGATGAATGAAATGGTGATATTTGTGTTTATGGTGTAAAAAACATTCACTGTAGTTTCGCTGGACTTAAGATTCTCTGTAGCCAGGTGCCAGTGGCTCACACCTGTAATACTAGCTACTCAGGAGGCTGAGATTTGAGGATCACAGTGGTTCAAAGCTAGCCCAGGCAAGAAAGTCTGTGAGATTCTTATCTCCAATAAACCACCAGAAAATCGGAAATGACACTGTGGCTCAAGTGGTAGAGTGCTCACCTTGAGCTGAAGAACTTAGGGATAGTCCCAGTCCCAGAGTTCAAGCCCCACGACCGACAAAAAAAAAAAAAATTGGTTCTGGGATTCAGGGATTTTATCTATATTGTTCAGCTGTATAATCAGAGTTTAGAATCAAGTCTGAATCACTACAAATGCTCAGAAATTGTTGAATGAGGGGATAGCAGAAAGAAGATAACTTAAGGGCTATGAAAAGTTAACATAAAGGACAAATATTTAAAAACATACAGATTAATTCTGTTGGAAAGCAATTACAAATGAGAGAAGTCACAGTGCTTCAGGTTTGAGTGTTTGCTCACTTATAGAATCTGAAGATATTACATATGACAGGCAATGATAAAAATGGAAATGAAATGTAATCTAGAGTTTGGTTTAGGTTGGCATATACTGTACTTATAAGGGATGGAATGTATACTTTGCCAAGCATATAATCTTGATCTTGTACATTGATAATTGAACACATACTTTATACCTTCCTCTGTTGCATTGTGGTTTGCCTAAAGGGCTGTGTGTTTACCCTGATGGCACAGATAAGGAATTGTCCACACATGCTATGGCCAGGAGTGAGTGCTTGATAACTGCAAGTCACAAAGCTGTTTCTTGTAAGTTTGTGTAACTTGGATTCATGGTCAGAAACGGGAAACTCAATTTCACGAAAGCTCTGTGTGTAGGACTATTGTGAAAGAAAATCATTTGTTAACTTCAACAAGAGCTTTTTCCTTACTGATATGAAAATCTTGAGTTAGGGTTCCTAAGTTCCTTGATATTTTTATAGTAATTATTAATGAAAGGAGTTATTTTGAAACTCTAGACAAATGACTGCAATCAGAACCTTAAGTATAACTAATTGTGTGTGTGCGTGCGCGTGCGTGCGTGCATGTGCTAGTGTGCCAGTGTTGGGGCTTGAATTCAGGGATTGGGTGCTGTCCCTGAGCTTTTTTGCTCAATGCTAGCAGCTCTAACACTTGAGTCACTCTTCTTCCAACTCTTTTTGGTGGCTAATTGGGGATATGAGTCTTACCAACTTTCTTGCCTAGGCTGGCTTTGAGCTGTTATCCTCATATTTCAGCTTTCTGAGTAGTTAGGATTATAGGCATTAGCTTCTGGAGCTTGGCTAATTTATCTTATTTTTTATTTATTTATTTATTTTTTTGCCAGTCGTGGGGCTTAAACTCAGGGCCTGGACACTGCCCCTGAGATTCCATTGCATAAGGTTAGCACTCTACCACTTGAGCCACAGTGCCACTTCTGGCTTTTTCTGTTTATGTGGTACTGAGGCTTTATGCATGCTAGGGAAGCACTCTACCACTAAGCCATAGTCCCAGCCTTTATTTTACTTAAAAAAAGATATTCCTAATACTTTTTCCATGTTTGTAGGCATAAGCTAGAAAGGTTTAGTAACAGAAGTATACATATGAGCCAGGTGCCAGTGGCTCCTGCTTGTAATTCTACCTACTCAGAAGGCTGAGATCTGAAGATTGATATTTGGCCAGCCTGGATAGGAAAGCCTATGAGACTTTTATCTCCAGTTAAACTCCAAGAAGCTAGAAGTGGAGCTGTGCATCATGTGATTAAGTGTCATCCTTGAGCAGAAAAAGCTAATGGACAGCACCCAGACCCTAAGTTCAAGTCCTAGTACTGGCACCAAAACAAAATAAATGAAAACTCACATAGAAAATACATGGAGAAGACAAATCTATGAGTTTTTCCTTGGAGAACCAAGTTCATTCTCCAGCTAAGAAACAGGGTTCCCAGTAGCAATTTAAATGTGTCTCTCAGCAAATGGCAGATTCCTGGGAGCTTGTGGACTTACAGGGTTGCTGACAAAAAGCTACAACTACAATGTTCGGTATTTGACTATAATCAATTTTAATTTAGTCTCTGAATTACTATTTTCCTTTAGAGTCTGGATCATTTGAGAGAAAGAAACATTCAGACATAGCAAGAGGAGAAAACAAAGGCTATCATTTACTTCAGCCTTTTACTTATAAAATGATAGTACCTAAACCATCCCAGAAAGAAGTATCTCTGTTGTGTATCTTCAGTGTACATAAAAAAATGACATTTTTTCATAGCTTTAACAAAAACTATTTTGAAGCATGTGAATCATTTTTCTTCAGCATTATTGAAGCATGACTTAGATTACATAAAAGTAAAATGCATCCATTGCAAGTACGAATTCAGTACACTTTGTTAAATAAGTAGATTTGAGAAACTATCACAAGTTTTAGAACATTTCTTCTAGGCCCCAAAGTTCTCTCATAGCTGTTGCATTTCCACTCTGTACTTCTTGCTATTCTGCAGCAATCAATGATCTGCTTTGGTCTTGATAAATTTACTTTTCCCTGAAATGTCATATGAATGCCATCACACAATATGCAGTTCTTTGTGTCTGGCTTCTATTGCTTAGTGTAATGTTTTCAAGGGTTAATCATGTCGTTGCATAATTCAGTAGTTTGTTTCCTTTCATTGCTGAGTAGTGTTCTACCACCCCAGACTCTTATCTCCAATTAACCACTCAAAAACTAGAAGTGGTGCTGTGGCTTAAGTGGCAGAGTGCTAGCCTTGAGACACAGGGACAGCTCCCAGGCCTTGAATTTAAGCCCCACAACTGACAAAAAAAAAGTACACTCACTGGTTGATGGAGTTCCATTTGTGTGTGTGTGTGTGTGTGTGTGTGTGTGTGTGTGTGTGTGTGTGTGTGTGTGTGTGACTTCTGGAGGGTGAACTCAGGGCCTGGACACTGTCCTTTAGCTTTTTTGCACAAAGCTGGTGCCCTACCACTTGAATCATGTCTCCATTTTCAGCCATCACAGTATTTTATGAATAGAACTACCATTTGCTTGCTCATTTTAACAGATTAATAAGGAGTCTGCAGCCTAGAGAACTTGTCTAACATCACACCAGCTAGCGTGTGTAAAGCCAGGCTTCAAACCCAGGAGGTTTAGCTGCAGAGTTCATGCTCTTTCTTACCCACTGTGCCATTCCTCCATGGCTGAGCTAACTAGTCTTTCCACAGAGTTCCATTGCACACCTTACTAATTCCACTCATCAGCTTGGAGCAATTCATTTCATTCCTGCTTCCTTATTAGATCATGAGCTCTTTGAGGGTGGGACCGATTCCTCCTGCTCATGTCTGCAGCTCTTGTGGCAGCTTGCCTTAGGCAGCCTATACATGTTTTAGGAAGACACAGACAGTGAATAGTTCTTCTGTTAGTTGCAGCACTATTCACAATACCTATGACGTCGAAGCAGAATGAAAGTACATGAATGGACACTGACATAGAATTTCCCAGCCAGTGCAACTCCCTGATGGAAGTGTTTGATGGATATACCTGAATTTCAGCCAGCTGTGTTTTGGAAGACAGCTGTGGTCCTGAGAAGTTGAATTTCAAAGCAGAGGTGCCTGATGCAGTGGTTAAGTCCACTGCCAGAAACTGGAGGAGGCAACGAAGGAACCTTCCCTGAGAGTTTTCATAGTGAGAACAACCCTGCTGGCACTTGACTTTGGAATGAAAGCCGTCAGAACTGTGAGACAGTGAATTACTATTGTTCTGTGCCTCCCAGTTCGCATTACTTTCTATGGCAGCCCCCAGAAAAGAACACAGTAATGTTAACTTCAAATCAGCCGCCCACACTATTAGTGGGGGAAGAATGGTGAGGAGGAGGGAGACAGTCTAGTAACTAGTACCCTGCTTCTCTGCTGATGGCATGATGTTATTTTTACATATCCTTATATAACCCTTGCTGATACATGGCTTAAAGCACTTTATACAAATAGCTTCTTAAGCAGCATGGTAATTTATGAATTTAAGGAATGATTATTGTCTATCTCCCATACATATAGTCTATATATGAGAGGGTGGAGGATAGAGGAGGGGGGTCACTATCTGGATGGCACTAGGAACTTTGTTGTTTGAGATTTTGCAATCTGGTAACTCCTCATGTGGTCCCTAAACACACATAGGAGGACTCTTGGCTAAATAAATCCTTAGGGACTATTTACATCAGGAATCAGTTTTAACATATGAAGAGACCATTAGTGTGATATAAAATAAAGATTGTGTTTGTGCATGACCCTTGGAGTGTGGTCAGAAGAAATTTCTAGTTCAATTGGGTATGTGTTGTTGCACATTGTTGGTTTGGAGGATGTTAGACCACTACAACCTTTCAACAGTGCCTAGACACCAATAGCATGGGTGTTTTGTATTTCCTCTGTCATTATCCAGCATCTTTCATGTGAGCAAAATTAGTATAACATGTTCTGTTCATTGTAGCACTAGTCACAATAGCCACAATAAAGAAACAGCTTAAATGTCCAGTGGCAAATTGTGAAGCACAGGCACAGACACACATATATTACTGGACTTAGAAAAGAAACCCTACCGTTTGTCATAATATGGATGAATCTGGAGGGCATTAAGATAAACTAGACTCAGAAAGGAAAAATACTATGCGAATTCACTTACCTATAGAACTAGAATAGCATACACATGGAAACACAGACTAGAGTGTGCTTATCTGGGATGCATGGTTGGAGAAATGTAGAGCTGTTGGCCAAAGGTTGTGAAGTTTCAGTTGGTAGGATGACTCGCACAGGGATCCAAGGACAATGTGAGGACTTCAATTAATAATACTGCATTATATACTGGAAAATTGAAAAGAGAGATTTCAGGTGTTGACAAGATGGATGTTAATTTTCTTGATTGCTGTATGATCTTACTATGTATATCAAAACATCATGTTGCATATATATATATGAAATATATATATGAAAGCGAGGTATGGGCTGGGAAGGTGGCTCAGTGGCAGAGTGCTTGCCTTGAATGCATGAGGCCCTGGGTTCAATTCCTTAGCACCACATAAGCAGGAAAAGCTGGAAGTGGTGTTTGTGGCTCAAGTGGTAGATCACTCACCTTGAGCTGAAGAGCTGAGGGACAGTGCCCAGGCCCAGAATTCAGGCCCCATGACCAACAACAACAACAACAACAACAACAAAAGCAAGTTATATTTTATGTAATTGTGTGTGTGTGTGTGTGTGTGTGTGTGTGTGTGTCTGAAAAGAAGGGCAATATCAAGTGCCACCTGAGTGTTGGATGTGGAAGAGTAAAGGTGGTCTTGCCTCTACATTTGCCTCTACATTGCCTCTACATTTGCATAGAGCCTACTGGTTGGATGATCACTGGTAGCCTGGGATCCATATTTGCATAAAGCCTACCGGTTGGATGAGTCCTAACTACCATTGAGGACTCTGGAACTTGCATCAGGGAGAGAAACGTTGGAGCTGGGAGTGGAAGGGCTTTATTCCCTGTGTCCTGGGATTAGCTGCACAGACACTAAATATTGAAGAGCATTTATGTGCATGGAAGACATTGATATCTATCCAAGGTAGTTTGCATAGTGATTTGATGGGGAGAGGAATATTTTGGACTTATATTTTCTTTCCTCTCTCATGTTTTCAAATGATTTCACATGAAGAGATTATCAATTAATTTATTAGTTAATGTTTTAAATACTACTAAATGAATGCTTTTTGTTTATATTTATTTATTTATTTATTGGTCGTGGGGCTTGAACTCTAGGCCTGGGCACTGTCCCTCAGCTCTTTAGCTCAAGGCAAGTGCTCTACCACTTGAGCCACAGTGCCATTTCCTGTTTTCTGGTGGTTTATTGGAAATAAGAGTCTCATGGATTTTCTTGCCCAGGCTGGTTTTGAACTGAGATCCTCAGATCTCAACCTTCTGAGTATCTAGGATTACAGGTGTGAGCCACCAGCGCTTTTGTTTATTTTTGCTGGTACTTGAACTCTGGTCCTTATCCTGTCACTAAGCTTTTTTACACACAACTAGCACTCTACCACTTGAACAATGCCTCCAGTTCTGGCTTCCTTTGTACCTGTTATGATAGGTACTTACTACCACACCCTGTGTTTTCTGTTGAGATGAGATATCATGAACTTTTTGCCTGAGCTGCCTGTCCTCAAGCTGTGATCCTCTTGATGCCCCCTGGAGATCTAGAATTACATACACATCTGAGCCACCATATTCTCCTTGTGGTGTCTCACATTTTTGCCTGACCTCAGACTATGATCCTTCTACATATTCCATCTGTGTAGCTAGAATCACAGGCATGAACCATCATATCAGTCATACTCATTGAGATGGAGTCTTACTACTTTTAGCCCAGGCTGGCCTAGAACAGTGATCTTCCTGATCTCTGCCTCCTGAGTAGCTAGGATTACAGGCCTGAGCCATCATGCCTGGCCTTATTTTCTTGGACATTCTGAAGAGTGAAATGGAATTTCAATGTAGTTCTCTTATGCATTTCCTGGTAGCTAAGACGTTGAATTTTTTTCATTTATTTATTGAAGAGGAAAGGCAGATGTATGGGCACAGATGCTTTAAGGAGCACTGAGGAGTGAGGAGAATACATAGAATGATTTCTATTAAGAGTGACAACTGTATAACTGGAGATAGTACATGACTCTCAGTTGTCTATGGATGGAGAATCCTAAATACATCTTCCTTTTACCTGGCTGAGACAGATTCAAAGGCAGGCATTGACCAGCAACAGGACATGTTCTTTGGCCAGGCTCAGTTTCTGAGTTGCCATCAGATTTGGGTGCTGCATTTGTGCGTGCATGCACACACATACATAAGTACTTGGGATTGAACCTAAGGCTTTGTGCTTACTAGGCAAGTGTTGTATCACTTAAGCCATGGTCCCAGTCTTTTGATTTACTTATTATTTTTATATTCGGTTGTTTTAGGGTTTGAACTTGGCTTTGTACTTCTAGGCTTTGTACTTCTAGTATTCCACCACTGGGCCAGGTGTTCCACTACTCCAGCCCTTTTATTTTGTTTTTGAGTTAGAGTCTCACTAACTTTCACCGGGCTGGCCTCCAATATGTGAGCCTCTTTCCTTGGCTTCTGGAGTAGCTGATATTGCAAGTGTGTCATACCATGCCCAGCTCTCTCCTTCTCCTCCAGTGCTCTGTCTTGGAGCTGTCATTTTCTGGGTTACTTACTCTATTGGCTTCACTGCTTGGAGAGATTGTACCACCTCTGTTCATCTATCATCCTATCTGCAAAAGGTTGTAATGATTGTCCCTACTTCCTAGATTTGTCAGAGAAATGAAGGGTTACTACATTCAAAGTGTCAGATGTGCCCAGTCCTGGTAGCTCATGCCTGTAATCAGGAGGCTGAGATCTGAGGGTTATGGTTCAAAGCCAGCCTGGGCAGGAAAGTCTTTGAGACTCTTACTTCCAATTAATCACCAGAAAGCCAGAATTGATGCTGTGGCTCAAATTGGTAGAGTGCTAGTCTTGAGAGAAAAAGCTCAGGGGCAGTGCCCAAGCCTTGAGTTCAAGCCCCATGATTGACAAAAACAAAAAACAAAAAAACAAAAAAAAATGTGTCAGGTGCCTGGATGTTTTCCTTTGTTCTTACTATCACCAGGGTTGCTCTGTTTGGTTGCTCTGTCATCTGTCACTAGTGTGTCCCCTGTATGTGTCACTGTTGCCCATTTCTGGCTCTCATTAGTGATGTGGATTCTTTACATCCAGGCAGTCACAGAGAGTGCATTTTCAACAGGCAGTGCGATCACACAGCTGGTTTTGAGTAGTTCCTAGACAGTGGATTCTCATGTTACCCACAGAAGCACAAATGGTTGGCAGGATTTGCTCATTTTAATAAAAAGGAAACATTGCTCAGCAGAGACTAAATAATTTCATTAGGTTCTACAGCTGTGGCTGGTAGAGTAAGGATTTGAACTTTCATTTTAAAAACATATTCCTTTGAAATGAATTAGAATGACCCACGCTCCCACCTATACCTGCAGTTTGGCCTGGGTGAAGGAAATTGCTTAATGACATGCATCAGTTTTGCAGACGTTTATCTATCTGCCTTGTTTATTGGTGTAGAAGGTACATTATGGCATTTCTACAATGCATACAATGTACTTTGATCATGTTCACCCTTCCATCGCTCCTCCTGTTCCCCTACCTCCCCTTATTCCTGTCCCTTCCACCTGATAGTAGTCTTTTTTCATGACCCTTTATTACCATCGTTAGCTCTCTGGTTTTCTCTCACTCACATCTCTCCCTCTAGGAATGGGGCATTATGGCAGTGCAAAACTGCGGGGAGCTAGGGCGAACGCCATTACAAGATGGCGCCCACTCCCTTGCAGCTTTGAGGTCCATATTAGGCAGTGCTTGGCGGGACGGTGGGTCCTGGGCTTTGCGCATGCGCGAGCCACGTAGAGTCCCCAGCCAATCCTGTGGCACCTGGTGACGGTGAAAGGCAGACGACCAATGATAGAACGACCTGTGTTCCTATTCCCTATATAAGCGGCCATGTTTTGGGTGCACGCTCTCTCGCGCTCAAGCTCTCCTACAAGTAACAAGGCTCTCCAATAAAGCGTGATCTGAGAAGACTCCTGGTGTGGTGGTCGTTCTTCCTCGCTGGCCGAGAAGGCGTTCGCCGCACAAAACCACCCCTCCTCCATGCCCTGAAACCTTATGTGTGGGAGCTACAGAGCTGTATTCTGGGTCATCACCGCTCACCTGTGCTCATCTGCAATCATTCAAGAAATTTACTCAATTCTTGTCCAGATTGTTATAACTATGCCTGTGTTCTGGAGCCTCTCAGAAGGGAGGGTTCTCTGAACAAGATCTTTGCAAAGTTCTCAGGTCTGGAACTGGAACACTTAGACAGCTCTCTCTACTTCCGGGCTTCAGTTGGCCTAAGTTTCAATCCTTGAGATGCTGTAGCCTCTAAAACCTTAAAGAGGCCTGGCTGAGTTTATGGCAGTGTGAAATGTTGCTGGTGTGGAGTGCGGCTCTTGATGGATGAGTGTAGTTAAAGGCTCATCTTGCCAGGATTTCGGCGCGTGCTGCAAGGGTATTTTTGTGCTGCCAGGTAGGGCTTTTTTCCTGAGCTGGGTTTCTTTCCACACATCTGGTAGTAGGCAGGTTTTTGGAAAGCCACATAATTGCTGAAGTACTCATATGCTGTCCAACCCAAGACATTGTTTCTTTGTTTCTTCCTTTCTTTCCTTCCTTCCTTCCTTCTTTCCTTCCTTTCTTCCTTCTCTCTCTCCTTCCTTCCTTCCTTCCTTCCTTCCGTTCTCTCTTTTTCTCTTTCTCTCTCTCTCCCTCCCTCCCCCTCTCTTTCTTTCTTTCTTTCTTTCTTTCTTTCTTTCTTTCTTTCTTTCTTTCTTTCTTTCTTTCTTTCTTTCTTTCTTTCTTTCTTTCTTTTTTTTTTGTCGGTCGTGGGGCTTGAACTCTGGGCCTGGGCGTTGTCCCTCAGCTCTTCAGCTCAAGGCAAGCGCTCTACCACTTGAGCTACAGCGCCACTTCCCTTTCTTTCTTTCTTTCTTTCTTTCTTTCTTTCTTTCTTTCTTTCTTTCTTTCTTTCTTTCTTTCTTTCTTTCTCTCTCTCTCTCTCTCTCTCTTTCTCTCTCTCTCTCTTTCTCTCTTTCTCTCTTTCTCTCTTCTTTCGTTGTTGGTCATGAGGCTTGAACTCAGGGCCTGGGCACTTGTCCCTGAGCTCTTTTGCTTAAGAGTGCTTTACCACTTTGAGCCACAGTGCCACTTCTGGTTTTCTGGTGGTTAATTGGAGATAAGAGTCTCATAGACTTTCCTTTTGGGGCTCACTTTGAACCATGATCCTCAGATCTCAGCTTCCTGAATAGCTAGGATTACAGGCATGGGCCACTAGCGCTGGGCTACTGCTCATTGATATAGCTCACAGAGCAGCTTGGTCAGGACAGAAAGTGTCCTGCGCTATACACTGCAGCATCAGCCCCACACACAGGTCCTGATCCTAGCAGGTTCTACCTGTATGGCTTATGGTAGTCACTTTACCTCTCTTTTATGGAGGCCTGTACTGGAACTTGAAGTCAGGGCCTTGCATTCTCCTTTTGGCTTTTTTGCTCAAGGCTAGTGCTATACCACTTGAGCCACATCTCTACTTCCAGATTTTTTGTGGTTAATAGGAGATAAGGGTCTCACAAACTTCTCTTCTAAAGCTGACTTCAAGCCATAATCCTGGGCTCTCAGCCTTCTGAGTAGTTAGGATTATAGGCTTAAGCCACCAGCCCCTGGCTATACCCTTGGTGTTTTGAGAAAGGGTCTCCCTATGCATCTCGGGCTGGCCTTGAACTTGTGATACTTTGCCTCCATCTCCAAATATTGCAGGTTACAGTCTTGAGCTACCACACTAGCCCTCGTGTGTGTGTGTGTGTGTGTGTGCATGCGTGTGTGCGTGTGTGTACCCTGGAGCTTGAACTCAGGGCCTTGTTCTCTTACTTTGGCTTGAGCCATAGCTTCATTCCTGCTTTTTGCTGGTTAGCCTCCTGAGTAGCTAGGATTACAGATAGATGTAAGCCACTGGTGCCTGGCTAACTGGCATTTTGGAAAATATTACATGGGACAAGAAAAACATACCTGTATTAGATGGAAGATGCAAATGAGGTATATCAATAATAGTAACAAAAGTCAGAGGTATAAGCAGGGGGTATGGTTTAAGATTAAATGGAAAGTGGGAAGCCCTACTGCCTTCAGAATGCATTAGGATGAATTTCAGCAGCTGGTTATATAAGTCTTGATTTCGTTGCTGCTTTTGCTAAATGGGTAAGAAAAAAAAATGACTTGAAATTTTAAAAAATTCTTTTTTTTTTCCTAGGGCCAGTTCTGTGACTATTGCAATTCTGAGGATTCCAGGCGGGCACATCCAGCCGCATATGCGATTGATGGATCCGAACGGTGGTGGCAAAGCCCTCCCCTCTCCTCTGGCACACAGTACAACAAAGTCAGCCTCACCTTGGATCTGGGTCAAGTGAGTTTTGCCTTTGACTGCAACAGAACCATTAGTTTGGACCATTGTTTTCGGTGGTGGTGGTGGTGGTGGTGGTGGTGGTGGTGGTGGTGGTGGTGGTGGTGGTGGGGTGTGTGTGTGTGTGTGTGTGTGTGTGTGTGTGTGTGTGTGTGTGTGTGTGTGTGTGTGTGTGTGTGTGTGTGTGTGTGTGTGTGTGTTTTCAGGTACTGGGGCTTGAGCTCTGGTCTTCCTGCTCTTAGTGGTTTTGGTTTGGCTCTACTTCCATCTGTGATTTCTGGCAGAACAGAAATTACTATAAAAGTGAACTTCAGTTTTTAATTCATTAACCATTGCGAAATCTGTAGACATTATTATTTTCCACCCTTAAAATTAGCCAAAATGTAAATCCCTATTCTTGACTATTAAGGGAGTGAAAAAAATTCGTTGTAAATTGTTTTGTTGGAGAAGTTGCTTTTTTTTTTTTTTTTTTTTTTTTGTCAGTCATGGACCCTGAACTCCAGGCCTGGGCACTATCCCTCAGCTCTTCAGTTGAAGGCTAGCACTCTACCACTTGAGCCACAGCACCACTTCTGGCTTTTTCTGCTTATGTGGTGCTGAGGAATCAAACCCAGGGCCTCATGCATGGAACGCAAGCGCTCTACCACTGAGCCACCTTCCCAGCCTGATTTTAATTGCTTTAAAAAACATTGTGTTAAATGGCAGGGAATGTGCCTTATTGGTACTGTGTTTGCCTAGCATGCATGAGGCCCTGGGTTCAGTTCCTCAGTACCACATCAACAAAAAAAAAATAAAATTAATAAGAACAAAAAGAAAAAATAACCATTAAATTATTTTTTAAAAATTGTGGTAAAAATGATAAAGTTTATCTTTGAGAGCACACTCTTCAGTGGCCTTACATATATTGACACTGGTGTGCAAACGTCAGCATCATTGGCTTCCAGAATTCTTTTTTACCTTGCACAACTGGAGCTTGGTACTTGGCAATCCCTTTTCATACCTCTACCCAAGCCCTGGTAATTGGCATCTGTTTCCTGTGAATTAATGCCCCTCACTCAGAACCTCATGTAAGTGGAGTCATGCAGCGAGTGCTTATCTCTGTGACTAGCTTATTTCCTTCAGACTAAATTTTCATGGTTCACCTGTGCTGTAGCATGTGGCAGAATTTCCTTCCTTTTTAAGGGCAAATAACATTGCATTGTGTATATATATCACATTATATTTACCCATTCATCCATTGATGGGCATTTGGATTGCTCCCAACTTTAGGCTATTGTAAGTCATGCTGCTAAGGAGTCATGCTGCTAAGGACATGGGAGTGGTAATGGTATTTTTCGATAACATTCTCTTTCCTGGAAATCCTAACTCTACAAACACTGACTACTGCTGCAGTTTGGGGCCTCACTGGGGTAACTGGTTCACAGTGGAGCCTGGATTTAGCCTGTGCTATCCAAGATGGCTGCTTTTGGCACATACCTTCTCTTCCTGGGTGGGGCAGCACTCAGAGCTACAACTGTGATCAGTTGAGCTTATATGACACAGACAAAAGATTTTGTGAATGCATTAAAGGTCCCAAAAGGCAGATTATCCTGGGTAAGATCAGTTCTTATTTGTAGAGCCCTCAAAAGGGACTGAAGAAAGAAATTTGACCCATGGGAAATTTTCCTGCTGGCCTTAAAGGGAAAGCTACCATGCCCTGAACTTCCCATGGAGCCAGTCATGAGGCAAGGAGCGCAGAGTGAATTTTAGAAACTGAGGGTGCCCTCCTACACCTTCCAGCCAACTGTTCCTATAACCATAAGGGGCAGAATCCAGTAGAGCTCCTGAGTGTGGCTTTGACCAGAACATAGAACTTGGTTGTGCTATGCCTGACTCTTGACCTGCGGAACTTCAAGATAATATATTGTTTTAAATCATTAAGTTTATAATCATTTGTTTTGCAGCAGCAGCAAATGAATTTACCAATAGTTCCCTTTTTGGACTACAGTACCTATGATTATACTGTTCTCTTTGTTGGATACCATTGCACACAGCATACAGTTCATCTAAAAAAGTTCTATTGGACAGAAATAAAAGAAGGAAATACTATTTGGGAGTTGAGCAAGACTGAGATTTCTTGTGTGTGTTATTTTCATTGGGTATGGTTTGGTAATAAAGAAGGGCACTCAACCTCTTTAGCCCATAGTTTGTGCTAAATTAGTTCTCTTCTGAGGATATTTTCTGCATCAGTTAGCATCTAACATAATTCACAGAGATGCTGCCTGGGCCCAAAGACTGTTTAACCCCAGTTTCAACTGTGAGTTAGTTTTATCCCTCCAATAGCTAACATTAAGTCAGTAATCATAGCAGCAGCATTAACTCAGTACGTTTAGCTTATAATGACTAGAACCAGGATCACTCATCATGTCAATGTCCTTTCTCCCCCTTCCTCCCCTCCCCACCCCGGCCCACCCCACCCCACCCCATGTTCCCTCAGCCCTGAGAATATATGGTTTGCTATGTAAACATAAACAGATAATAAAATGATCCATACCAAAGATACTTATGCCATTTTTTTTTTTTTTGGTATCAGTACTATGGCTTGAACCCAGGGCCTAGATGCTGTCCCTGAGCTTTTTCACTCAAGGCTGGTGTTCTACCAACTGAGCCACAGCTCCATTTCTGGCTCTTTTGGTGATTAACTAGAGACAAGATTCTCATGGACTTTTCCTGTCTGGGCTTGGTTTCAAACTGTGATTCTCAGAGCTCAGCCTCCTGAGTAGCTAGGAATACAGGTGTGAGCCATTGGCATCTGACATAATTAATGCTATTTTTTAAAAAGCTCGTTTCTAAAGTATCTCTTTAAGGTAAATGTAGAGATGCATGCCTGTAATTCTAGAACTCTCTGGGATTACAGAATCTCTGGGATTATAGAATCTCTCTATCCTAACACAGGATAGAGAGATTGAAATCAGCCTGGGTTATATAGTGAGACCCTGTCTCAAACAAAAAAAATAGAGAAGAAAAAGAAAAGACCTATTTGATATATTGATATCTCCTTAAATAAGGGGTTAAATTCAGAAAACATCAACATAGGAGGAATTTAGTAATTTGTTTGATGCTGACAGATCTCTTCAGTGATGGATTTCACCTTGATTTTGCTCTCTGCCAGGATGGCAGTGTGCTCCTGTAGTCAGCCTGCCTTGGTTTATGCCTGATGCACTGTGTACTCATTGTATGGTCCTTCCCTGTATACTTTACTGCCCTCAGCCTCATTTTCCTCCTTTATGGCATTAGATGATTGTGTAAACCTCATAGGATTGTTGTCTAAAGTTTTAAGTTAACTGCCTCATTTTTGAACTTGCAAAGACAGTGTTCATAATTTTTATTAAATAAAGTGAACGTCAATAAACACTCCTAACATTTGTGCCTTTAGAAAGAACAACACATAATACTGTTAAAAGTACTCTGGGAAAATTAAAAGTACTCAGGTAAAGGAATTTAAATTAGGTTAACCAGAGCACATTTCTTCTTTGCTTTATGTTGGAGCAATATGCATGTCTACAGGTATGCTTTATCTTGTATGATTCATATTTTATGCCCAATTGGCAAGGTGTTTCCTTTTGTTTGCTGTGGTAACCATGAAAATGTCACTGAGAGGCTGGACTGAACAATTTCAGAGTAATAGCAAACCAGGCATTAGTGCCTCATGCCTGTAATCCTAGCTACTCAGGAGGCTGAGATATGAGGATCAGGATTTGAAGCCAGCCCAGGAAGGAAAGTCTGTGAGACTTTCTTTTTTTTGTCAGTTATGGGACTTGAACCTGGGGCCTGGGCACTATATCTGAGCTCTTTTGTTCAAGGCTAGCACTCTATTACTTTAAGCCACAGTGTCACTTGTAATTTTCTGGTGGTTAATTGGAGATAAGAGTCTCAAAGACTTCCTCCTCCCCACCACCCCGCTGACTTCAAACCATGATCCTCAGATCTCAGCCTCCTAAATAGCTAGGATTACAGGTGTGAGCCACCCCCCCCCCCCCCCGCCCGCTTTCGGTGAGACTCTTATCATCAATTAACTACAAAAAGTAGAAGTAGAGCTGCGGCTCAAGCAGTAGAACACTCACTAGGTTTGAGCAAAGATACTCAGAGACAGCACTCAGGCCCTGAGTTCACACAGAGGCTTGTAGAGGGAGAGACTTGGAGAGAGAGGGAGAGTTGAAGGGCAAAGGAGTGAGGGGAAGGGGGAAGAGAGAGGAGGAAGAGAGAGGGCTGAGAAAGTCAGACATACTTTAGAGTTAGGAAAGTATGAATGTTGGTGCATGGTAGGAAATAAAACATAGGTCATCCGCTTGTGAGACCAATATACTGTTTGCCAGCTGCCAAACTGAAATTTGACTTTGAGTTTGCTGTAGTCAGTTTGACAGATTATTTTGTTAAGAGGGGCTTGTTTTTCTCTTTTGAATTGTTGGAGGTTTTCATTATTGTTTTTCTAAAGCAGCCAGGATATAGAGGGTAATTTCTCCCTCATAAGGTGGCACCTTAGGGTACTTTTGTGAGTCATTCCTTCTGGGGTTGTTCAAGTTCATTTGAATATGCATTGTTGAGTTGTTATAAATTCATTATTGGCATTTCAGGATTACAGGGAGCTTTGTTACCATCTGGCTAAATGTAATACTTGCATCTTCACATAAAAGTAAAATGTGAGCCAGCACCAGTGGCTCACACCTATAATCCTAGCTACTCAGGAGGCTAACATCTGAGGATTGAGCTACCAATTGGCCAGCAAAAAGCTGGACATGGAGGTGTGACTTAAGTTTAAGTGGTAGAGCACCAGCCTTGAGCTAAAAAGAGCTCAAGGACTATGCCCAGGCCCTGAGTTCAAGCTCTAGGATATGGAATGGCTTAAGCAGAGTCTTTGGAATTTAGGTCATTCCTTCTTCCCAGGAGTGTGTTCCTGTGAGCAGGGAGGATAGAGGGATGGATTTCCTTCAGCATCCTAATGAATCCTAATCATATATTCCTTCAACCCTGTCTGTATCCTCTGAGTTCCTGCTAAGCCGTGTGGTAGAGGCTGCCTAAATTATGAGCTCTTTGAAGGTCAAATGCTGTGTGTATACAACATTCTTTTTAAATCTACAGGGCTGGGGAGTCCTGGAATACATTATTCTTCTCAACAAAACTTGAATTAAACACTATTCTCTCATACTATCCATCTGATGATATGTTTTGCTATGATCATAGAGAACCCTGATCTATTCTAAAGACCCCCCCTTCACATTTACATTTGTTAGTTTTCATATAACTAGCACCACAAATACAACAAATATAACAGAAAGCAAACCACATATGTTTCCTTCTAAAACATTCAGTAGGCTATGGACAGACAGCAGATGTCCTGAGCAGAGATAAAATCTGGCCCAGAAAGTAGCAATACTAGGAAATGAAATACTTTCCTTCTAGCATTTTCTTCTATGCTCTATAGATAGAAGTTAATGTGATAAAGTGTTGTGACCTCCTTGGGGACTTACCAAGAAGCCGTGACTCACACGCAGTGAAGACTTTGGCATTTGACTGCTTCCCCAAATGAGGCCATAGTAAAGTTATCAGAGTTCATTTTTCTAGTCAGGAAAGGTGACAGACAACCAGGGTGTGGCAACATGGAAAAATGAAACCCACAGTCCAGGGAAAAGAGCCATTTGGGTGCTGAATCAGCCCCTATGTTTTATCGTTACTGCTATTTTTGAGATAGAGTTTACAAGTTCAAGGCCCAGGCTAGCCTTGAACTCATGATCTTTCTGTTTCAGCTTCCTGAGTGCTAAGTTTATAGACATGCCCCATATGCAACTTCAGCCTACATCTTAAAAGTTTGTCACAGGACTTGTCAGCAGACATGCAAACAGAGTCTAGTTCTTGAGAACTCCCAAGTCCTTGGCTCTTTCTGATGAGACCAAAATTAACAGGATCAAAGTCCCTGGCACCACTTAGAAAAGGTCAATCCAATCTCCATGTAGTTGAGTGAGTAGAAGGAAGTGACCTGCCAGGACATAGATAAGGAGTTGACCAGGAAGGGAAACTACTATCTTGTCAAGAAGGCTCCAGGCCACCATGCTAAGCTTTGGTTGTATGGGGTGGTCAGAAAGGGGAAAGACCATGGGACCAGAGCAGGCTGGGGGTAGGGCATTGGTGCTAGATTTGGAAATGGAGAGGACTCCGGGCACATTCAAATGTTCATCAAGCATTGTAAACATTAGACAAGTAAAAATGATTATTCCTTAGAAGAATTGTCATTGATACTTCTTTACTACCCTTAGTCCTTCTGCCCTCCCCACCCCCATCCAGGCTTCCACTGAATGTAAGCTGCCTTAATTCTCCTAAATCAAAAAATGTGCTATAAATATATTCATTCTCTAGTTCTTTGAACTCAACATTCATATACATCTTTCCAAGTATTTGCATTTTAGAAGATTGCTATCTGTCTTTGACATGGACGCACTACTTCTGTGAGGTTGTTCTGGAGAAATATGTGATAAAAACTCAGTGTCTGATCTGAGAACTATTCATAATAGCATAAAATGGAAAACAATCCCAAGTCCATTAAAAGGGCTGATCCAGTCAATGGATGAATATGCAGCCATGAAAATGATGCCCTAGAGTGGTCTTTAGTGACACAAATATGTCCACACTGTATTGTGAAGAAAAAACATAAAAGATAACATTATACATATTTATATAAGTATAAATATATAAATGTATAATACATATTACATATATGTGTAAAATATGATCTCATTATAGTAAAAGATATATGGCACATATAAACAAAAATCAGGAAAGGTTGCTTATAAAATGATAAACAGCTAGGATTACATCCCTGTAATCTCAGGAGACTGAGATCTGAGAATCACAGTTCAAAGCCAGCCCGGGCAGAAAAGTCTGAAATTCTTATTTCCAAATAATCCACCAGAAAACTGGGAGTGGCACTGTGCTCAAATGGTAGAGTGCTTGCGTTGAGCTGAAGAGCTCAGGACAGTGCATAGGCCCACAGTTCAAGCCCCAGATCAGAAAAAAAAAAAGATAAACATACTTTTCTCTGGATGGTGGAATTACCTGCGGTTTTTAGCTTCTTCTGTAAGTCTCAGTGGGGTCACTAACTCTGGATTATTACCTAGCTACCCATCTGGTTATACACCTTTCTACCTGGGTGACTCTGGATCCTCTAGCTAATGTCTCGGGATCAATCTCTTTGTGTGAAATCTGAGATGAGTCTAGTACCAGCCACATACAGTCATGGTGAGGTATTAACAAGACATCGTAGAAGAGACTAAGAATAATAGTGTCTTCTACGCTATGAGAGCAATGTGTGTCACCTATTGTGTCTGTATTTTCTTTTCTTTTCCTTTTTTTCTGCTGATACTTTCTTTAATTTTTTATTTGTTTAGGATTTATTGATAGCACTGGAAGGTATTGTGTGAAAATTCCATATTTTGAATGTTTACCCCCTCTATGATATTCCCTAAACCTTCTTTCTTCACTCTTCCTTTTGTAATCAATCTTTGGTGGTTTTTTAAAATGCTATACATGTATATGTAACATACTCTGGTCCTCCTCCCTTCTCAGACCTTCTCCGTTCCCCACCTTACACACCTATTCTCATCCTATAGTGTTTCCCTTTTGTGCTTAAGTCCCATTATTCTTGTTACTTTAAAAATAATTTTAGACATGCATTCTGCATATGAGCAGAAATGTGATATTTGGCCTTTTAAGTTTATTTCACTCAATATGATGATTTTCAGTTCCATCTATTTCATTGCAAATTACATAATTATATTCTTTTTTATGACTAGTAATACTCCATGGTGTATATATACCACATTTTATTTATCCATTCATTACTTGTGGGGAACCTAGTCTGATTCCACTGTTTGGCTACTATGAATAGTACTGGGATAAACATGGGTGCATAAGTACCCCTCTTGTATGTTGATATTTTCTCTTTCAGAGACCCAAGAGTGGAATATCAGGGTCAGAAGCTCATTTTTAGCTTTTTACTGAAACTCCTTACTGATTTCTGTAGTGGCTGGACTAACTGGCATTCCCACCAACAGTGAATGAGGGTACTTTCTTATCCCCCACTTTCACCATCTTTTGCCTGTTCTGACTGGGGTGAGATAGAATCTCAATATAGTTGCGATTTGTATTTCTTTTATGACTAAGAATATGGAACATTTTCCTATTCTTATTAGCTAATTGTGTATAACTTTTTAAAGTGGTTTAATTATTTTTGCCTATTTATTAATTGGATTATTTGTTCTTTTGCTGTTTTTATCTTTTGAGTATTTGTGTTTTGCACCCCCAGTCTGTGGGTTTTCTCTTCACTGAGGTAATTGTTCCATTTGTTGTGCAGAAGATTTTAAATTTAGTTAGTCTGATTTGTTCAGTTTTTGTTCTTACATCTGAGCAATTAAGAGTCCTGTCTTTTCTCCAACATATTGGAGAAATGTATTGTTTTGGGCTCCTTTGTCAAAAGTTAAATGGCTTCTATCTGTAGTTTCCACATTATTTTTAAAGTTAGTAAAACAATAAAGCTGTTTTCCTTTTGGGAAAAAGTTAGAGGACAAAATGACGAATGATTGCTGGTAGGATTTGTGGCATTCCCACCAACAGCGCAGGATGAGTTGCCTCTCCTCTCTCCATCCAATACAAATGTGTGAGGATTTTGTCTCAGAATGAGGTTGATCTGCCTGAGACCCTGAAGAGCCAACAGAATCAGAAGATAACAGACTCAGAAAATACCTAGTAAATGGAAATTGGAAGGGTTTTTTTTTAAGAGCACATTTTATTAGCATGATCAGTAAATCTTGAAAACTATGCTTCTTCCCTGGTGAAACTTTTGAGATTTCAAACATATCTTGGCTATAAATAAAGTTTTTCTCTTACTATTAATGGCAGACATTTACAAGGAAAAGCTGAGTTTCATGGATTCTTCACCAAGGCTCTCTGGGGAGCTGGAGCTAAGAGAGATGTCCCAGGGGAGCAGCTGGGCCCCCCCCCCCCCCCCCCCCCCCGGCATCTCCGCCTGCTGTTTTCCAGTGCCTTGTTTCCCACATGGGCCTTGCTTCCATATCTGCCCACCCAGTGACCCTGGAGCCTTCCTGAGTACCTGGTTATCCATCTGCTCTTTCTCTTTCCATGTCTCTTCTTTTCCTCTTTCTACCTCTGTGCCTCTTTCTTCAACTGTATTTCTCATTGTCAGCACAGGAAGCATGGCTCTTCAGTGAAATACTTGCTTGTACTCTAGCAAGTACAAGGCCTCTGGGTTTGAACTCTAGACCACCAAAAAAAAAAAAAAAAAAAAAAAGCAAGAAAGAAAGGAAGAACAATAACAAAAGACAGATTCATTTTTCATTCTCCCACTGAATTTTCTTCCTTTATAGAAAAACAGAAACCGAAATCAAACCACCTTTTCTAAGTATAGCTCACCACTTTTCCTGTGCTCATTGTCTATCTGGGGAGGGGCTCTGTGCTGTGTCCTTGGCTGAGATGCTGCTCAGCCATTGGGCTGGGGGTGGGGCAGGGGCAGGGATCTGTAAGGGTGTCAGCTCCAGCAGGCCCCGCCTCCACAACTGCCCTTACTGCCCCTACCCCAACTGACTTCATTGGTGGCACACACTTAGGACCTACTTGTCCGGAGGGGCCAGGTTCCCTTTCTCATACCTGGCATCTTTAGCGGTTCTCTCTCATGAGACTTCCCCCAATGTGGGCAGAGTAACCTGCAGACAAGGATTGTCCTCCCACCCCTCAACTGGAGAGCAAGCTCCTGAGCCGTTTGCACTTTCCTCCAGCTCTCACCCCACTGATACAAATGTTCCACGACGAGGAATTCCAGATGGAGCGTGCCAGGCCTGGCACACTCTGTTCTTTAAGCTTTGAGCACTTGGAGCCATGAGCCTTTGTTGTCCCTCAGGATCGCAGAACAGCCTGCATAGAACATTCAGTTCTTTCCCTGCCTCTCACATTCTCTCTCTCTGCCTGCTTCAACCACATGTCTTCCAGGGGCTCCAGAGAGACGGTGGAGAGGGCTAGGGCTTCTCAGAAGCTGGGAGCTCTGTCCCCTTCAGGATCTGTCTAAATCCACAGTCCCAGGCAGGCATGGGAGACTGGAATCTAAGCTGGTGTCTTTAGAAAAAGGTCTGAAGTGAGCAGAATCGCTTGGACTGCTAGTATAAGGATGGGAAGGCAGAACCGGTAGAGGTGAGGTAAGGTGAGTGGAGAGCAAAGGCCAGTTTCCTTGCTGTGGAGGGAGGTGCAGGCAGGGAGAGGCAGAGGGCAGCTGGTTTGTGAGTTCTTCTGTTTTAGGGAAAGGCATAATAAGCCCACATCTCTAGGTCTCTCAGCTCAGGTCCTGGATAGGGCTGGGCCTGAAAGTACCTGGTCACCCCCGCTCCCCTGCATCAGTGGGTCTGTACCCACTGCAGACTCAGTGAAACCTAAATGCACCAGTGCTTAAGTCCATTATAGAAAATAGCATGATACTTATGTATAAACTATGCACATCTTTCCATATATTAAGTCATCTCTTGATTACTTATGACCCCTTAAATACAGTGTAAAATGCTGTTTATTTTATTTTACTTTATTTACTTTATTTAGTTAGTTTTGGTCATGGGGCTTGAACTTAGGACCTGGGTGCTGTCCTGAGCTTTTTTGGTTCAGGCTAGTACTCTACCACTTTGAGCCATAGTGTCACTTCCAGTTTTCTAGTGGTTAATTGTAAAAGATAAGTATATCATGGACTTTCCTGCTTGGGCTGGCTTTGAACTGGGATCCTCAGAGCTCAGCCTCCTGAGTAGCTAGGATTACAGATGTGAGCCACTGGCACCTAGCTTAAAAAATGCTATTTAAATAGTTGTTATTCTGTATCACTTAGGGAATGATGACAAAAAAGTCTGTACATGTTCAGTACAGACACAACTTTTCCCCCAATTATTTTTGATGTGTGGTTAGTTGAATCTGCAGATTTGGAGCCTTGGATACAGAGACTCACCTGTATTTAGTACAGGTGTGTCTGATACCTTGCCTAGGCTGCCCGGCTTGTTATTGTTAGTTGCCATGGCAACTGTACCAACCCCCTGCTTAAACTCATTTCTCTCCAAGCCCAGCAACCCACTCAGTCCTGGACATGGTTTTCTTTCCTAACTTTGCTTATTTCTTCCAGGCCTTATGTTCTGCTTCTCATATCACAAACCACCACCCAGCCCAGTAGTGTCTGTGCATCCAACATCCCCGAATCCCAGCTTCTTTACAGCCTGGGAACCTCTGACTTCCGCTGCTCCAAATGTGTTCTTTGGGTCAGCTGCAACTGCAATTCCCAGGAGCCTTTTCAAAATACAGAATTTTGAGAAGACTTACTAAATTGGAACCCACATTTTAAGTCACCAACTAGACTACATTCACATTGAAATTTAAAAACAATGCTATAACCAGTGCTCTTCAACCCATCTGTGGCAACAGACTGTTTTAAAAGAAAAATTCTAATCTGTTACCTCTGCAAAATATAATTAAAATGAGTTCTGAGGAAAGTAGGAGGGTTGGGGGGGGGAAGCCTGAAAATGTTTAGAATACAAACTTCATAAGAATAGACTCGACTGGCATTAGCTCACTCTTTCAAATCATTGCAGATGTCTCTAAATGTTTACTGTCAATCTCTTGTTTGTTTTTCACTGTGGATGAGCAGCAGCCCCCAGACCAGTATTTGTGCCTTAGAGCACTCTTTGAATAGCTACTCTAGATGATCTTCTGTAACTTTTCTTCAGTCATTGTGTCCAATGTCCCAACCTGATATCAGCCTGTCTTGTCTGTCACAAGTCTTTCCTCAGGCTGAGATTTGACTGCAGAGTACTAGATATGTTTGTCAATTACTTAAAAGTGTTAAAATAGCCTCAAGCTCCACAGTCTCCCTTTCCTCCTCTCTTCATCCTTCTCTGCTTAGTGCTGAGCCTGTTGAAGTTCCCAGCAGCGTCAATAGCTCCTCTACAGATCCTCTGGCAGGATCTGGCCCCTGACATGTTGGCAGATGCTGAGGACAAAGAATGAAATGCATGAGGGGGGTGGGGGGTGGGGGGTGAGGGGGTAATCTGTTCCCAGAGCTCCCTCTACTGGCTGTGGCTTGTAGCAACTGGGTTCCACTTCTTCCTTTCTGGCTTAGGGTGGGAGACAAATTTAGTTTCTGGGCTCTGAAGTGTATTGCCATCATGGTTTCCTTAACAACCCAGCCTGCTGTTTTAAAAACACTGATCAATCACTTACTTCTAGCAGGTCCTCTGTCTCCTGCTGGGATGTTGCATGGCACTAAGCACTCTGCCTTGAAAAGGTTGTAGAACTGGTTGAAATTTACTGAATTATCCACCAATCACTTCTGAAAGCATAAAAGGAAATGAATGAGGTGATGGCACAATAGAATTTTTAAAAGTTCGTCTTATATGTGTGTGCAAGTGCACGTGTGTGTGTGTGTGTGTGTGTGTGTGTGTGTGTGTGTGTGTGCATGTGTACACGAGCTTGCTTAATCTCTCCTTTTCATTTTACCCTTCTTTTCTTGTTTTTGTGTTTTGGTGATTTTATGTTGCATCAACGTTTTGTCTTTATATCCTTAAACATTGTGCTATCCTCCCATTCTTTTGTTCTTAAACAAAATGGGGGGTAGATAAATCCAAGCTATCATTGAAACTAAAAATACAATGACTCTTTTCCTTTTCCATATTTTGTTTTGACTGAAACTGTGAAACCATACTTGAGCTTATGATTCTCTTAACTCTGAAACATTTGTGTCTTCAGCTAGAAATACTTGTTTTCTAGTGCTGTGAATTTCTGAGTCAGGACAGGAATACAATGCAAGTCTGGGGAAACATTCAAGCTCTATGTGCTGGCAATAGCCTCTGTTTCCTTTCTTTTGCCTGTCTTGGGGCTTGAACTCAGGGCTTGGGTGCTGTCCCTGAGTTTCTTTTGCTCAAGGCTATCTCTCCACTATTTAAACCGTAGCTCCACTTACAGCCTTTTTGGTAGTTTATTGTAGATAAGACTCTCATGGACTTTCCTACCCAGGCTGGTTTTGAACCCTGATCATCAGAGCTCAGCCTCCTAAGTAAATAGGAGTACAGGCATGACCCACCAGTGCCTGGCAATGTCTGTTTCCTTTTAAAATAGACTTAAAAAGCCCAACTTGGAGCATGTGTCAAAGGCTGCCTTTTATGATTTGAACCAAAAGAATCTACTTTTATGCAGCTGTTTCCCCATTAAACTGATTTGTTTCATTTTCTGTAGAGCAAATATATCCTTTAATTATAAGACTTCATTATCTATTGTACTATGTCATTCCCAGATATTTTATTTTGCTCCTGGAAATGTTTCCAGTGACAGATAATTACATGTGTTGATAGCAGGGACTAGGTTTGTGTCTGAATATGTAGAGACTCATGCTAAGCATTCAACTATGAATAATACCTCTAGGCATTCTTTTAAAAGACCCCTTCCCACCCACGTTGTATTTCTCCTTGACTATTATTAGTTTTCCTTTTGCTAAGAGTTACTGCTTATTCTGGAGACAAATGGGCCTTCATAAAGCAAATTACACACTGAACTTTCTTTTTAAAATATATTCAATTGATACACAGTACATCTTTATGGGTCACAGTAAGATTTTTCTATATGTATACAAAGCCACACTAAAATTTCTTGCTGAATGAACCTGTGCAAATAGATGCAATGTTAGCTACCTGACTTATTTGCTGCCCAAACTGGCCTGTTTGCATGGTATGGTAAGACAAATATTCCCTTGGTAGGAAAAATAGCCACCTTTTATCTTCTGGGACTGAGACTTGAACTCAGAGCCGGATGCTTTTGCTCACCGTGTGGTGTTCTACCATTTGAATCAAGCCTCCGGCCCAAACTAGAGCTTTATAAAGGGATGGCTTGGAAGCAATTGCTTGGTATAGGATGACATACTTTCAAGGTACCGAATAGGCTATTTTTTTCTTTTTCTTTTTGTCAGTCGTGGGGCTTAAACTCTGGCCTGGGCACTGTCCCTCAGCTCTTTTGCTCAAGGCTAGCGCTCTATCACTTGAGCCACAGCGCCACTTCCAGTTTTCTGGTGGTTAATTGGAGTTAAGAGTCTTATGGGCTTTCCTGCCTGGGTTGTTTTTGAACCTTGATCCTCAGATTTCAGCCTCCTGAGTAGCTAGGATTTCAGGTGTGAGCCACTGGCACCCAGGTGCTATTTTTTTCTTGATGCCAGTACTGGGACTTTGAACTCAGGGCTTGGGTGCTGTGTCTGAGACATTTTGCTGAAGGCTAGTGTGCTACCACTTGAGCTACAGCTGGTTAACTGGAGATAAGAGTCTCATGGACTTTCCTGCTTGGATTGGCTTCCAACTGTAATCCTAATATCTCAACCTTCTAGTAGCTAGAATTACAGGTGTGAGCTACTGGTGCCCCACAGAGCAGGCTTTTTAGCAATCCCTGTAACTGAGATGAAAGAAATTAAAAGGCTGATGTCCTCAGGAGAGAGGATACATCGACTTAAAATGTACTGGAGACCAGGTGTCCACAGGAGAAAGGGCAGCCCTGCCTGTGTTCCCAGTGAGTGGAAGGAGATATATATATATAGTACCAGCTGGCACCAACAATTCTCAAACTTTAATGAACATCTGAATCATCTGTTTGACTCAGAAGATTGCAGTGTGCTTGTAGATGCTGGAAGGCTAAGATGTTTCCTAATGATGTCAGGTTCCATGGTCCACACTCTCCAGAGGCCAGGACTCGAATGTCTTTAAGAAGTGACGAGCCAAGGCAAAAGCGGACGCCAGCAGAAGGGTGAGCTGTAGAAAAGAAGCAAGAGTCTCAGTGCAGAAAGATGAAATCCAGGAGGAAGAGTAGGCAGAAGTTCTTCAATGGCTGTGCTAGGTCTGGACAGTCTCTGCTCAAACTTCTCACCCTCAGGCAACCCTTCAGATACCTCCTATTTGATTGATAAACAAAAGTTGGCTTTCTTGGGTATGATTCACACAGGCTGGCTGGAAAACTGGGCTGTGCAGCAACACCCAGCCCCGGCATAACCACCCAGGGAGGAAAAGTCTGCCTGAACCAAATGACCTGCAGGGCAAGCAGAGGCTTTCAGCGTCAAGCTCCCCCGGCCCCCCCTGCATTGGCTTTGTCTGCGTGTAAGTTGTTTGAGATAGCAGGATAGCTAGTCGCACAGAAGCACAGGCTTCAGAGTTAGATACAGGGGGTTGAGTACTTGTTTTTATTACCTACTCACCGTATGATGATAGACGCCTTATGTATCCTCCCCAAACTCTAGTTTCTGCCTCTGAAGCTATTAGTGCTGATTTACTAGGTTTGTTGTTGTGGTTACAAAGTATGGGAGCATTAGTACTAGAGCATATAAATCCTCACCAAATGCTGGTTTTCCTTCTTCTTCCTCTTTTCTCTCATTCTTGGCATCATTTTCATAACTGCTGACTAACCCTTCCTGCAGGCGTCACCTTCCTCTTTTTCAGCTGCCATTGCAACGATCTGCCTGAATCCTGTACCTTGAACTTGTGTTTTTCAAGCTCTGGAAAGCCCAGCAGGTAGAGTTCAAGTTCTGCAGCTCGGGGAGCAGAGTGGAGGAGCTCTGGCTTTCCAGCTCCAGGGAACAGCTTTCGGCTTCCAGGCTTTCCTTTTTTTTTTTTTTTTTCCTGAGGAATCAAGTGCATGGATTAGGGTATGTCTTGGTATGTGTGTTCACCATGGAGGGAGGCGTTGCCTCTGCTTGAAGTATTCTGGAAAGATTCACAGGAGGTCTTTATAAGTTAATAGGAGTTCTTTGGGAAAATACTAGGCTTTATCCATAGACCAACTATCTTAAGTTTTCTGGGGAGGGTGGACTCTTCTCTTCCTCTCTCCTCCACCCCTTCTTCCATCCAGAACATATGGCAATGTATACTTACACAATGACTGAAGAGAGATTTGCATTTGGTTTCAGAGGAATATATCCCCTTCTTCCAGGAGACAGAAGTTTAGAGAGTCCTGCGAGGAGGAGACAGACAGTGAAACATACTTCCCAGCACACAGTGCTTTATTCCCCCAACCCCCAGGAGAACCCCCTATGCTTTGTTTTTACATTTCCCCTGCTCTCAAGACTCCACTTTTGTTTCCTCCCCTGTCATAAGCACCTTCTGTTACCTCTTTGCTATTTCTCCTTAAATTCCTTTGTCCCCGGAGGGGCCCTCACCTCTGCAGAGGAGCACTTCTTATGTGCCTTGTTCAGTGTCAGAGGCTCTGTAGGAGTCTACTCTCACTCCCCATGCCAACTCTTTGTGGCGGGACTTCACTGATTGGCTCTTCCCATGTAGGGAGGCTCCACATGGGATGTGGCCCTGTCCCTGCCTACTGCTCTTCTTCTAGATGGTGAGTGTGAATCCAGAAGCGGATGTCAGAGATTTGCCTTGTACCTTGAGAACACACCTGGGCAGTCAGGAGGTCTTCTCTGCTTAATGTGATCACAGCCACACGGAACCCTTGCACCACAGAGCATTTAAGGCAGGTCCACCACCAGCAGCCATCATTTGCATCCTCTGGTTCTGGCCTGCCCTGAAGTAAAGGGGGCTTTTTGTCTTTAGCTGCCGTGTTCCTCTGGTTTATGTCTTAATTGGTTTGTAACTAGATCAGAAAGAGGGATACATTTGGCTGGGCTTTTCAAAAATTCCAGCATTAAGTACTATTATTATGCCCAAAAGATTGCACTTTTGGCTCCCGATTAAACACTCTGACATTATGATACATAACCTATAAAATACGAAATGTCATTTTGGGGCTGGGTGCAGTGGCCCATGCCTGTAATCCCATCTATTTGGAATGTAGAGATAGAAGAATGTGGCTCAAGGCTACACTAATAAAAAAGTTAGTGAGGCCCTAGCAAAGAAAAAGACAGACATGCTTGTAATCCTAGTTCTGTGGGAGGCTGAAGTAGGAGGATCATGGTTGCAGATCAACTTGGACCAAAGCAGGAGACGGTATCTGAAAAATAATAAAAGCATGGGAGTGTAAACTTGTTCAACCACTTTGGAAAGCAGTATGGAGATTCTGCAAAAGACTACATATAGAGCTCCCCTATGACCCAGCAATCCCACTTTTGGGCATTTACCCAAACAATCACAAACAAGGCCATACTAAAGCTACCAGCACAACTATGTTTATCACAGCATTTTTCACCATAGCTAAGATAGGGAAGCAACCCAGATGCCTCTCAGTAGATGAATGGATCAATAAAGTGTGATATATATGTATGTATATATATGTGTGTGTGTGTGTATATATGTGTGTGTGTGTGTGAGTGTGTGTGTGTATATATATATATATTTCCACCAGAAAGAATGACATGGCCCCATTTGTTAGGAAATAGAAAGACTTGGAAAAAATTACATTAAGTGAAGTAAGCCAGACCCAAAAAACCATAAGTCCCATGGTTTCCCTTATTTGCAATAACTAGTCTAGGGCAAGCAGAAAAGGTCAAAAGCTATGTACATATGATCATATAAGATGATGCTAAGCACAATAAACCCCAAGATAGGGACACAAGAGGTTTTATCTTTCTTGCTGTTGTTTCTAATATATTTTATAATTTACTATGTGATTTTTTTGTTTCTTTTGTATGTTCTTCCCCCATGGTACAACCTCTGTTTTCACTATATTTGATGTCAGTGCCCTGCATCTTGTATATACATTTTTCTAATTTGGGGAGGGGAAGGGAAATAACAAAATGCTGAAATATGGATACAGGTTAACCCATTGTAACAATGAGATGTACAAGACACTATGTTGAAAACAAACTTTACAACATTGGTGGGGAGGCGGGGGGGCAGGGAAGGGGTGAGGGAGGAGTTGGGGAGGTGGGGAGGGAAGGGATGGTAGGGGGAAAACAAAGAAGGGGGTAATGTACTCATTACCTTACTCATGTAACTGTAACCCCTCTGTACAGTATCTTTACAATGAAAATATTAAAACAATAACAAAAGCACAAAAGGTTGGGGATATGACTTTGTAGAGTGCTTGCTTAGCAAGTACAAGGTTCTGACTTTAACATCCAAGTACAGCTGAAAAAGTGTTGCCTTCTGTATGTTGTTTGGTTGTTTACAGAGCCATCACACCAAGTGTTCTATGTTCTGTGTTCCTGTACTTTATGTTATGGAAGCTCCATCCAGATTGCTATATGTGCATCTGTCTCCTTGCCTTCTCCAGAGTTGATATTTACATGGTCATTAGTGAGCTACCCTTTCACCTTGAAATGTGAATGTTTTCACATTTAAATATTATATTGCTGAATTTAATTTTGCCTTGGGGGGAATCATATTCAAGTACAAATGGTGTGTGCCAAAATATATCAGATATTTAAAACTCATTTTTTTCTAAAAACACATGTTATAAATAAGCAGGATCTCTCAAGCTACACCTTAAAAGCCCCTGTGGTCCCTGTGTAGCTATAAGAGCTTTAATATTCCATATTTATAAGATGGTAAAAGGCAACACTGAGTTTTATGGGAAGAACCTCTCTTGTGTGTCATTTGGGAGAAGGAAGAAAAGATAGATTGGAGAGAGGAAGACCAAGGAATGAGAGAATCAGGAGGGGGTGGGGATGGGCTTAAGGAAAGCGAGCAAGAACCGGCTCTTTTGTGGATCCTGGAGGTGATAGAACTTTGGAGTTCCAGCCACAGTAGACCCAGGTCTTCCTTTCTTAGTGGCTCACAACCACCTACTTTGTTAACTCCTACACCTCATTTCCTGAGAGGTAGGTGCTGGGCTGCTTTTTGTGGTAGGCTTCTTGCTGGCATGGAAAGTGTTTTTCCCCCTATCAGTCAGTGAGCAGTGTGGCAATATGCTGCCCCCACACCCACCTTTGTGCCTGGAGCTGATTGTCCCAGGCCCATGGCTCCTAGCTCCTTGTTTAACACACACGTTCTGTGGTGGGTCTGTCTTCCCA